>NC_091120.1:171031987-171646987 GCF_040183065.1 Periplaneta americana | reverse complement strand
AAGATTTATTAAATCTACATACTTAGCCTTCAACAAACAAAATTTGATAACACAATCCCAAGGGAAAAAATGGAACTCTCTGCATCATAATCCACAGTTAATTCTCGATTTACCACGAAAATCGTCTGTAGCTGCATTTAGATTGGCAACAGGCCATGATTGTTTGGCCAAACACCTGCATAGAATTGGAATATATCAGTCCCCTAACTGCCCATTGTGCAACTCAAACCAAGAAATGGATTCGGAACACCTCAAAATCTGTGCTTCAGTGGCTGACCATGATAATATCTTTGAAAAATATTGGAGTGCAAGAGGTCAAATGACTTTATTGTCAAACGCCTGGCATTAGAAAACAACAACAACATAATAAATAAAACTAATAAAACGGGAAAATACTACAAAAGCAGCTATATCTACGTTGATATGTAACAATATTGTACCAGATATGCATGGTCTATGAGATGAACGCAGAGTGAACCTGATAACTGGCTAGTAGATGAGAGGGTCTTTTCTTTTTATTAGTTGTGTAGAAAAACATTATGCTTATCTCAGTCTACTTCTAAATCTGTACTCTATTATGACTTAATTCCGAAATATAATTACCCGAGACTTGGTGTTAATCCTTTGGATGAGGCTGTCAAGGATTCTTTCTCCATCATATTTATCTTCTAGCAAGAAACGAACAAATGAATACAGAAGACCTGGATCTGTTATGCTTCTCAAGAACAGATCGAAATATGCGGTGGCTGCAACCAATTCTTCCACAGTGCTCTGAAATACGTCATTAATACCTTTATAATCCATGGCAAAAAATATCTAAAAGCAAAATAATGTTCCATAAAATTTATGAAAGTATAATATTAATAATATAATACATATAATATGTACACAAAATTTATGACTGTATTTTAATAGAAGTAGTGTAACAAGAGTGGAGAGGAGAAAAACCTTAGCATCTAGACATGCTCAATTTATATTGATTTTAAAAAATTCGCACCCCCAACCTCCAAATCATCTTTTTATTGTCCTTTCTAATAATAGGGCCTATCATGACACCACACACTGACCACTAGTTCTGTAACGTCTTGTTTGCTCTGTACATGGATATACGAAATGCAGATGCAAACAAGTTCTTATGAAAAGTAATTCTACAAAATATGGAGACCTCAAACATTAAAATTACTAACATATTTTTCTTACACAGATACTAATATAAACTGTATTTTTTTACATTTTAACTCTACTCGTCAATCCAATTTATTTAATTTACTTATTGAAGTACATGTATTTAATTCTCGCAAAAAATTAATGCCTATTCAAATAACTATAAATGACTCCAGATGTAGTAACATATGGAAAGATAAAAACTTTTCCAATTCAAGGGCTATTTCACTTCTCTTTCTTTCGCTTTTTTTTTAAACTCAAAATAAAAATTTCAGTTGTTATCTCTTATCCCCCTAAATCTTAACTACAATTTTTTTCTCGTCTTGAACATAATTTTTTTTATTTTACATTTTAGTAAGTTTTTCATCTTTCTAATTCTTTAGGAATTTTTATATAACATATAAAATTTCATAAAAAGCTTAAAAATTAAAAAAAAAAATGTTAAAATTATTAAATAAAAGTAACATAACTTATACAACCAGTGTCGAAACAGTACCATCCAGTTGCATAAGGTATATTACGGTTTTAAATAATTTTAACACTTTTAAAAGTTCTTAAAATTTTTAAATATAATCTTATATATTAATAACAAGTGTCAAAGTGAACCTCAAGAAGAATTAATTTTTATACATTCCGTTACTGTTGTATAACTTTTGTACAATTAATTATTAGTCCACAATCTTTACATTATTTACTTTCTAAAGAAACTTTTAAATTCAACACTCCTAACATGTGAATGCAAGCATAGGATAATTCTGACTTTGTTACATATTTTTAAAGATGACCAAGGTGATCAATATGAACAATTTACATATAGGAACCCATGTCTGGAAATGTTCTGTTTGGCAGTTACAAGCCTTGATATGTGTAATCAATATAGCCAGCTAGAACTGAACTCAAGGCCATATTTCTGAAGTTCAGTTACAGACTCCCTGTTCCTATGAACATTGGTGAATTCTTATAAATATAAATATGGTATCGACTAGTTAGCATCATATATAATACTTTAACTTAACTGATAACTTTGCACTCTTCTTTCATTTCCATTTGTCCTTCCATAAATGAAATGGATATCAGTAAGTTTTCTTAATGTCAATCTTCCCATGTTAACAAGACACTAAATAAACCAAAACTGTCTGTAGGTAATGTTTAACCCAAATAAACGTAACGTCATACAAGGACAACTACATACAGAATGTAACAAAAAGGTATGTCAAAACTTTAGGGAAATATTTCTCACATGTAGAAGATGAAAATATGTTATACAAACATGGGTTCGAAAATGCTTTATTTCCGTGTTAGAGCTCATTTTCTACAACTAGTCTTCCCCCAGTTTACAAATAAGAGTTTGTAATCTGACTGTAGTAGTGTTTACGTCTGATTAGTGGTAGTGGGGTCGTGACGTAATTCTTAGGTTCACAACCAATGTTGATTTGCAACTGTACGTACATAGGTCGTGCAGCTCACTTCACTGCTTGACTATGTCGGTTGCTAAATGAAAGGTTCCATGACAGATGGATAGGGAGAAGTTTACCAATTCCTTGGCCTCCACGCTCTCCGGACCTAAACCCACTAGACTTTTACTTATGGGGGCATTTGAAAGCTCTTGTTTATGAAACCTCGGTGCAAGATGTAGAGAGTCTTCACACCTGTATTGTGGAAGGTTGCGAAATAATACGACATTCTTCAGAGATACATCAGCATCTCCGGGATGCAATGCGACATCAATTTGATGCATGTATCCGTGCTAATGGAGAAAATTTTGAACACTTCTTGTAATGCAGAGTTTCTGTGTGTTTTCCATGATATGTACCCAAAGTTGTAGAAAATGAGTTCTAACACGGAAATAAAGTGTTTCTGGACCCATGTTTATATACTATATTTTCATCCTCTACATGTGAGAAATATTTCCCTAAAGTTTTGAGATACCTTTTTGTTTACTCTGTCTAAACTGAGGTGAAGTTTCAGTGCATTGTCTATGAGTTCGTTTCCAGATGGCTATTTTAATGTACATATTCGCATAAACTTTGTAATGTTTACAAAATCACCAGGGATACATCATGGCATACACTGAAGAAAACAAAATCATTTATTTTACCACTGTCCTCCAGTGATCACACACATCACATTCTGCAATTACCAAACACAACATTCCCAGACTTGGGTTCTAAATCGAAAGTTGTTCATAATGATTTCCTTTACCATCTCTAAAAGTCTGTAAAGAAGTCACAGAATCACTCTGTAGAAAGAAATCACACGTTACAGATCATAATATAATACATACTATTATGATGAAAACCCAATGACGACGAAATTTGGTATATTACATGCATGGATTGCAAAATTTAAAAAACGCAGGATAAGTTCTCACACGGACTAGCAGATGCTTCTTCACAGCATCACACGTGCTTACAAGATGTGCTAAATGTTATTTTTTTTTTTTAATCGCTGCATAGAACTTTCTGTTTTGAGAAGAAGTGTGAGAATTGTATGATCATAAGGCATGAAAACGAGCAAATTTCCACTCTTATTCAATTGAAAAATTAACACAAAACCCATTCATACATTTTCTTTCTATCAGACAAAAGCAGTAATTTCACACGTTAAAGAGAGTTGAGGGTTTTCTGAATTCAATTTAAGAAACTGAATGCACTAATATGACAAATTCTTTGGAACAATAGACATTTTTGTCTTTGAACTAACAAACAGAAAACATATAAGACAAATGAACAAAACGGTTGAAAAAGGAACAGATAATTCAAATGTGGTGCAAGAATGAAAGAGAGAGAGAGAGGCAAACGACAATATTTCCTTAGAAGATTTCTTAATAAACTTTTAGCAATAACTATTAGAAGCTACTTGAAAATCTAACCTTTATATTTGGCTACATAAATGACACATAACAAACATTTCTGAAAATTTACTTTTTGTGTACAAACTAAGATTTCAATCTGTGCTAATACAACTATAGTGATCAAGATAGGAACAGAATACTGATTGTAATTCTCTTTATCTAAGAATATTTTATGTAATAATACTAACAAAACACTAACTAAAATCTCTCAGAGCAGAAATGTTTTCTTTTGACCAGTTTAGTAACGTGTACATTTAATGTACAATGTCGCAACGATAAAATACAAAAAGTTTGGAGAAAAGCAAATGCAAAGGATTACACACCACTTGACAAGGTTTAGTTACGAAATACTAAATATGGTTCATCTCCATACAAATTAACTCCCAGAACAAAAAACTAACTTGAATTCTAGATTGACAAAGCTCTGTATCAAGACTTTGATAACGAACTCCCACAAACCTAATTAGTATTTTGAATGATGCCTTTCTCAGCCTAACCAGGAGAATTTTGATACAGTAACCTTACATTAACTTTAGTAATTTTAAAATCACTTTTGTAATTGTCACTATATTTCAGCCTAGCTAAAGGGGTCATTCCCAGAGATTCTTCAAACACTTGCTTAATTTTCCTTTTTTCCATAGTTCTGGTAACAGAAACATCTCATCTGAGTCGTCTTATTTTAATTTTGACAAGTATAAATTTAAATGATAAATTTCTTTATTATTTGGTTCCGTCCATTCTGATGTAATTCGGCCTTCTATAGCAGAAAATATTTTTTATTTTATAAAAATTTTATGTCTAAAAATCTTCACTGTATTTTAATTCAATTTGGTGGTGCACTATATTTCACACGCTTATAAAAGGGCAGGAAAAATTAATGATTTATAATTATACATTCTGTCTTCCTCGAAATAATTTTATATCCACTAGGGTGTAATAGAACCTTCTAATCATCTGTATTAAAATAATGATTTCTTTAGTTTCTGTATTCTATCATATCTTCTTGAAGTTCTGAAGCTGTTATATTCCAAAAAATTACGTCAAAATTTAAAAAGATAAATGTTTTCAATATTACTTTATACAGAAAAAAAGGGATTTTAGCATGCCATATGTCTGTCTGGGTACAGATTTGTACGGATTTTGTTTATATTCAGCATCTATGAGCCAATTAATCTAGGGATAATGCAAAACATATATCATCTTAATAAAAATTAATGGTTCTCTCATAAAAAAAAACCTTAAAATCGGCTCTAATAATTTTCTGCCTGAATTGCGCGCACGCACGCACACGCACACGCACACGCACACGCACACGCACACGCACACGCACACGCACACACACACACACACACACACAGAGAAAGAGATGCCTTCATATCCACCAAAATGGAGAATTGCTGTGCGCAGATTAATGCAATGAATGTCTGCAATTATGAATTTCATTAATAATGGTGTAACATAGGTTAAGGGTGTTCGAGAATAAGATGCTTCGGAAAATATTTGGGGTCAATATGGATGAAGTTACAGGAGAATGGAGAAAATTACACAATGCAGAACTGCACGCATTGTATTCTTCACCTGACATAATTAGGAACATTAAATCCAGACGTCTGAGATGGGCAGGGCTTGTAGCATGTAAGGGTGAGTTCAGAAATCCATACAGTGTTAGTTGGAAAACCTGAGGGTAAAAGACCTTTGGGTAGGCCGATACACAGATGGGAGGATAATATTAAAATGGATTTGAAGGAAGTGGGTTATGATGGTAGGGACCGGATTAATCTTGCTCAGTATAGGAACCGATGGCGGGCTTATGTGAGGACGGCAATGAACCTCCAGGTTCTCTAAAAGCCATTCGTAAGTAAGTAAACTAATAATGTTTTTTTTTTTCATGGAGACATACTCTTTCCCGCTTTATATCCAAATCTGTGTTGTATTGGACCATTCTGTATCAGGATTTTACTGTAGTAGTTCAATAATATAAGCTACAAACAGAAATATTATTGGTAACATGACAACTGAACTGTGATACATATAAAACATATGGTAAGAAATTGTCACCTTCAAGACACTAATTTTTTTTTTTCTTTAACACTCATCTAAAAACTGTTACTATTTTAATCAGCAATGTAAGCCCAAACATTTCTGCTCTTAAGTAAGGCAATAAAGATCTAAGTCCTATCATTTTATCAAATGGTAAATATAATCACTTCTTAGACTAGTTCTGGTTAATTTTCATGCCTACTAAGAGCCAAGCAATGTAATAAGTGGAAACATACAAGCAGAACATGCACACAAACTACTAAGGCAAATTAAACATTAACAAGCTGCACATACCCACTTCATATTTTTAATAATATTATTAACAAGAAAACACACACAAAATTATTCTGTGTATCAAAGAAGTCACTCCGCCACCCAAAGCAAAAATACAGTATTTACTGATTTGTTCATACATTTTTATTTAATTTTAAGAGAAAGATTAATTTCAAATAAACATTTTAATATGTATTTTATTAACAGTGTTATAAAAATTATATTCCAATCTTTTAATTCAATGAGTGAAATGCAGAACAGGGACAGTTATGAGAAAATATATACATATCTTTTGCAGATTAAAAAACAATGAACGACTTCAATTATCCATGAATTTCTGTAGAAATAAGCAATGCATTACAAAGATGAAAGTGTAAATAACAATAATTATAATTAAAATTGGAATGGTGAACAGTTACAAAGAAAGAAGCAAATTAATAACTATCAATATGAAAAAAAAAAAAAAAAAAAAAAATGTACCGGTATATAATATGTTTGCAAAATGTGATGTGCCAATATGTTCATTCTCACAGTGAACTGACATTTGATAATCACAAATCAGGTATGGCGAAACTTATTTTTCTGTGGCTGTGGAATTTCAATTTTCGTCACTGTTGAACATCATTACATTAAATTATATCGAAATAATTATACTAATCGTTGTTTCTGCTGGATCATCTACCATTACATTTCTCTTTAATGACTAATATTCGAACAATCTCGAGTAAAGGCTGGCTTACAATAAGCCAGGAACGGAAATGACGAGAACGGAAATAATGTTAAAATAAATGTATTTAAATATGAGCATTCACATAACGAGAAACTTGCCGGAGCCTGGAAACGGGAATGTGAAAGTTATTTGTGAATGCTCACATTTAAATACATTTTAACAATACTTCCGTTCTCATTTCTGTTTTATTGTGGACCACCCTTAACCAGTCACATGTCCGACTGTTTAGTTTTGAGGGCCCACTGTCCGGTAGCATAGAGATCTAAGAGTATGTCATTTGTTCATTTCAACTCGAAGCCAGGTAAACAAACATGGCATGTCATGGTAACATTCGTTTCGATGTTAACCAAATTTAAGCAAAATTTACTAACATTGTTTTATAAAGTTCCATAATAAATATAATGGATTTAACCATTTTTATTAAATTAAATCAATGTGTTAGTGTTATGTGATCATATTTCTTGTAATACGTAAATTTTCTGTAAGTTGTTATAGCCTTAAAGTAATATGTTTATATGTCACTTGTTTTTTGTTTTTTAAATCATCTATTATAGCATGGATTTAAATGACTAGATTATAGTTGTTTTGGTAACAGCTGCAGTTTTATGGAGTGAATTAACGACAATTATCGATGATCCATCATATACAAATTTGGAAAATAATAAAGAAAAGTGATTATAGTGACTTGAAAAGACTATTTATTAACAATCGTAAAAAAAACATTTAAAGAGTGTATAAATAAAATTATTTTTAATGTGGTACTGTATCATATTAATTAATTAAAAGTAGGATGTATTACTTTCGTCATACTTCCCATCTAGCTAGAGGAAGTTTGTAAAAAAAAATTAAAAACGAAGAAAATTTCTCACTTAAAATAATAATAATAATAATAATAATAATAATAATAATAATAATAATAATAATAATAATAATAATAATAATAATAATATTTACAGTGGGCCACAAAAAAACCATCTTTTATTCGCAAACAGCCATGGGCCTTACTGTAAATGTTATAGAGTCAAACGGCTAACAGTTACTTATGAGATACGTTTGTAAAAGTTCTCTTTTGGCACGACTATAAAGTTTGTTAAAAGAGGCGAAGTCGAGTTTCACAAATATACGAGAACCAAAAAGATAACTTTATAAATGTGTATCATGCAAGGTTTTTTCTACGATAGCACAAGATTACATTAAACAAAATATTTAAAGTTGAGGAAGTTATAAGATCACAATGTCATGACCATCTAAACTCAGAACCATTAAGAAATAAGTATCCATGGAATTACTGCCCGTTTTATACAAGATCACGATTTCACGGCTGTCTGAACTGCCATAATCAACAAAGTGGTTAAAAAAAGTTGAATGTTACTTCTTGTTGTATTAGGTTTGTTCCAGCAAGCAATTCAAAATGGATTCCGAACTAATACCGAACTTCTTTTGACGCATGCACCAGTTGTATATGGTGTCAGAACTAGTTCGTGATTTTACGTTGTTAAAATGTTTCTTGAACTCTTCTTTCACGTCTTTGGAGTTTCTTCTCATATTAAAATTATATTCATCTTCCAAACTTATCACCTTCCAAATCACTCATGATCGACTATTTTTTTATTTTAACCTGCCTTGTGTCGAAGCATTTTAACCATAACTTCAGATTAAACCATCTGCACATGCGTCAACAGTTCAGAATTTTTTCCAGTTTTGCTCTTCATCAAGAACCAATTTCACTAATTCCGAACGAGTTCTAAAGCAGATTGGAACAGGGAACTGGGAGTTCAGTAACGGTTTGGAATCATTTCTAGTCTTGTTGAAACACACACTGAGCTACTGCGCATGAACAGGCAGTTCAGAATCGATTCCGAACCGTGCTTGAACAAACCTATTGAGTACTACATGTAAAACTTCAGAATAATAACAGCTATGCGTAAAATTTAGATATGAATTTTACATTTGTTACCTATTTGTGTTAATGTGTAGCCTAATATTTAAGTAATGAAAGATCGAGGTAATACATTAATTTCTTACTGAATGAAGTTTGTACACTGAATATTACATTTTCTTTAGTACTGGTATTGCGTAAAATTAACAGCAATGTGTGAAGTGATTACTTACTTTTTTACACATTAGTGTTTTAAAGGCTCACTTTAAGCACTGATAACAGTAGGTAAAATGCAACTTACGCAATCGTAGAAAAAAAATATTACTTATTATTTATGGACAAACATATTTTGCTCACTCGTTAAATACAGTTTCTTCTGTGTTAGGGCTGAAGCAAATATTGCTGCACTACTGCAGCTGTTTTCTTTAAGGAAAAAAAAATGCAGTTGATGAACATTTTAGGACAACTGAAAAGTAAATTCAATTTTCATTTGCAACTATAAGCATCTACCTCGGGGTTATAATAGTTTTTAGCTTATATTTACATCCAATCATGATGCAAATAACGTTATTTAACATCATAGATGTATGTGCTTATATTCAATATTCTAGCACATACAAAATCCTGTAGCTAATACTAATGTAGCAAAGAAGATTCAACATAAGATTCCATTCCATTACAAGAGTGTGAAAATCTACATATTAATGCATCTTAACCAGTCCTTGGTGGTCGAATGGTTACCATGCTTGTCGTTACATACGACTCACGCAATGTTGCCACACTTTCAACTGTTTTTCGGCGACAATTTCTTTAGCTTTTCTACTGCTTAAACAGGAATTTAGTGATTTTTTCAGAACCTATAGTGACAAAAATAAATTTTCTCTATTGATAAAGAACTGCTGGCAACTTTCCGTGCATTTCAGTTGGCAACACTGTACACGAGGATCGCAAACTGAGACTCTGCCAAGGACGATAAAAATCCTCAACATGGTTTTCTTCAGAAACGAAGTGTTGTTGTTCTTTCTAATGTATAAGTTCTTGGAGTCTTCTTTCACTCTCTTGTTCCTCAGTATAGATTTCTAATTGCTTTACTTTTTTTTTTATTCAAGACTCTCATGATGTGAACGTATTATACATACATAACAAACTAGAGGGGACATACAGCTGAGGGTTCCATATTGTAGACTTACGGCATAGAAAATTACACTGTCCCTGAATGAGAGGGCTCCAGGGAAAATTTACCAGCTGTTTCTCACTCAAATCAAAATTCAACTCTGCTAGATGTCATCCTCACCTATCATCAGGGATTAATAAATTCTGCCTTACAGGTGACCCAACTCAAAATTGGTATTCAACACATAAGATTAGCAATGTCTAGTAAGGTGTATGTGACGATTCTGAAGGCATTAGTAACCAATTAACCAACCAACCAGGTATATCAATCATGTCATTTCCATTGTCAAGAGCGTGCAGGTATATACAGTAGTAACACATTCCATGCATCAAAGGAATGTTAGCTCATTAGAACAGAAACCGGTAGCATTGCAACCAAGGTTAGTGACAGCATAAAGACAAAACCATGACGTGTTGATGTACTGACCGCTTCTTGTGGTGAATCTAAGCGGTCAAGAGAAAGTCCCACAGAGTCCTATAAACGAACGCAGCAGGGACGGACGTAGCGAGCGAGGCAACAAGAGGGAGCGAGAACACACACCACATTTAGCTAGCAACCACCATATTTAAGTTAAGAGCACTTTCCAAATTATATTTTAATTTCATGTATGCAAACCCTTGGAGAATTAGTGATATGAGTCAAGTATAAACAATGTTTACTTAAGCTCTAATGCAAGTTACACATTAATATGTGTAGTTTACCAAATTATAGAAAATTTTGACACACAAATTTATAAAAATACATAAATACAGACATGTCTCAAATTATAACTTAACTAAATACCAATTTTTATCAATTATATGTATTCCCTTTCCGAACTTGTATTTAAAGTTTTTATTTCCACTTTATTTGGATAATGAATTGAGAATTTAATTATTAAATTAAATATAGTTTACACACTAATATTTAAAAAATGCATAAATTAAATAAACATAACCAAAACTCAGTAATTTCAATAATATCATATTTATTATGGAAAGATAAATTTTGTACAGCATTAGTCTGTGTATAAAGTTTTTCCCACAGCACATGCAAATGAAACAGAGAATTTCAATCATAAAATAAAATAAAATAAAATTTACGTAGTTCACCAAACTTTCATAAAATTATGTAAATTATATAAATATGGTCAAGTAAAAAGAGTAACTACCCAATAAACTTTTATTGTAAATGATTTCCTATGTTTTCTTATCATTTATCTTAATGTTTTTTTTTCTTTCAAATTGTCACATAATTGTTTTTAATGATTGTTCTTTGTGAAATGATTAGTAGGCCGATCTATTTAACTCTTATTTAGGGCGGCTTCTGTTAATAAAAATTTATTATTGCCTGACGAAAAGTGACAAATTTTGTCATTTCTGTATATTACTGCCTCAATCCTATGTCAAGTTCTATTTCTTTTTAACAGTAGAACGCAATAAAGAAATGAGAATTGTAATTATAAATTAAATATGATCTAAAGAGTTGTCTGTTTATTGTTATAAAATTACATAAATCAAATAAATACTATCATATCAATGAATATATGAACAACTTTATGTTCATGAAGAACAGTGAACAAATTTTGTTGATTCATTAAGTCCTGTTCTCTGAAAGTACAAGTGAAGTTTCTTTCCCAATTCTTACCACCAGAGAAAGATAATGATATGACCTAATTATGGCCTGAAATAATCCTCATCAAATTTAAGGCAATAATTTTTTTATAAGTTTTACTTCATTATAAACATGCCCAATAATCGTATTGTATGTTACTGAAATTTGCTAAATTCTCCACTTAACTAGATTTAATAATGTGCAATGAATTTACCATATTTTAATTTTTCACTTTTTACTTTAGGAGGAACATGATAGCATCACAATTAAGGCATAATGCTGCAAAGCCAAAAGATCACAGATCTGATTCTCAAAGGGGTAGGGACTTTTTCCATTGATCTAATCCTTCCGGCCACACTATGACCATGGGATTTATTCATCCTCTAACAGAAATGAGTAGAGGCATTACCTTGGGTGTAAAGGTGGTGGCCACATAGGACTGTCATTCCTACTGCCATTAACTTCCTGCCACCCGATTGCTTTACAAAAAAATTACAGAAGATATATTATATATACTACATTACTTTGAATTTAAAATATTTATTATCTTATAGAGAACTTACTTTTCATATATAAATTAGTTTGAACTAACTGTATCTAAAATGAAAGGGAAGCCAAAACTGTCTGAAAATTACTACAATTACTGGTTTATAAAGTCTTTTTTTTTTTAGGCTTTACACTCAATAATAATACTTAGAAGCAAAATAACCTTAAGAGCTCTATCCACAAGTCCAGATTGTTCTGTATCATTATAATATAAAGGATATTAAAAATGTATTTTATATTTGTCTTTTGTGGGCAATATCATTTAAAGTAACATATTTCTGAAATATTTTCTTTTTTTAACTAGAAAAACAAGGGAGCCAAGATTTTGTTTATCATAAGGAAACTGAACATAACTTTTTAATGAATTTAAATACTATTATAGTCACAATCATGCCATGGTATGAAAGAAAATTACGCAATCTCGAGCGGGAATCGAACCTGCGACTTCCTGTTCTCCGGTCAGGCGCTCTACCACTGAGCTATCGAGTTCGTCTCACACCAAAGGCTTGGAATTATCCTTTCATACTGGCAACTCTGTTATAGAGTACTGTCCATAGCGTCTGATCTAGTCAGCACTGCTTATGGGTGTATGTCACATCAATGGACGTATATACGTCACCAAACATCGTAAGATGAAGATTACAACTTTTTATACGATGGATATAGAAACACTGTTTAACCCATTAACTTCCCACACCATCACCAAACAGGGCAAAATTTCACGTGCAATTATTATTTTAGAATTTGTAAACCTTAAAATAAAATGTTTCTTATATACAAAACAAGTTTAATATGTACAAAGACATAACCTAACTATACATAAATTACCAGGTGGCTCAAATATAAACGGGACTGATTTGTTTTAGAAAATACTGTACTACAAACTGACCTGTTTTACATATTATCCTTCAAAGTAGTCCCCATGGGCTTCTATACACTTTTTCCAGCGTTTTGGCAACTGTTTTATTCCCTTTTCCCGAATGTCTTTTGCTTGGGTGCGTACCTATTCACAAACATGTGACATCACTGCATTGTTATCTTCAAACAGCACTCCCTCCATGCCAGTTTTAAGTCTCGCAAACAAAAATCACTTGGGGCGATATCTGAACTGTAAGATGGGTGGGGCACTTTACTTTCCTGATGGTTTTCATGGTTTTTCTGGCAGTGTGAGGCCTCACATTGTCTTAAAGGAAGGAAATCATATTTCCTCCTGCTTTCCTCTTTGATCGAATCATATTCTTCACTTCTCCCGAAAAAATGTTGGAATAATATTCTGCATTGATGGTCCTGCGTTCCTGAAGGAAATCAAGATGGATAACTCTCTTCCAATGCCAAATGAATGTTGGCATTACTTTTCCAATTCATTTTGTTTTCAGATAAATCTAGTTTGTTTTTTTTTTTAGTTTTTTTTTTATTAAAAAAAAAAGATAAATCTTATAGACTGAATTTGAAACTTTTATTATATTACTTTTCCAGCTGAGATTGTCCTCCTTGGTTTCTTAAGTTTTGGAGAACCGCTATGGTGCCACTCTTTCGTTGATTGTTGAGACTCAGGAATGAAATAGTGGACCCAAGTTTCATCAGTGATGACTATGGATTTCAGAAATAGTTTTCCTGCTTCAAACCATCCCAGGAGTTGACTGGCCATCTGCATGCGTACCATTTTGTTTTCATTGGTAAGTGTGCGTGGGACCCAATGGGCATTCACTTTCCTGTAGTGCAAATGTTTTTGCACGATAGTTTGTACACTACCAATACTTATACTTAATACTGAAGTAAGTTCTTTTACACTAATGCATCTGTTCTCCCATGTAAGCACATTAGCATGGTCAATATTGGTTGGGGTGATCAATGTTTGCAGTCGACGAGTATGCAGCATGTTCTCCAATCTCTCTCTTCCCTCTCTGAAGGTTTTACACCATTCAAACACTCAGGTTCTGGAGAGACATGCTTCTCCAAACTGTTTTTCGAGTCTCTGGAGAATTTCCGATGCTGGACTCCTTTCCCAGTAAGAAACTTGATAATAATGCGTTGTTCCATGCTAACTGGCACTTTCTGTTCACTCATCCCTCTACCAGAGTTCAGACAAGACTGAACATGCTCATAACTACCTAAGAGGGAGGGGAGGGAAGCAACGTCTCCCTTTCAAGGTCAGTAACGTGCTGGATGGGGTTTTATGTTTGTAAAAAAATCAGTCCCATTTGTATTTTAACCGCCTTGTGTAAGTGGTTGGTGGACAAAAGTATGTTACAAATCAGCAAATTCCATTCCCTGTCTTTCCAACTCTTTGTACAAATGTGTAATCTTGACTACACTACGTGGTTCTATATGCTATCCCCATTAACCACCACCTAAATTACTTAATTCTCAACTACTTCGAATCAGTTAGTCTAACGAAAATAATTGACATAAAACAAGCTAAAATTAAGACTGTCGAAAAAGAATCTATATTTTGAAGCTATAATCAAAGAATTGTTTCATGGTTGCACCCAGAGGGGAATTTACCAATAGGCTATAGAACAGAGCAGGAAATTTTAGGAGCAATAATTTTTTAAGGGACCTTTTACCTCTGTTATAACAGCTAGGTTTGCACAGAGAATGAGTGGTTGTTGAGATGATTATGGAGCTCAAGCATCAGTGGTATGATCTGTAGAGGGGAAATGTAGCCCTTCATTATGGCCTAAACACCTCCAATTGAATTCAGGAATAATTGCTCTGGTGAACATAGCTTTTCTTGTTTACAGCGAGTTAATTATTTACGTTAAAAAACATGAGGACAGACTTAGTGCTCCAGCTATTCTTAATATTAAGCAGAATTGTTGTGATCATTGCAATATGACGATCTAATAAATCAATTTGCTAGTCAAACATCAAAAAGTGATAGTTTAGGAATTTTGTCAATGTAACTGACACATGCATGTTTGTTATGGTAATAATTATGTACTGTGATACATGATCGTCTGCATAATGTTTAAATACACAATAAAACAGCCTACAATTTTCACTGGCATGAAAAGAGCCAAATACGAGGTGCGTCCATAAAGTAACTTTCCCACTCGTCCCACAGCTAGCAAACCATATGTTGTGCGAAGCGACTGTGTGTACGTGATAGAGTAATGCCCTGGCATGGCACATGTGCTAGCGGAACTTCTGAGTGCTCTCAGTAGCTTCGTTTCATTGGTTGAAGATGGATGCACCTATTCCAGCTCCCGCCATGTGTGAAGTTTTTGAATAAACAGGGCATAGTGCCGATTCAAATTTATCGTCAGCTGTGCCAGGTCTATGGGCCTAACGTCATGAGCAAGCAGATGGTGCGTTGCTCCACAAGGTCTTCTGTGATGATGGTTAGCCTCCCACTGAGCTCCTCATCATGCACATTTTGGCGTCCTGCTGAAAATTGTCTACAGCAGCAACGCACCATCTGCTTGCTCATGACGTTAGGCCCATAGACCTGGCATAGCTGGCGATAAATTTCAATCGGCGCTATGCCCCGTGCATTCAAAATCTTTATCACTAATCGCACTTCACACGTGGCGGAAGCTGGAATAGGAGCGTCCATCTTCAACCAATGAAACGAAGCTACTGAGAGCACTTGGGAAGTTCCGCTAGCGCATGCGCTATGCCAGGATATTACTCTATCACATACACACAGTCGCTTCGTGCAACATATGGTTTGCTAGCTGTGGGACGAGTAGGAAAGTTACTTTATGGACGCGTCTCATATCTATAGGAAAAAGACCAGAGCAGCCAAAGCTTCGCATCTGCCTCAGATTTCGCCACTGCCTAGTAGCTATGTTGTCTACAGTTTTCAAAAAGGATTTTTCAAATATAGTGGAAAAAAAAAAAAGTGCAGTTGTGTTATATGAGATCAATGGTATCACATTATTATTTATATAATTAAATTTGGATAATTTTATTGAAATCTGAGATACTGTCAGTAATTTTTACTGACTGAAAGTTGCCGTCACTAACTTCACTATATAGGTATAAATGCAAAATAGTAAATGGACTAATCGTCAGGTCTTAGGAGTTATACAAGAATCTTAAAATTGGATACCATCATAGTTCAATAATCTACTGCATGAAAAGCAATGCAGGGGCTATGTCATATTATAGATGACTTAATTTATTTTTTCACTTGGGATGGAATCTATGGATCATCAGTTATTATGAACCAACAAACCAAGTTCATATAAAATCTCGTGAACATGAATATTCAATCTCTAGTAATTTTGGAACCACAAAAAATAAATGGTGCACACTTGCTAATAAAATAAATATCATTTAACATTATATTCCATTTATTTTAGACATCTGCAATGTTAGATGAAAAGCTAGAGCAGTGGATTTACACGCTGATAAATTGGGTTGGAATCCCAGTGGGTCCAAGTGGAATTTGTGATGAACAAAAACAATGCTTAGTAGGTCCTCACAGGTTATTCCCGTTTTCCCTACTGACATTTCACCATTGCTCCATTAATCATGATTGAGTGGTTGTAGTTTGTCCCCCCATAGTGCACTGAGGGCAAAGCATATTATGGCAAAAATACAGTTTCAGCATGTCATTCCTAGATGACGACATTTGATAAAAAATGTTTTAGATTGTTTTAATTTCCCAATTTAACAGAACAAATCACTATAAAATTCCGTAAATATTTCCAGTTTTACAGGAATGGAAACCCTTTCATAAGAAGTACCAGATAGAGCACAAAACCTCTAAGATGTGTTATAATACCTCATTTTTTTTCATATGAATGGACTGTAATGACAGAACATTCCTTTAGATACTTTTACATCTAACTGGCAACTCCAGTTAAGTTGTGATTGACTTGGTTTGAAGATGTGTTAGGTGTATATTTATTTAATGTTTTATTTAAAGATTTCCACATGAAAAACGTCTCCAACAACAAATTTCTATATCATATCCCAATTTTTTTTAGCTGTAAATGTAAACAGATGAAGCGGTGAAAGAATAAAAAGGAAGGGAAGATATATATAACAACTGCCAGTCGACTGCACTTCTGACGGAGAAGTGAGGCTGTTAAAATTTTTGTATTACTTGTTTCAGAAAGGTCCATCTTAAATCAAGTGGGAGGTGTTTGTGAAACTGCTACCTGTTCTTGCTAGATTTTATAGAAAAACAAATACATTTTGTAATACATATAATGATGAGCGTACATAATGAATGGTGTTTGCAATTATATTGTGTATGTGCACAGTGAAGGTAAGGATGATTTTCTGTAGAAAGAAGCAAGTGACAAAGTCAGTAAACTGGGTAACCATCTAACTTTTTTTTTTCTCATTTTAACTCTCTTTTCATTTTCTTTTGCAAAACTGGAATGATTTATGGTGTTTTTGGGGAAGATATTATTACTATTATTATTATTATTATTGTTATTATTATTATTATTATTATTATTATTATTATTATTATTATTATTCAGATTGAAATTTAACTACGTAATCGGTATGTCAGTTGGTTCCTTTCTGCAGAATGGTATTGAAAGTTTTTTTCTCTGTTGTTGTAAGTGTATTTCTTTGCCTACTTATACAATTAAAAAATGAAACGTGTGACAATATTTCAATAATGTTTCTCAAGAATCCTGACAAATCAAAAAGTAATAATAATGAAGACGAAGAAGATAGTAATGCAGTGTCCAATTCCTCAGTATTACTGGGATTAAAATAGAAGTCGGGGGACGTGATAGTGTCTCATTTAAGGTATAATGCTGCAAGCCAGAAGGACGCAGGTTCAATTCCCAATGGGATCATGAATTTTTCCACTGATCTAATCCTTCCAGCCGCACTATGGTTCTGAGATCTACTCAGCCTTTAAAGAAATGAGTACCAGGGGCATTTCCTTGGGGGTAGAAAAGCGGTGGGCAAGTAGAACAGACATCCCTACTACCATTAAATGCCAACTGTCTGTAAAGGTAGGAGTCTTAACCTCTCGCCACCCTCTGAGCTGATTTGGCCTGTTGACTTTACCCTTACTTTTTAAAATAAAAGTCAAATTTAACTTTGTTTGGTTTAACAGTATACAATAGGTAATTTTACTTCATTTATAACCTCAAATAAAACACAATGTCAAATTTCAAAAGAATTACTGTAAGGTGTTTGTATTATCAGTGTCTATCATCAAAAGGAGAAGGGAAGACAAGTTACAAAATATTTAGACGTGATCTCAAACCACTCTTCAAGGGTTTGTATACATGTATAATATCCCTCAACAATTACAAATATATGAGTTCATAATTTATTTCTATAAACAAGTATAATACGAATTATATCACTTGCAAAACTTCCCTAAACCTTTCAAGATGCATGTAGCAAAATAACTGAAAGCTAGTGCAATATGCTCTACATAAATGAGTAAACATTATATACTTAATGATTCTAGGCATTACTGTTTTAAAATGTACACCCATAATATATACATAACAATCACCTGAGAAAAATCAGAACCATATTTATTTGCAACTTAATGAGAAAAAGCTTCAGGATTGTCCATAAATTATGTTTTTTTTTCTTTCTATTCACAGGTTACATGCATATACTTCATGATTACCAATCTGGTTCGTAACAAATTATTCCACATCTCGACTCTTACAAGCAAGTGTGCATCTGTTAGCCAATACCACACTTACAATCCGCAAATTTCCACTGTTTCACTATATTTGATCATCTCTTTCTGGGTCATCCCCTTTTTCACCCTTCAAGAGAGTTATTTTGATTGTAAATCAAGTCTTTTTCTACTTTTACTGTTTAAATAGCTAGCTGAAACGCAAGCAGAATGATGTTCTAGAACCTATCTTCCAAAACAATTCTATATGTACTGTATTTGTTAATAATTAATATATAAACTCACTCCATCCTGTTCAATAGAATATGATTTTATTAATACAGTGAAACTTCCCTTAACGGACACTTCCCAATAGCGGACTCCTCTCAATAGTGGACATTTTAAAATTCCCCTGCAAAATAACATTGGCCCTTATGATAAAATTCTTCCAAATAGCGGACATTCTCAATAATGGATGCGGACACTGAAATGTATCTCCCAACAACAATTAAAACTTCCAAATAACGGACAGCACAAAAGAAAAAAAGAAAAAGACGGTTGTAAATTAAACGGAATAATAACGGAATTCTTGGCAACAATCATTATCGTGCATTTGAACGTTCTTGTACTTTATTGAAGGTAAGCAGCACAGTTGTTAGTTGTGATATTGTAGTACGTGAGAAGTCCGTACTTTCTTAGGTTGTCAAGTTGAGTGTTCGGAAGTATAATCACATTAAAAATGTCACAAAAACGTAAACGTTTGTCAGTAAAAGAGAAAGTGGATATTGTAAAGCATAGTGAGAAGGAAAAATTAAGTGTTCGTGAGCTGGCCACAAAGTTTAATGTGTGGGAAAAACTCAGGTTAGTGAAATTTTGAAAAACAAGGATGTTATTTTAAAATCATACACTGAGAATGCAATTCTAGATTTCATTGTGTAAGGTGAAGTGGTACAGTGACTGATGTTTATTTTATTTACAAAACATTTACTGGTACGATTTCTCTCTGGATGGATACTGTAAACAATCTCACAATCTCACTGTCTACTGCACTGTACTGTAAAATATAGTGTTGAATATGTATGAGAAATTTAAAGTACTGTATACATACTAACGATTTTCTAAATAGCGGACACTTCTCAATAACGGACATTTAATTTTTCCCCGACGGTGTATGCTATTGGAAAATTTCACTGTACAACCAAGCTTTTCTCAGACACCTGACTACAAGTATTTTTTTTTTTTTAAATTGACAACAGTGCAGTTCACAATGTTTCAATTACGATCTGTTAGCTGTTGGAATGGCAACAGAATAATTAGCAGTGTTTTTTTAATAACATAGTGTGTTCTCAAATGAAAATGATGAGTACTCGTTTATGCGTACAAAAATATTCTGTTACACAGTGCATAGCTGTTACAAGAGTCCAGAATGGTCGCAAATAACCATAATAAGAGCTATTAACAATCAAACATATGTAAATATTGTTTTAATGTGATTTAAAATTGTGTTGATCAGAAAATGTTTACGTAATGTGTACCCAATTGTAGCTACAATCTGAAATGAGGCAACATGTAACCTGTAACACTGCTGACATAATTTATGGACATACCTAACCAATCTATTATTGTCTCCAATTTACTAATAACTAGCAATCCAAAGAGCAATGTAGAATAATGCATGTACATTACCTGTAGCAGTGCAGGCCCCATGACTGGTACCAGAAAGCCCTGGTAGAGGAACTCCAGCATTTGTTTTTTTACAACAGGATGTGCAACCTGCACAACAGCATTGCAGAACTCCAGAGAGTTCATGAACATTGTCAGTTCATTGATGTCGTTCACATCATCTGGGGTAAGACGATGCCAGTCCTCAGTCTCTATGACCAGTTTGCGTGGCAGCAGAGAGTAGAGCCCACTCAGTCCTGTTGCAAGCACCTGACACACAGAGAAAGAAGAAATAAATGTTTAGCACTCTCATGTTATTCGGGTTCGTAAGTCTCCCAGGAATTTCCCATATTTGTCAAACATTTTCTTTGATCTCCTAGCTCATATATTTAAGATTATTCCTTTTATGCTCGACCATTCCGAAATGTAGTAATTATACACCTGGTAGTAGCCCTTTAATGCACCTCATTAAAGTACACCTATTCATTATAATTCAGTTGGTCAGCCAATGACAAATCACCTTTGTACCATTATAAAACCGCAAGTATCGATTATTCTCGGATATGCAATCAAAAGACAATTAGCGAAAAGTCACGGAGTCTGGAAATCCAATACTGTTGCAGAAGGTTATGTTCTGTTACTATAATAATTAGCGTTAATTGTAAATAATATTCAAATAAATTCAATTTGTCATCTCGTTTTTCAATTCTAAATCAATTTCCAGGTTATATCAAGACTAATGTTCATCTTATTCTCTACGTTATATCAAGGTCAATGAGATTCGGCCTCGGAAAAAATCAATACTTTCGCGTCTGCGCACATCTCACAATTCAGGTCAGTTCGCTCCTCACTTAAATAACCATAACATGAATACTTTTGAATAATTTCAAGTTAGAAATATGGTCGAGCATAAAAAGTCGTATGAAACTTGCCTATAATGGTAATTAAGATGCTCGTATGAAAATTATGAAACTCGCTTGCACTCGTTTCATAAACAAACATACTCGCGTCTTAATTACTACCATTATAGGCTCGTTGCATAATGTACTATTATATTTCATTAAAAAAAAAAAAACATATATCGAAATGATAGCCATCCAAATCTTGGATTTTAAATATCGGCATCCTAATCAATTCGAATGAACAAAAAAGAAAATGTAAATTAATTAAAAAAAATAATAAATTTCTTTCTTTATTGTTTCTCTTGTTATTCGGGTTCGTTAAGTTTCCCAGGAATTTCCCATATTTGTCAAACATTTTCTTTGGTCCCCCAGCTCATATATTTAAGATTATTTCTCTTATATTTCATTAAAGTTTAAAATTAATTTATTAGTAAATTTCTTTCTTTCTTTATTGTTTCTCTTGTTATTCAGGTTCGTAAGTCTCCCAGGAATTTCCCATATTTGTCAACATTTTCTTTAGTCTCCCAGGTCATATAATTAAGATTATTTCTCTTGTATTTCATTAAAGTTTAAAATTAATTTATTAGTAAATTTCTTTCTTTCTTTCTTTCTTTATTCTATTTATTTATTTCCTAATTTATTCATTAATTAATTTATTAAATATTCCATTAAAATTTGCATATTGCTTGAAGCCTCCAGTTTATTACTTCCCCCTCCCCCCCATGACTAGGGGGACCAGATGAACAAAGCCAGAATAGGCTATCATTAAAAAGGAGGACTGAGCAGAAAAAAAAAAAAAGAGGACACACCAAAAATTTATAATGAATTTGTCATCATTTGTAATTTAATTAAATACCTTATATACACACAAATACTACATGCATATTTCTTCTGGAATTTAGCAAAGAAAAACGGAACTGTGTGCATTTTTTAAAATAAGGTTGGTATCACTTCACGGTATTACGTATTCACTTGATGGAACTGAGAATGATGTTCTATGGGAAGATGGCGACGACAACAATGATTCTTCCACTAATGATGATGAATAGAGACTTTAATATTTTATTGCGACCAGCCTCATGGTCTAATGGTCAGAGCATCTGGCTATAGTTCATGAGGTCCCGGGTTCGATTCCCGGTTAGAGCACAGGAATTTTTCCTTAAAGGGGATTATTCCTGTGTTCGTCCATGGTCTGGAATTTAGGTTAAGTTTAGATTTAAGACCTCATCATAATCATCCTATCACATCATCGGGGTAATGTAACTCTGCCTTCCAGGCACCCCAACCTCAGAAGTGGGTTACAACTAAGCCACGGCCAGGAGAGAAGACCAGAAATGTCGAAAAGACAACCTGGTGGCATTGGATTAAAAAAAATATATATATTTTATTGCACATATTAACATTAAATTGATAAGTTGTAGGTAGACTCCCGGATGCCTCTACAACAGCATGTGAAGATTATGATGTGTTTCTTAAAATAAATTGATATTTTATGTATACTATATTTTGTTACAAGTATTAGCAAAATAAAATAAAATTTAGTTTTGGAGTTTTCTTTATTTGTTATTATTGGCAGCTGTTTTCGACATTTTATTTTAGTCACTGAAAATGCAGTACACATTAAATCAACGGCTCTTCCTTGTGAAGCAATACTGGATTACGAATTCAATTACGCTACTCAAAGAGCATACCAGAGAGAATTTGGTGTTCGTAATCCCTCCCAAAGAAACACAATACTGGGACTGGTAAACAAATTGGAAACAAATGGAACTCTAGTGAGTGAAAAAGGCAAACATCGTAATCCATAATCGTAAACATCTGCGCATCTAGTGACAGGGAATCAAAGCTCCTGCTTAATTTGACGTTAAAAACTGGCCATTAAGTGAATTTCCAGCCAAATAAATAAAGATTTTTCAGCATTTGCTAAAGAGGTTAGTAATCTCCCAAAGATACTCTACATTTGAGATATAACAAAGTGGCTAGCATCATTTGTTTTGAAATAAATAAAGAAAGAAATGTGTTAGTTCTATATAAATCATTCTGTATATTCTAATATAGTTTAAGTCGTCTACATTTCAAGAAACCACATAAGGCTGGTTACATGACAAACTGCAATTGTCAGGAAACATAAGAAAACAATGCACATAAAAATAACCTTTGTTATCTTACGTACATCCAAGCTCTTCAATACTAAGATAAAATGATGATATCAGATAACGAATACAAACAGAACTGAATACACTATTTCTTCTTATCTCGTCCAGCTGGAATTAGCAGAGTACGTGAACTACACAATACGCTCAATATTTCTGACAGACTAATCGCCAATATTACGAACCCAAACAACTCCTACACTCCCAGTCTAAATTGAATAGAAACCCGGGACAACCAAATAAACTATTGAATGAAACAGTAACAGACCATGAGATCTGAAAGGAAAGGATGATGGTGATGACTATTAATATTACAAATGTTTATCAATTAAGAGAATTCATATTCGTTGAAGTCAAAAAAACTCTAAAATTATTACATAAAATAAACAAATATAACAGTAATTAAAATGATTTTAAGTATGCAAGCCTGATAATGACCAAAATGGCACATTGAAATTACACACATATGGTAACACGACAATGTAAAATAAAAAGGCTGAAGTGCATTTTTTAATGCCTCAGGTTGTCTTTCAACATTTCTGGTCTTCTCTCCTCTCCACTGTTGAGAAAGGCTTATGTGTAACTCATTTCTGAGGTTGGGGCACTTGCCTGGAAAGCTCATTACTTCGATATCATAGAATGACCACATATGGTTTTGTGGCATCAGGAATCTAAACCTTACCTGAATTCCAGATCATGGACGAACACAGGAAGAATTCCTGTGCTTTAACTGGGAATTGAACCCAGGACCTCATGAACTGTAGCCAGGAGCTCTGACCATTAGACCACTGTTGTTGTTTAGTTAATTGTCCGAAAACAGCTCTGAACCTCACAAGTGATATCAACAAGGCACCACTTATGAGGCAACTATGCCAGGAGATAATGGGTAGGGTGGCCAGTTCCTTTGAGGCATTATAATTACATAAAACATGGAAACCTGATAATGTTACTAACTCAAGCCAAAATTCACTAAAATTATTACATTACACAACTCTAACAATTTATTGTAATTTGAGTTAATTTTTTAATATGAAAAGAAGAGGCTGAAAGAAAGATTAAGAAAGCTAAGTTACATCCTTTTCGAGGAAGAGGTAAAATGAAAATGAAAGTTAACTGTTTAAAAATAAAGACGATACTTACTGGACAAACATTAGAATGCTCTGCAATGTAAGATCCAACATTCTCATTCTTCTTGGACAGAGACATACAAAGCAACAAAGCATCACGTGCTTGTTGACCAATTCCGCCCTCTCGGTGGACAAAAGGGATGAGAAGAGTGAAGATTACAAATCTAGAACCACAAAAATGTCACAGATTGTACACAAACTTTCTTTTAATTTATTATATATAATGAACTGAAAAATAAAAAACTCCATCAATATATCCAATGTAATGACTTTATATATTTTTTTCTCTGTTCCATATATTTTTTTTTCTGTTGAAAGCATATTTTGTTCTCCCTCCTACGGAATTTCATATGTCGAAGGTTAGTTTATGCATCCCAGATTGTTCTATGCAGTAACTGTTGTCCTTCGTATGTTCTTAATTCTGATCAATGCTATTTAGCTATGAGATTGCAATGTGTTGTAGTGTGGTAAGAGATAAGGCTTTTTTTAAAATTTGCAGTTCCCCAAGAATCAGTTTTAGGACAGATTTTGTTTATAATAATGGGAAATTATTTTGCTAATAATATGAATACAACTTCTATTCTTTACACAGACGATACCACATTTCTTAATAAACAACCCGATCTTTGTGAACTTTAAAGAAATGCTCAATTTATTCTTCATGGAAGCAAAGAATTGGTCCAAGTGTTAATGGACTTTTACTCAATGATACAAAAACCGAAACTACATTAAAGACTACAGAAAAAAAATTATTTCAAATTGCTTGGTGTGCATGTCGATACAAAATTGACTTGGCTCATACCGATTATGTATCAGTTAAATTACCTAGAGCAAAGTTTCCTAAACTTTCATAACATGCAGCCCACCAAGGTCTTCAATATTTCTTCACGACCCATGTCATACTTTAAGTTTTTATATTCATGAAGTTTTATCCTTTTACTCTGTTAGAATTTAACATTATTTTGTATTATTTCATCTCCTACACATTAGGATTAAGGGGACAAGGTACTCAGAATCATAAAAAAAAAATTTTGATTTTTTTTTTTTTTGTTTTTATATTATTGACTTTTTTTTTTTTTTCCGGATGAGATAAGTTAAATATTGAGTTACAGTTTTTTGATCTCATTAAGAAAAATGTTCATGCGAAATTTCTTGCACTGTTACAAAATTATGAAAAATATAATTCAAACAATTTTGAAAAATGTAATTTTGAGAAAACGAGTGATAAAATAATATACTGCTGGCTGGTATTGTGTTTGCATGGCAGGATATTTTAATGCATAATTTGGTTAATTTTATAGGTATTTTACAATTTCTTTCACAAATGTAAAGCTAAAGGTTCATACTAAATTAATTTAAGCAAAATGAAAAATTAATTTATTTTTCACCCTCAAACGTTTATGTACATACCCAGTGCTTAATGAGCATGCGCAGTAAGTTATAACTGGAACATGTAAAATTCAGGTAGCCCAAATTTTGTTTCTGGGTCTGTACCCCTTTAATAATAATAAAAAAAAAAAAAATTATTCTATAAAAATATGTGTCAAATGAAATGTCCACATTTACTATACTCTTCCAGACCACTTTCAATTCATAACTATTCCAATGCAGTTAAAATAAATTGCAGCAGGAGTTTCTCTTAAGTATAATTAGGATCTGTTTTCACTTACTTGGCCGGACCCTGATCTGGAGAGGCATAGAAGAAGAGGTCGAGTAGCTCAATGTTCTGCATAAGAGAGACGCACAGTTGGTTGAGCAACACAACAAGTCTTTTCTCTACTTCCACAGGAAAGACCTCACCAGCACACGAAGCAAGTAGCCTAAGTAATGGGCGGAGGAAAGGTTCATGGACTAGTAACTGGTGACGAGAATGACTAACCAGCAACTCATACAGCTTGAGCTGCTCCAGACGGATGGCATTTCCATACCTAAGAAGAAAGTGAAATACGCATCATGCAATCTGATTAGCTGTCACTATTTCAATGTTGATTAGTAAGTGTTGAGAGGTGTAAAAATAAGGCACAAACGGTGGGTAAATAAAAGACAATCTTACAATAATTGGAGTTTTGTAGAAAGTAGGAGAATACTTTTTCATTAAGTATATATAAACATGCCATGATGATGTTATCAAAAAATTGTTTTAAGTTGTAAATTATATAAAACAAATTGCACTTCATTTAAGCTTCATGAGAAACTTTCAGATTGGAGAGAAACTCCCACCTACCCACACACTTCACATCCATCTACCCACCCCCAACCACACCCCGCCCCCACACAACCCCCCAGACCCACCTACCCACACACACCCACCTCCACCCCAAACATTCCCCCTTCACACGCACCCACCTACCCACCCCACCCCCAAACACTCCATTTCCATACACGACCCCCAACACCCATCCACCCCACAGAAAAAACACACACCCCCAGCTACCCAAACCCACCCCCACACACACCCACCCACTCTCACCTACCCACACTCACACTCAGCCATATACACACAATTCCCCACACCACACACTCACCCACCCACCTACCAACACACATAAAACACACATCCACACACCCCACCCACCTCCACCTCCACCCCAAACATCCCCCCTCCACACACACACACCCACCCACATATACACACAACCCCCCACACCCACCCACCCCCACAAAGAAAAAAACACACCCCATACACCCACATATACACAACCCCCCACTCCAACCCACATCCACTACCCACACATGCACAACACACACCCACCCATCCCCACACCCAACCACCCACACACACACATACACACACAACCCCCCATACCCACCCACGCCCCACAAAGAAAAAACACACCCACCCACAACCCCCATGCCCACCCACCCCACAAAGAAAAAACACACCCACCCACCCCACCTACCCACACCCACCCACCCCACACCCACCCACCTACCCACACACACAAAACATACATCCACTCACCCCCACACAACCTCCCACATTCACCCCACCACCACCTACCCACCCCACACCCAAACATCCCCCTCCACACGCAGAGTCACTCACATACACGCACACCCACCAAACACCCACCCCCACAAAGAAAAAAACACACCCCACACATCCACATATACACAACCCCCCACTCCCGCCCCATCTCCCTCCACACGCACGCACGCACGCACGCACACAAAAAAAACACACACGTCAGTGGTGAGTAGGACATCTTCAAATTCGGCTACTCTTGTATGTTCTAATCAGGTTTAAACACTCTGCTAACCAGCTATCTTATTGGTTAAACTGCTGTTGTCATGGTTATAAATTTAAGAACTGTATTACAGACTCAAAGATGGCTGAAGTGTGAAATTCTAAATCTCTCTTGTGAAAATTTTACTAAATCAACTTAACTCGCTCTCCCCATATAGTCTTCAAATGCTATTTCTGATGTTATTAAATGTCATTTTCCATTAAACTCTTTTGTCACTTAATGTGTTTCTTTTTTTTTTCAGACTCCCATAAAAGCATATAAATGAAGTTTTATTGTATAACCCTAATATACGACATTGTACAACAGACTTTTACAAAGTGGGATATTAAAAACAAATAAACAAATTTAAATAACTACATAAAATAACGTAACAAAATGTACGATCATTAACAAATACCTTCCAGTGTGAATGCTCCATGCGAACAGTCTGTCTAACAAATTCTCACTGAGAAGATAATCCAAACACGGGCAAGACTGACGATTTTCATTGCTGGGACTGTTTCCAGCTGTCCTTAACTCTAAAAGTAGAAATGTAACCATTTGATCCAAATGGTTAACGACGCCCAGCACATCATCCTGAATTGGATAACCATTGGGTGGCTGAAAAGAGAAAGTTATTTATATACACAATTATACATGGGGTTCACAATAAAAGTAATTGAGCTGTGAAGGTGCAATTTCCAAAGTACATGAGGCATATTGTGACACACATGAAGATGAGGCTAATTATATAAAGTGAATAAATATCACTGCATAAACATGATTACATTCCCACAATAATTTTATACAAAACAGAAGGGAGCGTATTATGTTCCTTCTCAAATACAATTCCCAGAAATACGACTAACAGAAATGTATAACAACATTTTGTTCCTTTGCTGATGGTTTTTGGGGATGAGTGGGTACAGACATTCTGTGTTAAGTTTTTGACCATGGATTCCATGAAATTATTTAAAGATAGAGCTGCTATTTGTAGGAGATTGTATACTAAACTACTTATAATCATGTTTCAGAAGTAATCTAATTATATTTTTTATTTTTGTAGGTCATTTTACGACACTTTATCAACATCTTAGGTTATTTAGCATCTGAATGAGATGAAGGTGATAATGCCGGTGAAATGAGTCCGGGGTCCAACACCGAAAGTTACCCAGCATTTGCTCATATTGGGTTGGGGGAAAACCCCGGAAAAAACCTCAACTAGGTAACTTGCCCCGACCGGAAATCGAACCTGGGCCACCTGGTTTCGCAGCTAGACACTCTAACCGTTACTCCACAGGTGTGGACATCTAATTATAAATTCAATTAATTGCCTAAAAGGAAATTGTAAATTTCACTCATTAGTAACAATGCTACAGTCAGTCAGGGTACCTCAGGCAGAATTACACCCACAGCTCTGCAAGTCAGTAAAATGAAGGAGAACGATCTGTGATTCACACTTTTCAGGTCTGCTAAATGTTTCATTTCATTTCATTTCCTCGAAAAACTCAAAATTCTCAGTAAATATTGGTTTACAATAACTCTTCTCAGGTTCTCAGCCAGGTGAGTTCGAGATTAGCTTCCAAGCTTTCGACGGCTAGCTCTGCCATCTTCTTCAGGGATGGAGAAGATGGCAGAGCTAGCCGTTGAAAGCTTGGAAGCTAATCTCCAACTCACCTGGCTGAGAACCCGAGAAGAGTTATTCTATATCAAATGCCGGAAAGCCTCAAGTCACAAATTATTGGTTATAACAATAACATTTGACGAAATTGGTTCATAATGAACTCATCTATTACTCGCGTGAATTAATGTAGTATGTTCCCTTCCATCCTGTACAGGCCTACACATACAAAATATAACAAAAATACTTGGACTAACTTTGGGATCGAGTTCTCCATAACAAAACAAGAAATGCCAAATAAACAAATATTCGGAAATTACTGATTTATGAGTTATTCAATAACAAAGACAAATAGTGATAATTTAAAACAAACTGATGGAATACATTTATAATGACACATTAACAATGTTTTAAACTCTCAAATCACAGTAAATACTCAAAATATCCTGTGCCTGTTTCAACATATACACATGGACATTTCAGATCATGGATTATCCCACCCTTTCGAAGACCCCAGGACAGTGTCAAACAGTTTTGCAGGCTTCCTCAATACCTTGATGAAGTGCTTCTTTATTTAGAATATTTGTTGCATAAGCTAGGACTTTTAGGAGTCTTCACATATAAAAATCTGAACGACTGGGCGAATGTGCAGGAATGCAGGCCATGCAACTGGTCCTCCCTTACCTAAACATCTGTCACAGTAGATATTAGCAAATGCATCCCAAACAATGCTACTGAAATGTGCTGGTTTATGATTCGGTTTGTCTTCAGTCTGAGAATACAATCTAATACAGCTACTTAGCCCTGCGTCCATTACTATTAGCACACCCATACTTAAAAATCACGAAATGGATATTCTGTCATAGTAACTAAACAGCAGTACCGTAGAAGTGGGTAAAGTCGATCAGTGGGTGTATAATCGATCATTTGTGATTTTTATTGAAAAGTATATTTATCTCAGTTACTTGTTAAAATTTTGTTATGCTAACTTCATTGCCTGTCACTGCAAATGTAAGTGAGAGGGACAACAAAAAGCCTGCGCATGCCAACAATGGGAACACAGTGCATTTACTGTTGAAGTGAAAATGGTTATTCTCAACTTTTTCTCTTAAACGAAAACAAAGTCTTGCAAACTCTAAATTATCGTCAGCAGTGAAAGGAGGCAAGAAGTATATGTAAGTAATTTTGGTTGAGATTGTATCCTGAAATAATAGTTTTGCAGTTCGTAAATGTTAGTATTGAAACTTATTATTTTCAAAAAACTTGTACCTTTGTAGGGTTAGGTTGATCATGCCATCGACCTACTCGAAGCAGATAGGACCAGCAGGAAGAATAAATTTTTTCACCGAAATACCTCCAACTAACACTTATAAACAGAAAAGTGCCATAGTATAGCTTATATTGATGGGATAGTGGGGGGAGAGGAAGACGAATTTATGCTGAATTTCTTGCGTAAGAGAAGCACTGCCAAAGGAACATATTTTGTATACCCCTCTGTACCTGATGATGGGAACAACGTAGTTTCTAAAGTGACATGAGGAGGGGAAGATTTCAAATAATATCTGACATAAACCTAAACAATGTTGAATAGTATTTTAGATTATAATTGAAGTGTGGTATTTCAATGTAAATTTTGAATTCTTAAATCTTTGTTTGTTGATATTTATTTATTTAACCTGGTTGATATGTGAAGTATTAATTTTTTTTATGTTTATATATTGGCAATCATAGTCACGTTTGTACAGTGGAGACCTATAGGCCTAATTGTATCGAACTGTATGATCACAGTAACAAAATATACACTATATAATCCTATAGACTTATATAATAGATTATTGCTTTCTACACCCCTTATAACAAATAAAATACATGTAGTACACTTAATTTGTTTTTAAAAACATAAACAGTGATCGACTTTACTTCACAATATTTTAAAATCGATCTCAAACTAAAAATTCAATGGTGATCGACTTTACCCTATTTAAACAGGTAACTTCGATCACAAGTACAATAAAAAAAAAAAATCAGATTTTGGTAAATTGTAATTCACTTCTTGTAATGTGATTTCATAAGTGAAGAATATGACGACAAAATACTATTTTCTGAGGAACTTCGCTCCATTGCATAACCTCAATATCATTAAAAATTGCAAAATTTTTATCGACTTTACCCTCTTCTACAGTACATGTCAAATGTACGAAACAGACTAACCACGAATGCAAACAAGTTTCCTTGGCAGTGCATGGTCATCTAAGGTCCAATATACATTGGTGTCCATTCCGTAAAATGGACAAAAGTTTTGAATTTTAAAATCATAATTTTGTCTGAAACATGCATATTTCCTTGAATTTTCACAACATTAATATATTTTCTTCTGAAAATGCATTATTTTTGTATTTTCTCGCGAGTTAGTTTGTTGATGATTAGCACTTGCTACACCTGTTTACAAGCAACTCTTCAAGGCCGGTAGCATACTGTATCTGACTTTCTGTCCCGGACAGGATGGTTTTGTCTTGGAATGTTTGTTGTGGCAGTGATTACACACATTCTTAAGAGGCTGCAGCATACTGAATCAAATGAATATCCCGGGAAGAATGTCCATTATAGTATGCTGCAGCATCATAAGAATGCATGTAATCGTCATATCGAATGGTCTGAGACAAAATGTCCGATGCACTATGCTGCTGGCCTAAGTGTACAAAATTGTCCAGTTCTGAGATTAGTGTTATAAAAATATGGTTAATAACCATGCTAAGAAAACTGAAGTTAAATATATTTGCAGATGATGTAGTATAGTAGCAGACTTTAAAGATGGACTCCAATGCTCAGTTTTCCAAACGCAAATTACTTCTGATGAATATGGGATGGAAATTTCAGTCGATAAGACTAAAATAATGGGTTTCATTGGGAAAAATCATTTCCATAGCGAAATCTAAAGTAATGGGTTTCATTTGGAGAAATCATTTCTGTAGCAAAATATGTCTAACAAACCTGCAGAATAAGTATTGTGCTTTAAGTATTTAGGCTACCACTTGAGTTATGACTGTGAAAGGATAGCTCAGCAACATTACATTATTTTGATTATGCAATGAATACAATTAATAACATCTTTAAACCATCACTTGTCCAAAAACATACGAGAATTAAAGATCACAAAACAATGGCAAGACCAATTATAATGTATGTTAGTGAAGCTTGGACCATATATAATGTGATGAACAATGAATTACTGTCAATGAAATGAATTTTTAAGAACTGCAGGTTACTCAAAATTAAACAAGGAAAAAAATACTGATATTTTAGAAGAACTAAAAATTGATAGTAGTATTTCAGAGAAAATTCAAAATTATAGACAGAAGTGGAAATTCCATGTTCTCAGAATGCCTGCTTCAAGAATATCTCGCCAGATTATATATTACCATCCATTTGGAGAAAGAACTTTGGGTCGTCCACTGAAATGCTGGAATGAGACTGTAACAGACCATCAGGCCTAATACGTGGCAGGAAAAAGAAAAAGAAGAAGTATACATATTGTTATAAACAGAGAGATAATGGCCTAAAGTAAGTTATGACATGTTTAAACTTGAATATTATGTGTCCATTTTTCTTATGAGTTAAATATATCCATATGCCATATAATATGAGTTAAGAAACTATGCACTTTTTTTTCATGGAGGTGTTAATAATTCACATCTATCTCTTAAATTATTTACTCCTCTTAGCATTCCTGTTTATCTTCAATCATGACTAAAAGATGTATTATAAAGAGCCTATTTTAATACCTAAAAATATAATAATAAGAAACACTAGCACACAATGTGCATAGTTATTAACCTAGTTATGATTCACAAAATTGTGTTAATAACACTTCTTCGCTCACACTTCGCTACATGGTATCCGTCACATATATCTCCACATACACAGTGATCATTCGGCTGGTGGTATTTTTCGATGCTACAAATATGTAGTGAAACCCATGGACTGCGAAACGTGTCATCACATGTCTCAGTTCGTAATTGGCCTTCTTCCATTCTGTGTTCATCATTGCGTCCGTGGCGTAGAACTCCGTAAATATATCTGCTCTCTTTGCTTTTAGTTCCTGAGTAGGTCCTCATATGCCTTCGTAGATGTCAGTAGCATTTGATATCTTAGATCTTCGATGTAGAAAGAATCCTTGGACAATACGTATGTAAATCGTGATGGGGTGTATTTGGATGGACACAGTGCTTTCTTCAAAAATGTCACTTTGACTCTATGTCTGCTAGATTGTTTTTCCTTAGGTGTTCCCATATTATATCTATTCCATATGTTATTATGGGAGTGATTTTTAGTTTGAAAAGCTTCAATGCTGTCGACAGGGATATCTTATGTAGATTTTTTATTCCGTTCATAGCTATCACTGCTGCTCTGCTCTTTCCTTTATATGCAATGTGTATACATTGCCCTGTGTCTGCATGGTGATCCCTATGTGGGACTCTTGTCAGTGGTTCTGTTCCATACTTTATGATGTCGTTGACTGCTGCTCTACCTCCTTTCCTGAATGTCATTGTGACGGTCTTCTTTTTGTTTAGTAGTAGCTCATTTTTGTTTGCCCATTCTTTCAGGTAATTGAACGCTGTCTGAAGGTTTTCTATGTCTGTGGATAGAATCACCATGTCATCCGCATAGGCGTAGATTTTGACATGTCTGCTTCAATGTCTTTGTAGACATCTGATGTTGCTATGTTGAATAGCAGAGGGCTTAGCACATCGCCCTGCAGCACTACATTTGTCTGTTCCAGTGGCTGAGATCTGTTGATGTTGTCGTCAATTTGCACATAGTTACTTTCCATGATGTTCCTTAATAGTTTTGTGATGTAATTCTTTCCAGTAATGTTCTCTAGTTTATCTATAAGCATTGTTTTGTTCACGAGATCGAAAGCCTTTGTATATCAAAAAATATGTAATGTTATGTTAGCATGAGTTACGCAGATGTAACACGACATTTAGATTACTTTTTCTCAAATATTGCACTCAATGAGATGTTAAAATTCTTGATATCAGAAAGCAAGAAGCAAAATTACTTCCGATATGTGTCAGTTGCAAAGTTTTTAAGTTTGGTCTACTGTTTGCCTTTGTGTTTGATTGCTTCAATGATTAGTGGCAGACTTAATTTAAGTAGGCTACGATGCTTAAAAGTGCCACAAATATAAAAGAGATAGGCCTAAAAGAAGTATACTGCATTAAGTCTACTACATAAGAAAGAAAAGTTGCTACCTTCTTTTTAAGCAAGGAGGCCAGATATGATTATCAGACAGACAGGTGTCAGCCAATCGTCTGTTTCTAAGAATTCTTTGGTGCATGATGCAGACACTGATGAGTCTGCAGGTAAGTTTCTTTCAAGGAAAGGGATGAATTAATGTCTACGAATATTGAAGTAGAAACTTCTGTATTATTAGTCAAATTTGATGATGTATAACCGAAATTTCAAATATTTTGCAAAGTTTTGTAGATGAAGATGATGTTAAAATAACATAGTGCTCAAAAGTGCTGGCAGATGGATTGCTTTTTAGAATCAATGAAGAAGATACATCATATGAGAAACTGAACCAGATTTTATGCAAGCTATCTACATCAGTTGTTGAAATGAAAGGGGACAGAATGTTTTACAAATTTGATAAGAAACTAGATATGAAATAAGTGTGATTGGGTTTATATTATATGTAACACATTTGAATTTATTGTTCTTTTGAAATAAAATATTAATTTGTCATTGTGTATGAAGTAAAATTTTAAAATGATAGATGTGCTATACATCTTGTGATGAAGTAAGAAAATTGCTCTGGTTGGTAACATTATAAAAGACAGTTGATAAAAAAGTTTTGGTAATTATCTATAAATACTGATTTTGGTCTTTTATGAAATTAATTTTTTAAATTTTTTTATTATTATTCCTAATGTGAAAACACATAGAAAAAGTGAGTGGAAAGCAATTGTAGTTTTGATTTTATTATGTTATGTACTTACAGATAATGGCCGATTGGAAATGGGTCAACCATTTTATGTTTGTTGTTTATAAGTGGACAGGAACAGTTTCGTTGTGGCGCATGCACTGACCTGTCATGGAATGACTGCGTATTGTGATATTTATGTGGACATTTGTCAAGGACGTCAACTCAATACATGCTGTCATTCCCAAACGTAACATTCCAAATAGTTTTCACACCTTACAGTTAATCTGGACAACTAATTTATTTTTAGCTTTTATTTTGTCATACAATAACTACAGTAAAAAGAGAAACCTAAGCACAGGGTGGTTTTTACAGAACTTAATATCTACAGAAATCAAGTTTTTCAGTAGACACATTTTTTTTTTTTATTAACTTCCAATTCAAACACAGTATTTTCACAGGTAATAAATATTTACTGAAAAGAGGATAACTGAAATAGAATATGATATTATACATATTATTTTATAAGAAAGTACCATCCCTAAATAGACCTTGAAAATAACAAACTTTCACAAACGTCAACATCTATACAGAACTTTTCTATAATTTTCAAAATGTTTTTACTAATGTTTTCAATTTAAAATTCTGTTATCCTTTTAAATTTAGATTATAATGTGTAGGAAAGCTATTTCTATATATATATATATATATATATATAAATGCATCTGTTCGTTTTTACTACTCAATTAACGAATTGCGAATTAACGGAGGGGGGGGGAGCTTGGGGGATTCCCTCCGTTGGAAAGTTATCCCCCTCTCACAAAATATAATTGTTTTAATATGAGTATACTTTATAAAGTATAGAGTAAGCAAAGAAAATAATATTGATGTATTATCATCACCAGCAAGCTGACAACAATCAATAACTTAGGAATTACACATCTTATCTTAAGGCTGCTCATGGATATAATTATTATTATGATCAAGAAGCAAGACAAGCAACTCAGTGCGACCAAGTGTTGAGCCATATCGAATGAGGATAATAATAATTTTATGTATGGTATTCTCTATCTAGAAATCTATTCCCCCCCTCATCAGAAATCATAATTCGCACTCTGATTTTGTTCAATAATACTTAATGAAGACATACAAGAACAACAGCATTGTTCACTGGAACACACAATGGCACTTAACATGAAGCTTCATCATGATACATAGAGGCAGCATTATCTTCATCTTTCTTCTGGAAATCTTGGCACACGTCTCCATAAAATGTTCCAGCTTCTTCTGAAGATATGTTAAAGTACCTACTTCAATAATTTCTTTATGTCAGCACACTTTTTTTCACTAACATGATTTACAAATTTAAATTCTATAGTTATATTAATCTTCTTTGCATTATGGATTCCTGGCTTAAGAAATTCAACGTCAATACTTGATCCTGCATGTGTCTTGGTAAATACTTGTCCCTTCTCATATCGCAGCACACGCACATCAGTCATTTTGACTGAAAGCCTCTTCTTCAAAATTTCTTGCAATTTGAATTTAATATCAAATACTTGCCAGTCTTCACCAAGAACTAGGCATCTACCATGCTTTCCTACTATCGTATGGTACAGATCTCGTATTTTATCTCCGCCTCTGTGCAACATCATATTTACGGTGGGGAGGTGAGGCACTGGGAGAAAAGTTGTAATGCTTTTTAATATGCCGGCACCCACGTTGTAAGATGTCACTTGAAATTTAACGGCCACTGACCGAAAGAAATATAATCCGAGATCTGTATTCTGATTAGATATCTCACTTTATACTGTATAAAGTTTTTTAATTCACACAAACATAAAGACGTATCTTATCAACTTCTCATTTGCTACCATAAGAGTTTACTACCAACATTGACACTAGATTGCAGCTGATGAAATAAATTAATTGGAAACCGCAAATATTCACATAATAATTTACCATTCTTAACAGGTCAATTTAATTGAAGAAGATTAAGTTCAAATGAAATGCCGCGTAGATGTTCAGTTTTGTTAAAACTCATTGGCAAAAGACCTTAAATTTTATGAAAACTTTAGCAATTTATCGACATTTTATGCCGGTAGATATTAAGTTTAGTTAAAATTTTCGCCATGGTGATGAATTAGTGGGTGCTAAAACATAAGGATACATCAATATTTTTGTGAAAACGCCCCCGATTATTATTGCTTTATTCAGGGTAAATTTCACACTAAGCTATATGTTGGAAATTTAACTCTGAGTTTACATAATGATCAGAACAAAATGTAGTTTAACTATATGAGCATTCAGTCGCACAATCAACTAACGAAAGCAAACATAGTAGTCCTAATTTTTAAATTAAAACTGAGGCTTCCTGACTTCTCATAATTTAGAAATTTTACAGTTCTTCCAGAGGGTGAGGGGAAGGAATTAAACATTAAATTTTACAATATAATATTGCCTCTCATTTGTAGAACAGTATACTTACTGTAAAAATATGCAGCGAATTCCTAAAATTTAGTTTAAAAGGCGTAAGAAAGTGGAAATAAATTCCAGTAAGCAGATATAGCATGTAAATCATTTTCAAAGGATACAGGTCACTTAGGCTAATACTGTCTTTCCTAACAAAAAACAAAAGCAACACGACTGTTCTGTGCTGTCACCGTCTGTGAGATATGCGCAACACAGTGGGAGAATGATTATGATGATGACATAATAATAAAATAATCGCCAACGTAACGTTTCCACTGTTTTAACCTCTACAGTATTATCTTCGGTAAATTATTATAAAATCTCATTATTTAGGTACATTAAACTACGCAAATCAAATCTGGTACCGGTAGTAAAAAGGTTAGAACAGCAAGATAAAATATAAGTGTAACAATGAAACATACTACCGGTAGGTTGTAAATTTGAAACATACTACCGGTAGGTTGTAAATTTGTAACAAACATAATGGAGATGACGTTTATCTATTTACTAATTCCCTAGAAATTTACCTACTAAGGTTTCGACAAAGCAATACTAAAATTAACTTCAGATTCAGAACGTATTTATGTAAACTTTTTGTCATAAAAAGGTATATCAACTTTATATAATTTCAAAGTCATGTGACACTGTGCATGGTTGTGAGATTTATTCATCAAGCGCAACATATATTATACAGTACCTACTTAAATCCACATCTGTCACTTTCAGAAAAGAGTATCTAAAATTGAACTACTTCTAAATCTATTAATTGCATTGTTTTCCTTCAGACTTCATAAATACTAGTTAAACGTCTATTTCAGTGCTATATAAAACGCATTTAGATCATAATCACTACGTTTAAAAAGCATTTTCACTTTCTGGCAAGTAGCCAAAATGTGAGTACAGTATGTTTTCGTCTCAAGAGTTAACCTTGTACTTACTTGTGTTCTTTCTATAATTTCGTAAGTTTGCTGCCAATGTTTTTTGAAACTGTCATAGCAAGCAGTGGGATCACAATCTTTTGGTGGTGAGTTGGACGGTCTGCGTTTCCCAAAACTTGCCCTTAAAGGGCTGTTGCGCAGCCAACTCATATTTAGTTAACTGCAAACTGTCCTAAGCATCCTGAAATTGCAATAACATTTGTACATTAGTGAAAGATAACCACCAACTCACGAGCAATTCTCGATTACTAGTCTATTGTCTTGCTCATGCCTCTGTGAGATAAGTAGATTATTCATATCAACATTGCACAAATCTCTTCTGTCGGTTCCTGAATACCAAAGCTGTTTATGTCTATAGTCAGCATCGGCTACGCCTACAAGACATGCATTTTTGGCCATTATACGAAATATGGAGCAGAAATCACAAATGAAATTACAACTATATAATATTTAATGATCAAAAGTACAGTATTTACAAGTTGTAAATCACATACGTTTCAGAAAAACTCTTCCAAAAATACGAATTTCTTCCGCTGTCCCCGTTTCTCAAGTACACCCATTCCGCCATTACCATCGATGACATTTCGAAGAGCAAAAGTAAACAAATCAGTTTCAAATTAATAATGAAAGGAACAACTGCTTACATTAAAATAAAATAAATTTGAAAAATGTCTCTTAATGTTTTCATATTATTCTATTTTGTGAGTTTTTGGAATAAATATGTGAATAAGAATTTTGGGTTGAAGACTTCCATCAGTGTCAATATGGCTGCGAAGGAGGTAATGTTTATTATCCTGTTTTTGCAAATAAAATTTGTAAATAATTATGTACTAAACTGACCACTAATTCACAGCCACTGAAATGATTTAAATTGGTATTTTTTCCATGTGTTAAGCGTCCATATTATGTACAGTGAATGTTGAACGATTGAATAAATAATGTAACGTGAATGATGTAGTTAACCTTATTTATTTCGGATATTAGTATTGTGCTTAAAATATAATCACATCAGTAAGCTATGTAATTTTATTTTGTAGCAGCGAAAGTATTTCACCTAACTGTACGAAAAAAAATTTGTAAAGGATTTATAAATTTGAATTTTAGTATGTATTTATTTCTTGTACCACTAGACATTTTATGGCTGAATATGAACTGTATGAGATTCATATTGCATTCCAACAAAGAAACTTTTCTCATGAACCAGACATAAAATAGATCACAGTTTAGGATCATATTAGGTCTATGCAGACCTAAGTTAAATTTAATTTTCTCTCAGTCTGTATTGATGAAACAATGTTTTTCGCAATTTATTTTATGTCTAATTGTTTAATAGTGCAATAACTATAACTTAGGTAACAAGAATCTGTTGTCCCTATTTAAGTTATGATCAATGTTTTATTTATCATAGTTATATTGCATATAAATTGGAAGAAAGAATGAAAGGAACATCATGGTGTCTTAAAATTTAATATGCAATACATAGCTACCATATGTCATAGGCCTATAGCACAGTTTTTACTTGTTTAGAAATATGAAGACCATCGCCGTAAGTGGGACAGAGATGAATATGAACGGCTGGCGGCTGAAAGAATTCAAGAAGAATTGGATGCGCAAGAAAAAGCCAAGCAGAAGCAGCCACCTGTAAAACGAGAATTACTTCGTCAAAGAGATTATAGGGTTGACCTTGAATCAAAACTCGGAAAGAGTGTAGTAATCACAAAAAATACCCCTTCGTCACAAACTGGCGGGTAAGTGTTAATAATTTTGGATGCAAATAAGCCTTTTGTTGTAGGCTAGCTAAGTACTTTCTTTGCTATTTTTTTATTACACCAAATTTTATAAACAATGAAATTCAATAATTTTCGGCTAATACTTGTTTTCTATTTTCTGTCTTTAGTTAACAACGAAAAATAAAAACTTACCTGAATTAATGCACAAATTGAGGTAAACATGATTAACTTACAGAGATCTGAAAACTGTTAAGCTCGGTCTTCTTGGATTCACTTGAAAGCACGTAATTTTTACTTGTTGACAAGCAAACTTGTTGGGGATGGCATGTGGCTTTAAGTTAATGTTTTATTAATTTCATTCAAGTCTTTTCGTCATGTAGGTCTATCTACTAACGTGTCATGCGTGTGTTAATCACTAGTTTTAAAGAATGCTGACGTTATTTAAAATGAAATAGAATTACAGTAAAACTGTAAAATCATTCGACCTAAAATATATTAAGAATTAATACATCACATTAGACACTCGAACTTCCTCCTATACCACTTTTGTTAACCTTGTGTATTAGTTGTAGTGACATAAAAGAAATCGAAGTCTTAAATCATTTTGAATTTAATCTTAAAAAATTTTGAACTTAATAAAAAGAAACTCAGGCACCACATAAAAGTTTTTAAGCGTCATGGCGACCTGACACCTGGGATTTGTCTACCTCTGACATTGACAATGATTACATTTTAATGGTTAATAAATTTAATTTCAGATACTACTGCAATGTCTGTGATTGTGTTGTGAAGGACTCTATAAATTTTTTGGACCACATCAATGGAAAGAAACGTATGTATCTACAGTCTTTTACGTTTATCCCTGTTATTTACGTGTATATTAGCTACGTACATGGATAAGTTTTTTTATTCACACAAGGATCTTGACAATAAATTTAACCAATAAATCCACATTTTCTTCCTTTATTTTGAATGCTGGTTTGTTGAGTAATAGTTTTGTTTTCTCAATTTTGTTACCACATATAAGAATAATGTTAGTATTTCTGAAGTTTATGTTCCAGTTCTATTTTATAAATAGCCTAACTTGATTATGAAAATAATTATTATGTTGCTATTTGTACTGTGTAAAGTTATGGTTTTATTTTCTTCATAATTCTAGTAGTTAAATTATGGTATTATTGCTTTTATATTTTAAAGGTTAAATTAAGTAAATAGAATAGGAAGATACGAGTACTGTTTTCATAATATTGTACTAATTGGTTATTTTAGTTACATTAATTTGTAAATATAGCATTGAAAACTCCTACACACTATGCTGTTTCATTCCACGGTGAAAGTTTGAACAGTGATGAGAAGTTGAGAATCCCTGGTCTAGAACATTAGTGATGGAGTGCAGGTATAAATATAAGCTTTCAAGATGAGATCACCAATGTTCTACATCAGAGAATGCATATTTATGTGTGTATGTGTAGGTGTGTGTATTTATTTGTATTATAATTATTCTTGTTTACTAATGTTCAGGAAATTAGATTTCTTGCAGTTTCCTTCTAGTGCCGCAGTAATATTTTGAATATATGTTAGTATATGCCCTCAGTTTTGGCATTGGTTTGGCAGTAAAGTCCATAGATGGTCTCCGTCCCTGATCAATTAGCTCATAATTTGAATTACTTATAATACGAATGTTTTGTACAAATGAATGGTTCACATACCTTTTTTAGTCTTCATAGGGCTTAGTGTGAAACTAACATATCTACAAAATGAACATTTTTAGGTGTTTACACAAATCTATAGCAAATTCGTTCTTTTACTTAGTCACAAAAAATCGTAACTCAGTTCCGAACAGTTTTGTACAGGGACATCATTTTATTTTTACTTCAATTTTTATTGTACCTGAGTTTTTGAATGTACTTCACTCCCACCCCTTCTACTAACGAAGTTCCAACTGTCCTCCACACAGTTAGTGATTATAGTACATTTCAAAAATATGTTCGCGTTTTGCAGTGACGAAAACTTCCAATATTGAATCATATTTTCGCACAGGTACTGTCATCCATTTGCCTACGTCGCATCCCGATTTCCCCCACCTGTTTCTGCTCGCTCCACTGTAAAGACTAGTGGCTGGGCTTTCTTAGCTCTTTTCTGAAAACATTAATTTCTGTTAGGAATTAATTGGACGTCTACTTAATATTATGAAACTGTTTAAAATAACTTAAATAAAAGGGCCTCGTTAAGTAATTAACTATCGCGTGATTCCCCCCCACCTTTCTACGATCCTGGGGCATAACCACTTGGACGGACAGTAGATAGCATGTCTGAGTAATTTTATCTGTGTGGGTTGGGCAGAAGTGAAGACTGAATTTACAGTACGTAAGGTACTCTTTTATAGAGTAGGTACAGAATTATTTCAACATGAGTTACTAAGTATGAAGGACGAAACTGGTAATTGGAATTAGATGCAATAGTCTATAGTGCGATAATAGGCACAAAAGAACTGAAGCCTGTATCGAAATGAATGGCTACCATTTTAAAAAATGTGTTTAAATATCCATATTATGATTATTTTTCATTTTAACTTCATTCTCTATATCGTACGCTAATGTGCTGTAGACAGTGTAATATACACTGGATAATTAATACGTTCACATGGATTGAGTAAAAACACTTATTGTTAATACTGTACTGTATTTTGATTAAACAAAACCTAATGAAAGTTATCACACTCAAAATCGCAATATTTCCTACTTTACGTAAATGGATGAACTACTTTTCTTCCCTCCTGTACCTAGTAAAGTGATTTGTTTGTATTTTACACCAGTATCATCGAACTCGAGTCATGGAAGGGGGTAGCAAACCGTGTTTCCGGGTCTCAATCATTAATCCAAATGTATAGCCAGGTTAATATTAAAATTGTTATTAAAAATAAAATAATGTCCCTGTATATAACTTAATACATTTCGTAACTACAAAACATGATGATATAGTTCATGTGAAATGAGTGTATTACCTGCTAAAAATTTTGTTGTGAATAAAATATCGATTGTAGTTATGTTTGTTTCACATTAAGTTCTCTATTATTATTCCCAATTTTACACACCAAAATTCTGTATGAAATGGTTTACCTGTATAAATTATGCTTTAAAATGGTTTAGTTTTATTATTATTATTATTAATTTTTTCCAGATCAACGGAACTTGGGTATGTCCATGCGTGTTGAGAGGTCATCTCTTGATCAGGTGAAGAAGCGTTTTGAAATGAACAAGAAAAAATTAGAAGAAAAGAAGAAAGATTATGACATTGAGCAAAGAATGAAGGAATTGAGAGAAGAAGAAGAAAAGCTTAAGGAATATCGAAAAGAAAAACGTAAAGAGAGAAAACGTAAACTTGAAGAAGAGACTGAAACTCATAATGAAACTGAATCAGAACTTGCTTCAATTATGGGATTTTCTGGATTTGGGTCATCAAAAAAATAATTTTTGTAAGAAAATTTTCCTTTTGGATTTTGTACAATCGACTAATATTGAACAATATCTTCTTGTTAATTGTGAATTGTAACAATATATGACATTAAATCAGACAAGACTCGTACAGAGAACAGTGAATGCAGTGCTGATTTATGAATTAGATCAAAGTTGGTGGAAAGTATTATATAAGTGAAAAGAATGGAATGTATTTTATTGTGTAATGGAGAGAATGATGATGATGATGATGCTCATTATACCAGTTTTTCACATTGACAATCATTCAAAATATTCATACAGAAAGTAGAATACCGTATTTATATTTTTGGCTTGTGTGAATTTTCGTTATAGACTTGCAAATTATTGACAAGAAATGTAAATAATGTAGACATTATAATTCAAATAAATAATTGTAAAAAAGAGGAACATTTAATTTGTGTAGAAATGTTTTTGTAATTATTACAATTGAATATACAATTATATATGTACAAATATTAAACTAATAACTTCATATGTAACAATATTCAATATTTGACAATGATAACATTTTGAACAAAGAAAACTAAAAGAATTTATTCCTTCACTTTTTTAGAGTAGGGCATTGCTCATTTCATTACTGATAAATTGCGATTATTTATATAGTCAGTATCTGTTTAAAATTACATATTAGCAGATACAAATTTACTTTCGCAATAATACACATTTTGTTTACAGTGGTTCCTGCTTAAGAGGATCCTATTTAAAATGTTTTTCTGCCTGAAGTGTTGAAATTGTTTGGTCCCGAAAATAACTCCACAAGAATAAAGGTTTTAATTTTAATTTAAAACAATTTCTGACAGAGGCAATTTTCAGAATATGGATCTAATATTTTGCCATTTTAATATATTTTGATGATTCTGGAACCACTCATACACATGTGAAACTTCGTCGAGTTCTGTAAAATTAATTAGTGAAATACTGTATTACTCTCCATACTTCAGCTGTTTATGTTAAAAATGACAGTGAAAGTTGGTAAAAAGCAAAATGCATTGTCAGTTTCCGAAAAAATAAATGTTATCAATAAAGTAACACCCTTCAATCTGGCAAAGGAATTGGGTTTACCATTTTACAGCAAGGGAGAAGTGCAGAATGAAGAAAAAGAAGAAGCTAAAATCTTCAAAATCGGATAATATCAAACAATGTTGCTAGAATGGTTTCGTAAAAAACATGGCTTGCATATTTTATATTTCAGGTTTAATATTATAGCAAGAAGCAGAGGAAATAACTTTAAGGGCAAATACATTACTGGTTTAAGGCATCAAATGTCAGTCAATTGAGAAAATGTTGACACAGTTATGTAACAATAAGTGGGGAAGCAAAAAGTATTTATATACTGATGGTTCTATTATTGCATAAACCTAGTTATTTCAGGCTTTCCACACTTCATTAAATTTCAATAGTGATTATGTTACAATTCCGTCATAATTTTTAGTTTACTCTTTTAAGAGGTTTTTTCCTCACATGTGCTGGTGCCTTGGAAAATATCTTAAGTGAGAATCACAGTATATATTTATAAAGTATTAATTATTAATCGTGAAGAACGCTGAAAATGACACATATATGCATTTTATTAGTGGAAATTATAGCAATGAAACATAATTTTAAAATGTATGAAATTAAGCACAGAATGGGATTACAGGTTTCCAGTTTCCTATATTTATAGTTTTTGAGCATTACTGATTTTTATCTTACCATTTTGTTCAATGTCCAAAATGTACATTCGTAAATGCAGGAGAAGTCATAACCTCTATATGTAAAGTAAATTTTACTATTCTCTAAAAGTGAAGGAACAAATGCAAAACAAATATAACAAAAATATACAAAGAAGAGATGAGAGTTTATATATCTCAGATACTTTACAATATTTTTCAGTAATAAGTAAATACATTATATAATAACATAATTTTGTAACATTACAGTTATTATTACAATATTTAATACAGTTTTTTTTTACTAGTTGTTTTCAATAATTCTTGGCATCAATGAACCTTGGAGTTCTGGAGTGCAGAATCACATATCCAGTAATGTTTTGCAGTTGACTAGTTTCAGATTTCTGTGAGGTGTGACTCTGGAATATATGAGGACAATAAATCCTTAGATTAATCTTTATTTTCTGAACTAGAATACCCATAATCCTCCAAACACTCATATCATATTCAATTGAATTTAATTTTCCCAGTAATTTTATTAAATTAAATTATGGTTTATTTAACGATGCTCGCAACTACAGAGATTATATCAGCATCGCCGGTGTGCCGGAATTTTGTACCGCAGGAGTTCTTTTACATGCCACTAAATCTAGTGACATGAGCCTGTCGCATTTAAGCACACTTAAATGCCATCGACTTGGGCCGGGATCGAACTCGCAACCTCGGACATAGAAGGTCAGCGCTATACCAAGTGCGCTGCTGAGGGCGACCCCAGTAATTTTGGCTCCAGGTATTATGTAAGAGGGATTCTGAAAACTACATATTCAGACTCAGAGATATTGAAAACGTCATTTTCGTCAAAATGTTAAGGTAGAATTTGTTTTAAATATCTCAGTACTTTTACTTTCTCGTTATACAGAGTCTAAAGAGAAAATATTAAGATGTTAGAAAAAAAACTTATTTTGAGATTTTCACAAAAATACCAGTTTCCAGCATACGGAAGTATTAAAAAAAATTGGTTTTTGACATGTGATTCGACCTAAACTATTTTATGGATTTTGTTCATAGTGCTTATTTTATAAATTACTACATCAAGAAATGATGCACATTAAGTAATTAAAATAAATACTTTTGAAACAGTCAACTAGTTCAAATATCTTGGTGTTTTGATAGACAATTCTAATGACAGAAAATATGAAATACTTAACAGACTACATAATGCAAGTCCAATTTTTTACCCACTTGAAAACAAGTGGAAAATTCGACATAATAATTCACAAACTTTATAATCAGTCATCAATTTTAGATGTAATACGGACCAGAAAATTAAATTGGGCAGGACATATTACATATATGGATGATTCTAGCAGTGCAAAATGAATATACAGTGAAACCTGTTCAAGACGGAAGTGACATGGTCCTAATTTTTTTTCCGTTGTGAACAGGTTTCTGTATTATTCAGATGTGACATTAAAATGGAATATTTTGTCATTCATATACATGAAAAACAAAATGGCATGCCGCAAACTGCAAGAAGTACAAAATATTCCATTTAACACTCATCACATTAATCAGTTTTCTGTCGCTTATTATGTTGGTGAATCATCTTGATTAAAATCTCATTTTCTGTATAAATATCGTAACTCACTCATTAGTCATTAAACATTACTAAAGTTTACTAATCTCATTCTACTTAATATCTAACACTATACTGTAATACTGTACTGCATATCACTGCACATTATTAATTAATTGGACTAGAAGCCATCTATTAGAAGCCTTGAATTCTGGTTTATTTAATTTCTTTCCCAGTCAATAGCTTGCTTTGCAGAACAGATCCAGAAATTGGCTTGTTCTTTGAAAGGTCATAAAGAGCCCACTCTCACAACAGTTCATTTATTTTCACATAAACAGTTGCTTTCTGGTTCCTTTTGTGTCACCAATATTAGCCACACGCCACTCACTCATTATGATCTTTATTTTTTAAACTGTCACTCCTGAGTTTTCCACAACTGTACTTCAATATTATTTCACATAGACTTTGTTTCTAATTTTCCTTTATCTCGATAACTTTTACTTCATCACTTAATGTTAATGCCACATTTTATGCAACTTTTTTTTTTTTTACCTGGAAATCACTACACTTGCTCTCTGTTTAGCTACGACAGTATATGGGTGTGAAGCATCGAAAATCTTTGAAGGGACTCGTCTGCCTAGTCAACAGGGTAATAAAATTTATGACCAACAGGCCAACACACCCTCGTACCGTCTAGAATTTTGCAAAGAAAACTTGTTTTTATCTTAGTGACCTACATATTTCGTATATTCCTTGAAATTACACGCTGTTTCAAAGTATAGTTACAAAATATAGTGTGTGTCCAAAATATTGTTTCCGTTTTGAACAGTAGCAGACAGTTTCCGTTTCCACGTTGGACAGTTTCCGTTTTATTCAGGAAAAATTACACATAATACATACAAATTTCGCCGGGACCAATAAATTGTTCCGAAATAGACAGGATTCCGGATTATTCAGGTTCCAATTTGAACAGGTTTCACTGTATATGAACACCTTTAACACAAGGCCACTGGAAAGACCTCGAAATAGATGGAAAGATGAAATGCAGAAGGAATGCATGAAAATGGGAATTACCAACTAGGAGGAACTAACAAAAGACAGAACAGAGTGGAAGCATTTTGTGAAATTGACATGGAGTCGACATGCTCCATAATGTCCTTTGATTGATTGATTGATTGATTGATTGATTGAACTTTCCAAGTGTGCTGCATAGGGAGAAAAATTGAGCAATGAAGGTATGGTCCCAATCAAGCTGAAGAGACACTTTAAGACGAAACATAATCATTTAATAGATGAAGATAAAACGTATTTCAGTCGTCTGCTCTTTTTTTCGAATAAAGTCGTTAAGTCATTGGGGAAAATAACAATTATAGGAAAAGCGTAAGTAGCGAGCTACAAGTATCAGAAATAATTGCCAATAAAATACAATCGCAGACAGTAGCAGAAACTTTAATTTTACCTGCTTGTAAGGAAATGGTTAAATCTGTGATAGGAGAGGATGCCAAGGGGAGATACCATATCAAGAGTACCATTATCAAATTATATTACTGCTCGCAACATAGAAGACATTTCCTCAGACATTCAGGAACAAATACTGTAGTGGAAAAATTATATTTTGGTAAAAAATTTGCCCTTTAACTTGAAGAATCGACAGACATAAGCCAAAAATGCCAGTTATTGAGCCACATAAGATTTCTAAATGAAGACTCGCTTGTTGAACGCTTTCTATAGTGCAAAGAATTGCCTCTGATGTCAACAGGATTAGACATCTACAATCTGTAACAGCTACATTGGAAGAAAATGAACTACCTGTGTAATGAAAAAATTGCATTTCAGTATACACTAATGGCACATTAGCAATAACTGGTCGAATAATGACTTTACTACAAGATTAAACAAGATTTTCCTAACATTGAGTCAACTCATCGTTTTTTGCGTCGAATTAGTATCAGCTGTGAGAGAAAACTTTTAAGGTCACTGTTTTCACTTTTTGATTACCATATTTTGATTTTTCTTAAGAACCCATTCAGCTTGTCACTTATAAGGATATGTTCTTCCTTTCTCTGCATATTAACAGTAGGATTATTCAAATTTAAAAAAAATATCTGCTATTCGTCTGTAATTAGGGCAGCAAACAGCTGCTTATTTATGCATATGTAGCTACCAACTTGACAGCATAAAAATACTGGTCGAGTTTTACCGTATCTTACAACAAACAGAACCAATTAATTTCATTCCTTTATTGCCTGCTCATTTTGGACAGCATGTATTTATCTTTATGAAACTGAATGATTTTCTTTACTCTGTTACATACTACAAAGCAACAAACTGATTCTGAACCTAAACCAGGATAGCCAAGGAGGTAGGACAACAGATACGAATTTACAAATCAAGCTTTCAGGTATAACTTAAGTCACACAGGGTTAGTGTGCACTCAATGTTGGTTGCTTGATGGTTGTCAGCCCACTTTGAGTTCTGTGGATATAGAGGGAAAAATTGGATCGGTGTCTGGCAGAGTTCCTGGGTAGCTCAGTTGGTACGTTTAACCAAAGGTCCTGGGTTCGATGCCCGGCCCTGGGCATTTCCCTCGAAATTATTCAGATACAAATTTTCTCAAAACAAAACATGCCAACTTCGAAGCAAATATTACATCACATACATACCTTAACTTATGATGATAAGCATGTTGTGTGGAGTCAAACATGTCTGCCAAAAAATTGACATCACTTAATGCACTGCTGCTCTGTTGTGTGCTGCATTCTTTATCATTGATTTCATTCCGGCTATCATCAACATAATCATCATCGTCATCAATGCCATCATGATTCTGATCTTCACCTAGGTTAGTTGAAGTAATGGCAGAAGTAACATTGTGTGAGGATATAGACTTATTGGTAGGTACTTCGTCAATTTCTGGAGGTAATACTGTCCTGGGAAAAAAAAAAAAAAAAACACTTTTTATTTTACTGAAGGCCTACCATGGGATCATCCATCTCCAAAATTCTAGCAGAAAATTTTCACACATAACATGGAACAGACACATTCTAAACAAAGACAACAGTAAACACGCAGACAACATAATTTTCTGGCACAGATATGTAGACGACATACTAATACTATATAAAGGAAACAAAAGACAGATTGAAAACCTACTCAAATACATAAACAAAATACATCTAAAACTACACTACAATCTTACTTACTTACTTACAAATGGCTTTTAAGGAACCCGGAGGTTCATTGCCGCCCTCACATAAGCCCGCCATCGGTCCCTATCCTGAGCAAGATTAAACCAGTCCCTACCATCATATCCCACCTCCCTCAAATCCATTTTAATATTATACTCCCATCTACGTCTCGGCCTCCCTAAAGGTCTTTTTCCCTCCGGTCTCCCAACTAACACTCTATATGCATTCTGGATTCGCCCATACGTGCTACATGCCCTGCCCATCTCAAACGTTTGGATTTAATGTTCCTAATTATGTCAGGTGAAGAATACAATGCGTGCAGTTTTGCGTTGTGTAACTTTCTCCATTCTCCTGTAACTTCATCCCTCTTAGGCCCAAATATTTTCCTAAGAACCTTATTCTCAAATGCCCTTAATCTCTGTTCCTCTCTCAAAGTGAGAGTCCAAGTCTCACAACCATAAAGAACAACCGGTAATATAACTGTTTTATAAATTCTAACTTTCAGATTTTTTGACAGCAGACTAGATGACAAAAGCTTCTCAACCGAATAATAACACGCATTTCCCCTTATTTATTCTGCGTTTAATTTCCTCCTGAATGTCATTTATATTTGTTACTGTAGCTGCAAAAGGGTATCTGTCGGATACAGGGGGGGAGAGCCATTAATCCTTCCCATTGAAGGCTTTAAGGAACCAACCTGGACAAATACCCAATGTCCCATCCCTACCTTCCCGTGGTGCAGCTGTTAGTAAGCATAATTTTACGAGCTGAACTAAAGGGAGGGGCTACTCATCCATTAGCACTGGTCAGCTTGATGAGTTAATGACTGAATTTGGTATAATTTTCCTCTATCCAATACCTAATTCCCTCTTTACCCTTTCCTATCCAGTCCTCTGACTGAACTCTTACTTTCTTCGACCCTAATGGCATTAGAGCATTCGAGGCCTAGGGGTTCATTTCCCTTTCCTTCCTTCTCTTTCTACTTTTCTGTTCCTAGTGCTGACCTGCTATGGCACTAAAATCGTCCTCCAGTGGCTTAAGGAGGGAAAGCTGGTGATCAACAATATCTCCCAGCTAGGTCCAATGGACCCGTCGACCAACAGCAGGTGTGGTCCTCCAGACATTCTGGGGGTTGTGTGTGAATGAAGTAGCCACCAAAACGTTAAAATATGGTGTTCACTTAAATCGGCTACAACTTGCCATGTAACTCCAATATGAAATGAGTACCATTAAGGTAAAATAGTCCCCCAATCGGATCTCCGGGCGGGGACTACTTTAATGGTACAGAATCAACTAAACATCTTACAATGGAATGCTGGCGGTATAACAACCTCAAAATCTGTGCTTCAGTGGCTGGTCATGATAATATCTTTGAAAAATATTGGAGTGCAAGAGGTCAAATTACTTTATTGTCAAACGCCTGGCATTAGAAAACAACAACAACATATTTGTTACTGTTGCTCTAAGATATTTGAATATTTTCACCTCTTTGAAGGATAAATCTCCAATTTTTATGTTTCCATTTCGTACATTATTTTGGTCACGAGACATAATCATATACTTTGTCTTTTCGGGATTTACTTCCAAACCGATCGCTTTACTTGCTTGAAGTAAAATTTCCGTGTTTTCCCTAATCGTTTGTGGATTTTCTCCTACCATATTCATGTCATCTGCATATACAAGCAGCTGATGTAACCCATTCAATTCCAAACCCTGTCTGTTATCCTGAACTTTCCTAATGGCATATTCTAAAGCAAAAGTAAAGGTGATAGTGTATCTCCTTGCTTTAGCCCGCAGTGAATTGGAAAAGCATCAGATAGAAACTGGCCTATATGGACTCTGCTGTACGTTTCACTGAGACACATTTTAATTAATCGAACTAGTTTCTTGGGAATACCAAATTCAATAAGAATATCATATAATACTTCTCTCTTAACCGAGTCATATGCCTTTTTGAAATCTATGAATAACTGATGTACTGTACCCTTATACTCCCATTTTTTCTCCAATATCTGTCGAATACAAAAAATCTGATCAATAGTCGATCTATTACGCCTAAAACCACATTGATGATCCCCAATAATTTCATACACTACACTCTAGAAATAGAAAATAAAAAATCCATAAATTTCTTTAGACATCACCATAACAAAAACAAAACCACCGGCGTGGCTCAGTCGGTTAAGGCGCTTGCCTGCCGATCTGAAGTTGCGTTCGGGCGCGGGTTCGATCCCCGCTTGGGCTGATTACCTGGTTGGGTTTTTTCCGAGGTTTTCCCCAATCGTAATGTGAATGCAAGGTAATCCAAGGCGAATCCTCGGCCTCATCTCGCCAAATATCATCTCGCTATCACCAATCTCATCGACGCTAAATAACCTAATAGTTGATACAGCGTCGTTAAATAACCAAAAAAAAAAAAACAAACAACAAACATAATATGTTCAAAATATACAGGAAATCACTACCACAGTAACACACATACACAACACCTCCAATCACCCCACATAACATAAACACGCAGCATTTCGATCCATGATACACAGACTCATCAACATTCCTATGAGCCAACAAGACTATAAGGAACAAATATACATTATCAAATACATAGCACAGGAAAATGGATACAACTCCAACATAATAGACAACATAAGAAAGACTTTACGCAAACAAGAAAACGCAACACAAACACAAGAACAAAACAAATACACCACACTACATACGAAAACAAGAATACATATAAGATTGCATCATCTTTCAGGAAACTAAAATACAACATTGCATACAGAACATAGAACACACTACAAAAACATCTTAACACAAACAAGACAAAAACAAATAAATAAACTTAACAGGTGTATACAAACTATCATGCAGTAGTTGCAACGACTTCTACATTGGACAGACTGGAAAATCATTTCAAACACGTTACAAGGAACATATCACAGCCATAACCAAACCACACAACAATTCAAAGAACACATCACAAACTCCAATCACAACTACAGCAACATAGACAATGACATGAAAATACTACAGATCCAGCCAAAAAACTAGAAACTTGACACTCTATACCGGTAACAATATGAAATTTACAAAAATACAAAAACACACTCACAGCACATCCTGAACACTCAATTGAATTTCAAAACACACACCCTTTTCGACGCAATCATCAAAACACTCCATCGCAACAAGAAACCCAAAGATACCGGTAGCATAGGAACTTCACTAGGCTTCAGACAATGAAGAATACCACTTCGAAACTAGTCATCCACGTAATTTTCTAATTTTAACACAGTAAAGAAGTTATGAAGTTAATCAGTGACTTTTTATTTTAGTCGCAGTACCTCAGTTCAGTGCTGTCAAAACAGAAGTGACATCCTCAGCTATCTGAAATAGCCATTTTTCCTTCATTTGTGGCTCAAGAACTAAGGTTTACATGAGAACTGACTACAAAAAACATGTGGTATTTATTTCCTTACTTCTCTTGATTCTCTATAATTGATCACAGTCATATTATTATTATTGTGTAGTAGAATACATATAATGGAAAAGTATGACCTGAAGTTATATCAAACGAAGAATTGAGGTGGTAGCCGGAAAAAGAGCCCATAAGCAAAAGTCATGTTTTGAGAAAACAATGATTGAAAAATTTATTTTTATGTCATTGCGATTTGGATGCACTTTTATCAAGACAACAATTTTCATACTGTTACAATAAAATTTGTCTACAATGAACTATAACAATTTTGTTGGGCCACCTGTACTTATCTTCTTAAATAGTTTTTTATAACATTAAGGTTTTCGATACTACTTATGTATCATCATCAGATGTTAGTGCATTATGTTGACAGTATGTAATGAAAACCTAGCCTCATGGTGTTTTATGAATTTAGTATTTGGTTTCATATTGCTTATCGTAATGTCTAAGCCTTGTTAGAGTTAACATAGTGGTAGTTCGTTGTGATTTCTTAGCCTAGGTCAGTGTTTCTAGTTCACAATAACATACACTTAAAATACGATGTAAAATACAATAAGATAAAGTTTAAACAATTTAAAAACACTATATGAAATATAACATGTAAAATTCTATGTGAGCTTGTTGGAATGGCTGTGTTGGTCAATCGTTTATGCCGTTAAATAGGGCGGTTTCTGCTGGTCCTATTTCAAAAATCATTGTCTTTAAAATGGAGCACTTTTTGAAGTCGCTGAATTTCTGTAGTTGTCTATGCTGTATGTTATTATTAAGACCATATTGGGCTTTTCACTTATAACACATATCACTCTAACTTAACTATTTAAAATTCATTGATGTCTACTAATATGCAAGTATCGGTAATTAGACGTATGTAATTACAAGCAGTTTAATGTCGAGCTCCGTGAATCTAGCAAAGCCGTGCGTGTGATTTTGCTGTTTGTCGTGTTGTTCTTGTTAGTTGCATGGCTGGGACTAGACTTAAGAAGATAAGCACAGGTGGCCCAACAAAATTGTTATAGTTCATAATAGCAGCTTATAGGCACACAACAAAATGAAAGTGATTTGTCTACAAGTTTTTGTTAAATAATAAATTCCGACTTTAATAGTGTTAATAAAATAATATATTTTATGAACCATTTTATAGGCCCTTTTTCCAGAGAACAAGTTTATTTTATAAAAATACTTTCAATATGATTATATTTTAGCAGAAATTTTAATATCAGCATTGAACGGCGCACATTACAGTGGTTTACAATTTCATAATCAATTTAGTAAAATTTTATTTCTTACATATATCTGACAGTTACGACATAAACTGTACCGAATACTTGAGAATCAAGAATATCTATTGGGTACAGAATACAGATTACAGGTTATTTAATATTAATCTAGAATGGACTCACATAGTGCAGTTTACACTTTAGTGCACATCCTGGATGGACTCACACTCACTTTGAGAATCATCTTCATTGATGTTTTCTCCCAATGCAATTTTGCTCTCTTCAATGATGTTGTCAAGCCAACTGTTTGAAATATTTGAAATATGTTTTGTACTTCAAATTCAGTCTTTCACCAGTCTTTTCTTTGTAATAATCACAGAATAACTCAAAGAGAATCTTGATATTTAGGTTTGGGGTAGTTGACAATATTAGATCTTGCTATGTGGGATGGATTGTAGATGGACTGCAGTAAATCCCATTATATTGTTGTTCATTTTATATGGTCTGTTTTCATGAGAACCCCCTTTTTCCTCAAATGTTTCACCTTTCAATATTTTCCCTTGTATTACTCTGTCTTTTGGCAGAAATTTTGAAGAGTCCCAAAATCATTTGACGACACACCTCTTGCTGAACACCACGTCGACGCAGAGAATATGTTCATGCATTTTCATGACTTACATTTGGATTTTAAGTTACATTTACGACTAAAAGACTTTTTTGATAACAAGCCTGCCACTGTAGTATCCTGCAATAACTTTGCCCACTGTAAAATATTTCGAAGAGATCTTCCTGTTCATCAGCAGTGAATTTGGAGAAACATTCCTTCTGACAGCAGAAATAACTGGTGCAAAAACGTACCTTCAATAATAGCATATACGTATTATCATGTTGTTTATTCATTTTTCTGTCTCCTCGTTTTAAGTTCATTTTCATGCCCTCTCTCCTCTTTTTTCGTTTATGTTCTCCATTTTTAAACAATTCAGATCGCACACAGACTGATCACAACTACTACACACAACACAATTATACTGCTTGCAGTGCCTGTCTCAAGCTGACTGTGTTGATGTTTGCTGCGTTTCAAAACTACGTAAGAGTGCATGGATTCATTCAATTAGCTACCCTGCCCTCTGTTTACAAGATATTGAAACGAAAATACGTAAGCAAGTAGATTTTAACACGGAGAATCGAATTAAATATTCTCCCGAAAAAGGGCCTATAGACCCATGGGCCCCTTTTCCGGCTACCGCCTCAACTGTAGCAAGTGCAGGGTTGGCCGCATAAAATTACATGATACATATTTTGCGTAAATTATATGTTTGAATTGTTAGCTGTACTGGTTCTTTTATCTGCTAACTGTAACATAAAGGTGTAATAACTAACTATAAGGCAGACCTGCCAAGTGCATGATAGACATTAATTCGAGGCCAATCTCACGCTCACATGCACTCGAGCTGAAATCTCACGCATTTGTGGATTACACAATTTTAATAGAAGACAGTATCCCTGAAGATGTGTGGAAAAATGCTAAAGTCCAAGATGAGGTGCAAGTAAGTCGGTACATTTACCGAAAGGATGTAATTTTTGGGCATATTTATCTCAGATCCTATATCATAATATATAATATATAGCCTACCCAGATTGCTTGGCCTTATAGGCTTTGACGGTAACAACTTTTGTCAGGTTTACTATGCTGCCATCTAGTTGTTACATAAGAAGTCACGTCATAACTCCCATTTGAATTGCATTAGCGACCGTACAGCAATCTCGTGTTCGTTTACGGTGACGAGTGGCGATCCTGGCAGTTGTTCTCTTCAAAGTGCTACCGATTTTAACATAGGGATGAGCAATCTGTTATATATATATATATATATATATATATATATATATATATATGTGATCTGGGCTCAGATGAAACTAGCAAATGGAGAAATGAGGTACAAGAGACTATCTGAGGTTGCAAAATTGGTTTTGATAATTTTACATTCTAATGCTGGCAAAGAACGTGTTTTTCTATGATAAGGAAAAATGAAACAGCTTTTAGACCTTCATTGAACGTGGATGGTGCATTATTATCTGTCTAGACCATGAAAATGGCCATTCTGAACCATGCCACACATTCGAACCACTGCTGAAAGAAGTAGTTGCTAATGCTAAGAAAGAAACGCATCAGGAGGCTATAATAAAACACATTGCAATAAAGAGTGAGATTTGTATCGTTTACAATTAAAGTACAATATTTGGAATATATTAACTTATTTTGTGTTCTGTTCTTTTCCAAAAAACTTATGAATATTGCATAAAAATAATTTGCATTATAAAAAAATTGTGGTTTCCTAGATTAATTGTGAAATAAATGGATACAAGTATATAAAAGAAATTTGTTGTCTCACACATTTTCCTTGAATCTCACTCTTCCTGACCAGTGATCTCACTTAGTTACCATGAGGATCCTTGACAGCTCTGTATAAGGAGTTTTAAATTTCAGACTTTGTCCAAGAACATGGAGTTGAGCAGTGTTAAGGAGAATAGTATCATCTGCCTACATTGTTTCTCTCAACTGTAATACATAAGAGACTTAGCACTGGACATTAATAGGCCTACATTTCAAAATGATTAACAATGAATAGACTACCAGTACTGGCACCTATTTAAGTTCTTACTGTTGTGAACTGAAGTTCGGTAAAGATTACCTTGTATTACAATCTTCGTTCGATGACGCTTCATTTTTCTCTTCCAGAAATATATGATTCATCCTTTTCTTCTTTAGGGAAGATTCTGGAGGTGAGAAATATGCCAATCGATCGGTGTTGTCTGAAGAACTTTCTTGTGATGACTACAAATATGAAAGCAAAGTTAGTTATTATGCATTTTAAACAGTGATGTAAAAATAAAGAATTTTACCATCTTTTGCAGTTAAGTACTGGTATATAAATAAATAAAACAAAAACAAATCTGTGTATATCCAATGCCTACCCACTTCACTTGCGTGATTCAGGTTCTGCATATTGCGGATAGATGGCAGGACTGTGACCATTTTAAAGTTATATAACCAACCTACAAAGTTTATTTAGTTTTTTTCTCTTTCTTTATATATCAGTTTATAACTATTATTAATATAATAAAGTCAGTGTGATATTGCAAAGCAAATGCTGTTTCATTGTTCATTGTTGTGTTGTATTGTATTTAATAATATTCCATGGTATGCGTACATTGCTTCACAGCTAGAATATGGAACAAGTCAAAAAACTTAATATGTACTACTATAAAGTCTTAATTTATAGTCACAGTCTAGTTGAAATATACACAGAAGAGGTTTACAGTACAACACAAAGTTTTAGTATCAATTTCATTTGTGATTAATGTTAAAAGTATAAATTATTTGAACAAAAAAAAATGGTTTAAATAAAAAACAGCTTCCTTGATTAAAAAAAAAACAGATTTTTCTCACATCCATGATTGCGAACATCGTAGCAGCTGAAGAAGACATTGATTATAAGTTAGTAACAGTTTTTTTTTTTTTTTTTTTTTTTGAGTTTATACATTGTTAAAAATTTTACTTGGGGTGCACATATTGATTTTATATGTTGTTTAGTCAACTGTCCGAAGACAGGTCTGAACCTCACAAGTGATACCACTTATGAAGCAACTAGGCCAGGAGATAATGGGATAGGGTGGCAAGTTCCTTTCTTCCTCCATTGCATACATCACCAACTAGCTACTGTACATATTACACTAGTCAGATTTCAGATGCATACAAACAATTGTTCTTCCTCTGACACATATCGTCAAGTGAGATGTACTGCCTGATAATAGATAAGTATACGTATCAGCCAGAACCTCAATCAGATGATTTGATTTTATATGTAGTCTAATAAAATTAGCAAAGGAATCTTTTTGCTATTGTTATCGAGGTACTTCGACAAGCAAACTTTAAAAATGGTACATTATGGAGTATTTTTCCTTAACTTATTGCATTGATATTGACTTATGGTGGCATGGACTACTATCAATGCAAACATGAAAAGAAATTTAGTAGTATTGCAAAACAAAATGTATTAGAATAATTTGTAAATTAAATAGCATGCACTGATGCCGAGAAGTTTTCAGATTTGAAGGAGTATTAGCAATGATCTCACTGTATTATATAGATTTATACTATTAACGAGAAAGAAACGTATCGAAACGACAGTGATATTAACTAATAGGGCACAAAGAATAAATTAAACCTACACAAGATAGAGTATACTAAAAATAGCCAGAAAAAAAAAGATCCACTAATTATAGGCAAAAGTTTAATAAATTGTCAGGGATTATAAAAGTATTTAGTAAAAAAAATCAATCATGTATTCTAGTGAGTAATTACTGTTAGTTTAAATTATGTACCAGTGTCTAATTATGCGTCTATTAGTTCATGTTAATTAAGTGTATTCTATTTCTTTCTGTATAAATTAACGAAACCAATAACCTATACAGAATTTTATGGTGAATATAATGCTAACTTACTTAATAATGACGATGAAGAGGTTACAATAATAATGATTTTGTTGATGATTCATGACAAATTATGATGATCATGATGGTGATTATTTGTTGCTTAAAAATGTCTCCCTCCTCCCCCCCATTAACATATTTACTTCGATATACTTACAGAGTAGATGTCAACAGGTGCATACTGAAGAGGCGAACACTGAGGTAGAATATCTGTTTCCGTTTCTGTCTCTAGACAAAGAGATTTGTCACTGAATTTAGGCGAACAGCTGGGATAATCTGACAGCTCAGAGTTGATATTGTATGGATTATGCGATTTCTTTGCTTTTGGAGTTGAACATGGCAATCTGACGTCAAAGGCAAGTGGATCTCTGATTGTTTGCTTTTGTTTTCCACATTCGTTTTTGTTATGCATTTCAAGACTTCCATTATAGTTGTCCTCGTCCTGATCAGAGTCAAAAATTTCATTTTCCTTATCTTCATTTGTTTTGCACATTGAAGTCCAAAATAATTTTCGTTTACTCTTCTTATTCTTATTTTTAGGTCTTTTTCTTTTCTTCTCCACACTTAACATTAAGTTTTCTTCCTTATCAGTAATGCGACAATTCTTTTTACTTTTCCCTAACTGATAATTTTTTCGTTTATAATCATCTAACTCAAAACCATCTAAATTTGAAGGTTTTCCATAGTGTTCAGTATTAGAAGGTAAATTCTGAATTTCCTTAAAAATTCTACGTGAAGGAAAAGATTTATTTCGTGAATTAGCATAATTTTCGTTGATTTTTTCAGAATCTTCACACAACTTTTGGTTAGGTTGTTTTCTTAGTTTAGTATCCATTCTAGCATGGTAAGTATGTGTTGACATTTCTAAACGATCAGTTCCCTGCTCTAAACTCTCTGACTTATTTGGGGTCGTGTTCAGAATTTTTTCACGTTTTTTAGTTAATGTTTCAGGTTCTCTTCTCTTTTTCAGAAGTGTGTTTTCATTATACACAGTTGTTTTCTCTTCTTCTGAAATATTAACATAGTTTATAGTTTTTAAAGGTGGACTGTGTGTTTTGAACAACTTATTAGTGAAATCTGGAAGGACATATGAGCTGCTGTGTGACGTGTCTTCATTGAGTTCTTCAAAGTCTTCATAAATTTGGATAGTTCTCTTCTTCATACTCGTGTCATTGACAAGTTTGGACTTCTTGCCCTTCTTGAGCTTGGTGTTGATTTCAGAGACAATTTGGAAAAGATCATCCTTGTTACTAGGTGATGCCAACTGATAAATTGTTTTTAAACTGAAAAAGGATAAAAGTAAATGTGTTAGCCTCATCTTTCCATACCCTGTTTTGCTATTTATGTTTTTATAAGGCGTCCACTAAATGCCAAATTGTTTCAATGCTAAAGAGAATATAAGTTAGAATGTTGAAAATACATGCACTCAATTCTTAAAAAAAATAAAATGCAGAGTACAGGAAAGGAAAAAATAAATACGGTACATAGAAATTACGTCGTGTTTTAATAGTGAAGTCGCAGTAGTCTCTGGAAAGTGTGGGGAAGGTGGTTTATTAGGGGTGTCCTTAAATACCAGACTTTTTAAATTAATTTTATTTCCTAATTTCTCTTTACTGCATTTATTCTAAGACTATTAATCTTTATGGCATTAGGAGTGACGTGAATGTGTCTATTTCTTAGTGGTTCAAGGGTCCCATTTTACGATATCCTACACACTAACTAATGCACAAGTCTATCTTTTGTGAATCTTTCTTTACCGGTATTGTTTAGTTATTTGTTATTGTCAAAGTTGCTAAAATATATTCATTAGCAGTCAACTTAGATTATTTCAAGAAACTATTGTTATATGTTAGACTGGCATTTTTTATAGTTGAGTGTATAACCACTAAGAAATTGTACTGTATAAGTGCATGTCATGATATGCTTCACTTTCCCTCATTTTAACCTGGAAACAAATTTAAAACAATCAAACTGGAGCATACATAATTATTACGTTCACAACAATTATTTACGATGCAATTATTCTTACACTTTAAAAATTGAACAAAAGTTAGTAAGGTAAGTAGTGCATTACCTAATCACCTATAGAACCAACAAACACAAAAGAGTTTTCTTTTCAGATTGTTATCAACTTACTTTGGCATTTGTCCCATGAATGTAGGTATTTTCAGTTTTGCAAGTGCATGACCTCTACGTTGTGAAGCTTCTAAAAAGGGATATTTTATATTCATTACTGCCATTTCATATTGTAACTTCTTCATAACATTTCTTTCTTGCTTAACTTTTATTGCATAACGTTCTTCCCATTTTTTCAGCATATATTCTTCTCTAGATTTTTCTCTTGGAAGAGGACAAAAGAATTCAAAATAACACTCATCCATTTCAATATTTATAATATAAGTTCTAATGATTTTTTATGAATTACATAACAAACACTGTAATTATGGTTAAATTTTATAACGCATAAAATTATGAAATTATATTTAAAACATCGTCGTAATAAGGAATGCTAAGAATATCATGAGCAATAGTAAAGCACAACCTCAAAGCTGACATAAAACATTTGAAAGTGCCGCCGTACCACAACATGAAAAAAAGTTTTATTGAGCGAAGAAATATGGCAGTAGATTCGATATATCCTGAAGCGGGAATGTATTGAACTGCTCTGAAAAATGAAGTACTTACGGGTTCATCTAAAATGATTTAGGGGTCACTGAAAGTGTTCTGTTCCTTTGTAGTTACATAATACAATAATAAATTAATAATAGTCTACCGTCATTCGAAACGTTAAGTATAAACAGTTGAAACTCGTATCTTACGTAATTGGCCGTGTGTATTAAATTTATTGTTTATTTGTGACAACTTAAAGTTGAAAGAAAAGTTGAACCGTGTAATTCACCTTAAGCATTTAAGCAATGCATGCAAGAGTGAACGAAACGCATTCAATTATGCATGCTTTTTTCCACTAAAAATGAAAGCGCATGCAGCAATTGAAAGCTACCCATCGTTGGTGGACTGGGTATCTTGTGCGTATTTCGTTCCAAGTGCAACAGTAGCATATATAGCGAGCAACTGAATGTTTTAGGTGGCCGTGAATAAACTATTCTTTTGTTTAGTGATGGTGGACCTTTTAAGCTGAAAATGGCGGCAAGTACGTTTAGCTTTTTGAAGATTATCGCAAATATGAGTGCCTATGGAGTGTTTGATTCAACCACAATAGTTTGCGAATCAAGTAGGCGTAAGTATTGGATTAATATTTATTAATTAATATACAGAGTGAATCTTCTCATTCTGCGGATTGGTAACTAGGCAAACCTGCATTTTACAGACGATGCGAAATGCAGGTGCTCACATCGCATTCACCACCCCGTCCGATAAGGCTACGATGTTGAACCACAGTCTAGTAGCACAGTCTACTATATACAGTCGCGAAGCTCAATATGTAGTAAAAATGCAAACATGGGTAGTTGCCCACCACTAGGATCGCTACTATCGCCTCATCATCGCAGATCTCTCTCCTAGTAGACGACAAAATATGTTACACTTTCGTTATGTTCTTTTGGAAAAATTAACACCTTCCTTCCATTATTGAAATATTAAATGCATAAAGTTAATTTGTTATTTTAATCAAGTATATTAAATTCCACCATAAACTCGAAGATACCTGCAAGAAATAGGTTAATGTTATTTTTGTTTGTGCAAAACGAACTGAAATGTACTATAATCGCTTCACTCATTCAAGATTATAGTGATAATTAGCTATGAAACCAAAAAATATTAATTTTCATTTCCCTTTACAACAATAATAATGGAAATATGAATTAATGGAGTAACTTACGTGTACCGGTACTTGTAGTGTAGGCTTACGTAGTTAACAAAGTGGGATGAGGTTAAGCAATAATAATCTCAACAGAATTGGAAATAAAAAGTGATCAATAAATTTTATTGTAACAGACTTTTTCTACGTCTCTAGTAAAGTAACAAATAAAAATAACAACAAAATTAACAGCTACAATTAAAAACATATCCTTTGAAAAAAAAAGTAGGCCTAAGCAATAATAATCCCACCAGAATTGAAATAAAACGTGATCAACAGGGAAAGGATTTATATGTAAATACATATTTACTTATAAAGCTAATATAATTTATATTTTGCATTATCTTTATGTTTCACAATGTGTAGGGTTGAAAAATCCTACTTTTATTTTCCATATTTTTCCATATTTTAGAGTTTAGTACATATTTTCGTTAATTTCCATATATTTTCCATATTTCATATAAAACAGTCCATATTATATTAGGTTTAACAATAAAACAAAACAAAATTCCATTAACTTTTAAAAATACATTTCAACAATAGAGATTTAAACACATGTTCAGTAATCCCTTTAACATCAGAGTTATTTGAAAATTAGCAGTCCTATCAACAATGGGAAAGTAAGTTACAAAACTGTATTAATTTAATTTAAAATTTTTAACAGACTTCAGTTGTGCAGCTCAACAGTTAAATGCCAGTCAGAGTACACATAGGTTCAGTTTTGTAAATCATACTATAAAGACGGTAAATATGCCAAAAGTACGTCATTCAGTCAATTTAAAATCAAAACTAACAAGTTACATTTCAGAATTTAAAGAAGATGGTTTATCAACTGACAATAAAATATTATTTTGTAATTTGTGTCAGTGTGCAGTATCATCTACACAAAAGTTCCTGGTGCAACAACACATTACAACTAGTAAACATCAGGCCAACAAACAACTAAATTCCAAGCAGAGACAATTGTTTTTAACACAACCAACAACATCGAATGTAAGATCTGAGTTTAACATCGACCTGTGCCGTTCTCTCATCTCTGCTGATATTCCTCTCTACAAACTAAAGAATAAGGTCTTCAGGGAATTCCTTGAAAAATATACTCAACATACAATCCCGGATGAGTCAACACTTAGGAAGACGTATGCTCCATCCATCTACGATGAGACAATACAGAAGATAAGAGATGAAATTAAAGATAGTTCAATTTGGGTTTCCATTGATGAGACTCCCGACAAAGAAGGTAGACTTGTTGGTAATGTAGTTATCGGTTTGTTAAGTGAACAATATTCTGAACGAATTCTTTTACATTGTGATGTTCTAGAAAAGTGCAATAACAAAACTATAGTTAAACTGTTCAACGAAGCTATGGGTATCCTGTGGCCAAGGGGTATTATGTACGATAATGTGTTATTCTTTATTAGCGATGCTGCCCCTTATATGGTCAAAGCTGGACAAGCATTATCTGTTGTATATCCTAAATTGACTCATTTTACTTGTGTGGCGCATGCATTTCATCGTGTGGCAGAAGTGGTCAGAGACAATTTCCCTAAAGTAGATTTGTTGATTTCATCAGTGAAAAAAGTATTTCTCAAAGCTCCCAGTAGAGTTAACGTGTTGAAAGAAATGTACCCTGAAATTCCATTGCCACCAAAGCCAATTTTAACTAGATGGGGTACATGGCTAGAAGCAGTTGAATATTATGCCGAACATATAGACTCTATTAACAATGTTCTCCTTGCATTGGACTCTGAAGATGCAGTCTCAATTGATACTGCGAAAACAGTTACCTGTGACATAAGTGTGAAGAATGACTTAGCTCACATTCAGCATACATTTTCATGCATCATAAAAACGCTCAAAAGTCTCCAAAATAGGCACCTTTCACTATCTGAAAGTTTTGAAATTATAAATAGTACTGTGGAACAACTGAATCGTGGTAGAGGTAAAGTTGCAGATGCAGTAAGAGCTAAGGTGGACACTGTACTTTCAAAAAACCCTGGATATGAAGAACTACAAAAGGTTGTTGCTGTGATGAGTGGTGAATCAACAGTGAAGATTAACTTGGACTTATCCCCAGCAGACATTGTGAAATTGAATTATGTACCAGTTACTTCTTGTGACGTCGAACGCTCTTTTAGTCAGTATAAATCTATCCTCAGAGACAATAGAAGAAGATTCACTTTTCAGCACTTGAAAGAAATGTTTGTAACCTATTGTTATGGTAACAGACAATAAAAATTGTGTTTTGTTGAAACTACATTGGAAGATAAGGTACGTCCATTATATTTTTTGTTTAGTTTGATTAAAATGTACCAATATTTAACGTACATAGTCATTTTTTTATAATTTTAAGTCCATATTTAATTCCATATTTTGGTAAAAATCCATATTTAATTCCATATTTTGGTAAAAATAACTACATATATATTTACATATTTCATATATTTTTAGTCCATATAAATCCGTTCCCTGGTGATCAATAATTTCATTAAAATAAACTTATTTTTTCTACGTCTCTAGTAAAATATTTATTATTCCAATTATTGTATTTAGCCATTAACATTTTCATTACAACCAATAACGAACATTTCACAAGCATCAATGTGAAATACGCAACGAGCTAGCACTCGATGGAAATACGACACAGTCCAAAGTCGACCGTGGACAGTCTATTGTTTCCAGTTGCTAACCGCTTGGAGCGCTTTATCACGAGATTTGCAAAAAATCACCTCAAGCTTCGCGACTGTATATAGTAGACTGTGCTAGTAGTATATATAGTCACGAAGCTCAATATGCATCCATAGATAGTTGCTGACCACTAGGATCGCTAATATCGCCCCATTACAGACAATGCGAAATAGTATCGGTACAGTCTATTGTTTCTAGTACCCTCAACAACTCAAGCTTCGTGACTGTATATACTAGACTGTGGTTGAACTATGTTACTGTGCTGTAATAGCGCAACGATTAACACGCTGTATTGTCCCGGTGCAGGTCCGGGTTCAAATCACGGCTCTGGATAAGTACTTATTTTTTTTTTCATAATCTACCTGTGTTTCGAGAACATTCTAGAAAAGCATGTTTTCTGTCCGAATGAGTAGAACATTCAACCTTATGAATACTGCGGGCCAATATTAAATAAAAGAAAATGTTCTTTTGAAGGGCCGCAGACATCCTGCAATAATAAATAATTTACAAAAACGTCTTACTAATTAGTGATTACTGTAATTTATAGTAATTAATAATACCAGTTTGATCAAATATTTTTTTAAATTTTAAGTTTGAAACTTTACTATAGGGCCGCAGCAAACATAGTGGCGGGCCGCAGGTTGTGTACCGCTGTTCTAAACATTGAAGTTGCCTGTAAATAAATAGTTCCAGCCACTTGTGCTCAGTGCGGTACGTAGCAGCCAATTCGGCCGAAAGTTATACAACGCAGGAAATTGCGTTTACGGTATAGTCTGTAAAACGCCGGTACCATAGACATGTATAACTTCTCAATCCGCAGGATGAGAAGATTCACCCTCTATAGGCCTATACGTAGTGAAGATGACGTTCAACACGGCGCACCGTGTAGACACAAAATTTGCATGTATCTTAATTGAACGTTTTCAATTTGCTTCTTTCAATATTCTCCCCAGATTGCATGCGTAAACGCATGAAAAATTGAACCGTGTAGATGCACCTTTATTATTATAGCCTAAACAACTAGGGCAGTGGCGTATTAAGGTATTTCCCGCCCCCAGGCCCGCAGTAAAATGCCGCCCTCACATTTAATGAGCATATATAACCTATAAATTTCGTAAATTGGTAATAATTCTATTATGACTCATCCAAAATGTACCAGAATGTTCTACGTCTTGCTCCTCGCTCTGTGAAGATATTTATCACATCCTCGTAGTCCAGTGTCCTTGTAATATCGTTTTCAATTCGTAGAACTGCCAAGTTGCTAAGCTTTTCTTCTGTCACTGTTGTTCTATGGTAGTCTTTCAACCTTTTGAGAGCGTAAAACGATCGTTCAGCTGGACAGTTTGTTGAGTGGTCGTACGCCGGCGTTTGACCAAGTCCATACACGCTGCCCTTCGCAGATGGGTCCCACTCCATGCTTTACCGCTTAAGGCTGGTTCACAATAAACCGCGAACGGAAACGACAATGACAACGAGAATGAAAATATTGCTAAAATAAATGTATTCAAATGTGAACATTCACAATTAACTATTGTGAATGCTCACATTTAAATACATTTTAACATTATTTCCGTTGTCGTTTCCGTTCCCGGTTTATTATGAACCAGCCTTTAGCTTCCTCGGGCGATCCTCACTACGGTCATTAAGCCGACTGAACATTAGCCCTACTGTCTGACTTCGGTATAAATAGGAACTCTGCGATTTTCTTCGAATTATAGTAATATAATCAGGGACAAAGACTGATTCAGGAATAATTATACCACCATACTACTAGGAAAATACTCTCTTCATTCAAATGAATACAAAAATTAAAATACCGTACTAGGTTAAATCTCTGAAAGTAAAGGCTGGTTCACAATAAACCGGGAACGAGAACCAGAATGAAAACGAGAAGCAGAGGACGTGAATATGAACATTTTTGATTCACAATAAACCGAGAACGTAGACGACTATGCATATCGATATGGATGTCAATAACGATATGTAGTCGTGGAGGGAGTAAGAATATGGAGTTGGCGCTATAGGCGAATATTGACGAGGGGAAGCGTGCCAGGTGACGGAAGGGGGGAAGAGGTGCGGGAAGCCATACTACACGCCACTTCGCTATGCGATTAAATACACAGAAACTGTTTTTAAAAGGAAATCAGGTTGTAATAATACACAAACTTTATTTAATGTCAGGTTTTCATAATTCACAAACTTCATTTAAGAAGACATAGTGAAAGAAACGAAATTATTCGAATGTTTTAAAGAAAAAAATTCCGTTCTTTACATAATCATGGTACACTACACCCGTGTCTGTTACATCTATATGACAAATTAATTATATTTCAGTATTTTAAAATTATAAGCATATGAAATTACAACAATAATAAATTATAATAGTGTGCACGGATATCGGTTTCTTAATTAAAATGTACAACTGGTTGAAGTTTAAATCAATGATATAATATTTTATTTCAGGTATGTTTAAGAGAGATTCAACGTAACATAGGCACATTGGTTGAAACTATGAATTAGGTCTACAGTAAAATTTCATTTATAAATTTCTCACTTATAGGCTACTTTTTTCTTAAGTCCCCGCAAAATTCCAATATCTTCCATGTTAATTGAAGAGTCCACTGCAAGAATGATTGATGTCATTTGGAATACATTTTGCAGGAGAAGCAAATGAAAGTTTGAAATGCTTAGCGCTCAAAGCTTAACTGTGATTTTCCGATCATTACTGGACAATGACTATCAGTGTTAATGCCATATAACTCTGTATGTACATTCTATATGTCTTAAACTATGCATTGACAGTCTTGGTTCATTTTCGACAAGAAAGTGACATCAATCATTCTTGCAGTGAACTCTTCAATTTGTTTCAGTTATTCATTTTTCTCACACGATCGAATTTTATACCCCAAGAGGTACAAAACATTCATTTATACGCTCTAATTAAATTTTTCTCAGATTTAGGTTTGCCGTGAAAATGTAAGAACTCGAAAGTACCGTATTCACCCCATTGAATATAATACACGCGCCAATTTTTTATCGTAAAATAGCCTACAGAAAAAAACTGGCGAATACAATACACACCTGTGCTAAAAACCACTCAAGTTTAAAATTACATCAAGACAGGTTAAATAAAGGCACAGCCTTATCTCTAGCCGTACATCACATTCACCCTCATTTGCAATATCAGAACTCGAACTTCTGGTCAACAGGGGTGCCAGAACATCTACTGACAACAACTAACGTCATGCTACTCTATCGTCTATAAGTTAATTATTTGTAAATCTTTTGGCTTAATTAAAGACGCGCCGTTTCTGTCAGCTGTTTCCCACCATATCCCGTAACATAAATAGAGCGTTAATTTTAATTTGTTAAATTCTGAGTGTTTGAGTACGAATTAATACGCATCCCAGTTTTCAAGACAACATTTTGTAAAAACAAATGTGCGTAACCTATTATAATCACGCAAATACGGTTTAATGTGTGTTCATTGTTAAGATGTGGCCGGTTTTGAAATTCTTGGAAATTCGAAGCTGCCCATTCTTGTCTCCGCACGTGGTAGCTAAGTAGCTTCAGTAAATCGGTTATGTGCCAGTAGGAGAATCAATTCCGAGAGGGAAGAGAGTAGGGCTATGTGCAGAGGGAAGAAATAGAACATTTTAAACAATGAGAATCCAAGTCCAAAGCTGTGACCGTACTGAATACAACTATCCTAACATCCCTGCAAACTGAAAATATTTGACAATTGACTCAACCTGATATGACGAGAAGGTTGCTGATTGGTTTTTGAACTCCAATGAGTGGATTTGTTTGTAACTAGTTTTTTTTTTTTTTTTTTTTTGTAAAATAACCACATGTTGTTAACTATTAATGCTATTTCAGATGTAATTAAATGCCATTTCAGTTATGTTTCTTTCTTCAGACTGCTGCAGCCAAAAGCAGCACAAAAGCTCATCTTGTTTGTAAATAACACGCTTATACATTAATATAATTGGTATGAATATTTGACATTCTAATACACACTGGATATATAAGTATTATCTCTGTAAAGTATTTAAATACACGTTCTCCTCCTTCTGAGCAATGCAAGCACGGCGTGTAGTGGGAGGGGATCCTAGCAGACGGCTTTCCAGAAAACTGGCCGCAAGCTGGCAGGCTAAGGCTGACTCCACATTCAACGAGTTAGAAAGAGATATTCTTACTCCCTCCACGTGTAAAGTCGATATTACGCATTCTGATGTCATTTGTGTATAATTGACCAATGGCGTTCTCTCATGAGTACAAGGCAGCCAACATAAACACAGGTTAACCAACTTCGAAATTTCAACTGAAACATTTCATTAGGTACGGTACTATAAATATGCCCATGCATCTTTATTATCACAACCTATTTTAAGTCTACCATAACGTAAAATAATTAGAGAAAAAACATTTCTAATAGAACAAAAATGAACACAGCAGTAGTTATTGAATTGAGTGTGAATATGTAGTGTGTAATACAACCAATATAGTAATAAAATATGATTCACTTATGATCGGTGTTCAAAGATGCAGCTATTGAAAGCCACGTATTCTCCTTCATTTTCTCATCTTTATACAAGGCGCGCCGCTTATCGTAAACGTGTGGATCTTCTTACTACAAAATATACGACGACAAAATAGCTTTTAGATGGCAATAGAATGAATCTAGTGGTCTGTGATCGGAAACGTGAACGCAAAAGTTGAAACTTGGCCAACTCTCCGTTCCCGATCCCGGGCTCTGGCAAGCTTTTCGTTAATTGTGAATGCTCACATTTAAATGTACACATTTTAAAAATTTTACAGTTTTCGTTTTCGTTCCGATTCTCGTTTCCGGTTTATTGTGAACCAGCCTTAAAACCTTGAGTAAGATCCCTTCTTAATACCAATTTTGTTGACTCTCAGAAACAATTAATTTAAGATATTGATGTTAATTTACAGCAGCTATACTTAATCGTTTCGTTTCAGTTATCACCAGAGAAAATTAACGAGTTCGCCTTTCTTTTAATTCCTCTGAGAACGCTAGAGTCCCCATCAAATGATACAAATTATAGGAGATGTAATTGTTTGACAGGTTTGATATGATTTAATTGCCACCGTACATCACAATTACACCATGCTATTATAATTTCGCATTGGTTCCCTCGTAAGACACAATTAAAAATAATTCAAAATAATTAGAGAAATTATTATTGCACTCATGAGTTTAAACATCTTATAAACAAACCTATCGGAGCATACGGCGTAGATCTGACTCGAAAATAAAACTGCTCTCTACAGTATTAACGCCACACAATTATCACTATCTTTTATCGGTTCAAGTGAAACTTCAGCCCTCGTTATGAGAAAATATGGGTCACTTTGATATGTAATAAACTTTAACGAGTATCTGCTGATTTATACTGGAAAAAAATATTCTGCGGCAGTCGACGCAATCTACCTGTGACCATAACACAAAAATACCAACAGTAAAAGAGCAGCAACAGCAGTAGTAGCAGAAATAGTAATAGAAGTACTAAATGTAAAAATAATAGTTATAATTTGTATTGGGTTCCCTGGACACCAAATTTTATTAATTGCCGGGGAACCATTTGGGTGGAATATTACTGCACGTACAGTTGTCAAAAGAAAAAGTGGCCGCTCTCTAGAAGCAAAGTTCCCTTCGGGTATCTTCGCTATAGTTCGGAGACAGGCGATGTTACATGTTGTTGGACTACGTTGTCTGATATCTACAGTTATAATTAAAATACTATGTGTGTTGCTTTATAGCGTAATGGTAGCGTTCCGGCCTGGTATTCGTGAGGTCCTGCGTTCGAACACAACCTAGTACTTTTTATGTCCTTTTTTGTTTTGTTTTTAAGAGAGAGAGAAAATATACATAATTGCTCCTGTCTCTTTTAATATTATTTTAGTAATTAATATCAGGTTCATGAATGTATTATGCCATGACTATCATTATTTATTATGACAATATGGCTGCAAATGGAAAGAAAAAAGGATTTTATTCTCAACAAAAATATCTTTCGTGGCATAAACAAAACAAACTTACTGGCGTCTGCCTTAGAACATTCAAACAATTAAGCGTTCAAAAAATAAAACAAAGAGCCACGATTCAATATTTAGTCTTTCTTCCTCATATCTGGATCACATCTTGGAGTCGAGTGGGCATGGAATCGACTAGTCTTTGCAACTAGCGACTGTTCTCAGACACGACATTCCAGGCATCCTGGACATACATACGTGTTCTGCCCATGAGCAGGTCTTTCACTGCAAACCCAGCATTCTCCAATCTTTCCTATTTTCTGCCTTCCTCTTAGTTTCCGCACATGATCCACATATCTTAATGTCGTCTATTATTCTTCTCAACCAGTGACCCAACCAATTCCTTTTTCTCTTTCTAATCAGTTTCAGTATCATTCTTTCTTCACCCATTTTTTCCAATACAACCTCATTTCTTATTCTATCTGTCCACTTCACACGCTCCGTTCTTCTCCGCATCCACATTTCAAATGCTTCTATTCGTTTCTCTTCATTTCGTCGTAATGTCCATGTTTCTTCCCCATACAGTACCACATTCCACACAAAGCACTTCAATAGTCTCTTTCTTAGTTATTTTTCCAGAGGTCCGCCGTTCACGAGTGCGGTCACTTTTTTTGAAACTGTACATCTGATTGAGGTTCTGGCTGATATGTGCATCTACATCTCACTTGATATGTGTCAGAGGAAAAACAATTGTTTGTATACATCTGAAATCTGATTAGTGAGGCCTAATATGTTACTGTCAGCGATGTATGTAATGGAGGGAGACAGGAACTGGCCACCCTACCCCATTATCTCCTGGCTTAGTTACTTCATGAGTAATGCCATATTGGTGTCATAAGGTTCAATGTCTTCCGACAGTTGACTGAACAACTATTGCACGAAGGAGCAATAATAATAATAATAATAATAATAATAATAATAATAATAATAATAATAATAATAATAATAATAATGTGAAGTTTTGTATATATGCACGTAGTCGATCTTGAAACGAAAACAATTAATTGTAGTAGTAGTAGTAGTAGTAGTAGTAGTAGTAGTAGTAATAGTAGAATATTGACATTGATGGTGTTTGTAAGCCTAGATGTACCAACAGTACTGGTAGTGATGTCGCAGTAGTGGGGATTGTAGTAGTAGAAACAATGGTTGTAGAAGTGATAGTAACGACGGCGGTAGAAACGGTAGAAGTGATAGTAATGATGGTGGTAGAAGCGGCAAAGGACGGCGGTAGAAGCGGCAGTAAAGATAGCATGGAAGCGGCAATAACGACGGCGCGGCGGTAGAAGCGGCAATAAGGACGGCGGTAGAAGCGGCAATAACGACGGCGGTGGATGTGGTAGTAATGACGGCTGTAGAATCGGCAGTAACGACGGTGGCAGTAACGACGTTGGTAGAAGCGGCAATAACGACGCCGGTAGAAACGGAGTGACGATGGCGGTGGACATGGTAGTAATAACGGCTGTAGAATCGGCAGTAACGACGTTGGTAGAAGCGGCAATAACGACGGCTGTAGAAGCGGCAATAATGACGTTGGTAGAAGCGGCAATAACGACGGCGGTAGAAGCGGCAATAACAACGGCGGTAGAAGCGGCAATAACGACGGCTGTAGAAGCGGAGTGACGATGGCGATGGACGTGGTAGTAATGACGGCTGTAAAATCGGCAGTAACGACGTTGGTAGAAGCGGCAATAACGACGGCTGTAGAAGCGGCAATAATAACGTTGGTAGAAGCGGCAATAACGACGGTTGTAGAAGCGGAGTGACGATGGCGATGGACGTGGTAGTAATGACGGCTGTAGAATCGGCAGTAAAGACGTTGGTAGAAGCGGCAATAACGACGGCTGTAGAAGCGGCAATAATAACGTTGGTAGAAGCGGCAATAACGACGGCGGTAGAAGCGGCAATAACGACGGCTGTAGAAGCGGAGTGACGGTGGCGGTGGACGTGGTAGTAATGAGGCTGTAGAATCGGCAGTAACGACGTTGGTAGAAGCGGAAATAATGACGGCGGTAGAAGCGGCAATAACGACGGTTGTAGAAGCGGAGTGACGATGGCGATGGACGTGGTAGTAATGACGGCTGTAGAATCGGCAGTAAAGACGTTGGTAGAAGCGGCAATAACGACGGCTGTAGAAGCGGCAATAATAACGTTGGTAGAAGCGGCAATAACGATGGCGGTAGAAGCGGCAATAACGACGGCTGTAGAAGCGGAGTGACGGTGGCGGTGGACGTGGTAGTAATGAGGCTGTAGAATCGGCAGTAACGACGGCGGCAGTAACGACGTTGGTAGAAGCGGAAATAATGACGGCGGTAGAAGCGGCAATAACGACGGCGGTAGAAGCGGAGTAATGACGACGGTGGACGTGGTAGTAATGACGGCTGTAAAGTTGGCAGTATCGACGGCGGCAGTAACGACGTTAGTAGAAGCATAATAATAATAATAATAATAATAATAATAATAATAATAATAATAATAATAATAATAATAATAATAATAATAGGAACCATAGTTCAAATACGTCCTAGAAGGATTATTTTTAACATATCTGTGTTTTTAATGAGTAAGATTTAACCTGTATTCACTAACACAATTCAGAAACTGGCTTTCGGTATAGCTCACAGCCTCATGGAGAGACTATGATAACAATACACGTTTTGTTCACAAGGAAATTAAGATGCGGAGTTTGATTAATATTTTCTGCAAGCTTCTTAATGTAAAGCGTTCCAGTGGGAATCCTATGCCTTGGTTTCATGTTTCATTGTTTTTTTTTAGGGGATATGCATTATTTTATTCTCGTGCAACTAACTCTTGATAGACATCTTTTGAAGGAAGCCGCATGATAACACGCACATTTCAACAAAATGGAGACGTGATTAATTCCAGGATACGAGATCGGGGCCATATTCTTATTATGTGATTCTGGCTCTATTATTTCATAAATTATAAACCGAGGATTTTGCGGAGTTAGATTTCGGCTAACTTACGGTATTTTATGGCGTCATGTAGTACGATATCGTAGTTACTGACTGGTTACTGGATAACGGTCTTACTAATAAACCTTGTACAGTTTTTATACGAGACTTGTGCAGAGTTGAGACAGAAAACGTTAGGCCTACTAATAAACCATGCATAAGCGATGGATGTATAAACAATCTGCAACTATGCAATGGGAATTGCTTTACAGTAGTTATATACACGAAACCCCTTGTTTAAACGTTGTATATAGAGAAAAAAATGGCCGCCTCTCTAACAGCTGTTCGTATCGACTGTCATTTTATGATGATAGATGCCTTGTAACCACAGTAGAACACACCAAAGAGCACAGAATAAGTAGAATAATATTGCTGTAGCTTGTACTCTTTGACCAAAATATAGTGTGTAATCGATCAGAGCCAATTGTACTATCGATAGTTAACACAGCACACTAGAGCGCTCTACCGGATGCAATAGAGAATCTCAGATATTCTATTACATTTTGTAATGAAGTAATGACGAAACTATGACGTAGCTGCGGTAACAGTTATACTGTTATACACGACGTATGTAGTGATTATTAGTAAGGAATTTACACACGACTTATAAACGAGCTACTCATTGTATAAGTATAAGACAGTTAAACGTCTGTATATAGAGTTTTTATTAATAAGACCGTAAAAAAATAACGAGTATCACACGATCGAACCCGTGCCGCCTAGATGGAAGACCAGCGCTCTAGCACTTGACCGGTGCACGCCTAGCATCGTGATGAATTTGGGAAGCCACTAGCGAAATCAGGTTACTGAAAGCAGTCACAACGACTGTGCTGATAAATGTGCTGACCACACGTTATCTCGTTCAGGTTGGATGATCGTACACCTCTGCTGAAACGGCTTGTCGGACTTGGATTATCATGGGCTGTTGCGCCAAGGATTGTTATTAGTTGAAATACGTATGTAGAGAGTATACTTTCAATTTTAAATTATTAATGGAACAATAAAAGGAGTAGGTAAGGTTTGTTTGAATCTGATGAAGTATGAAATTCAAATTACATTGAATTACCAGTGTGAATTGTCAGTGCTGTATGACCTTATTACGAATGATATAAACTTTTTAACATATAAAGAAAGTGGTAAATTGATGTGGTTGTTATGCATAATTCACAGGTAGGCCTAACTGATTTTTTTGTTAATGTATTCTATAGTCCGAATTAGCTTATTTAATACGTAAGGGTAAAACATAACCATTTTCCTCCTATTATTACATGTGCTAGTGGATTATAGTGATTTTTCTAGCTCTCAGGTTTAATTTTCTTTCTCCAATTTCGTTTCGAATTGCAGGTACTGACAAATACTACACTTGGCTGTTATTTTCTAACTGTTATGTTGACAGCAATAATTTCGGTTTGCAATAAAGGAAACAGATGAAAATACATGTAGGCCTACCTAAGCTTTTGAATTATAATTAATTAGTAATACAGGCATTAATATTAATATCAATACTTACTTACTTACAAATGGCTTTTAAGGAACCCGAAGGTTCATTGCCGCCCTCACATAAGCCCGCCATCGGTCCCTATCCTGTGCAAGATTAATCCAGTCTCTATCATCATACCCCACCTCCCTCAAATCCATTTTAATATTATCCTCCCATCTACGTCTCGGCCTCCCTAAAGGTCTTTTTCCCTTCGGTCTCCCAACTAACACTCTATATGCATTTCTGGATTCGCCCATACGTGCTACATGCCCTGCCCATCTCAAACGTCTGAATTTTAAGTTCCTAATTATGTCAGGTGAAGAATACAATGCGTGCAGTTCTGTGTTGTGTAACTTTCTCCATTCTCCTGTAACTTCATCCCTCTTAGCCCCAAATATTTTCCTAAGAACCTTATTCTCAAACACCCTTAACCTATCTTCCTCTCTCAGAGTGAGAGTCCAAGTTTCACAACCATATAGAAGAACCGGTAATATAACTGTTTTATAAATGCTAACTTTCAGATTTTTGGACAGCAGACTGGATGATAAGAGCTTCTCAACCGAATAATAACACGCATTTCCCATATTTATTCTGCGTTTAATTTCCTCCCGAGTGTCATTTATATTTGTTACTGTTGCTCCAAGATATTTGAATTTTTCCACCTCTTCGAAGGATAAATCTCCAATTTTTATATTTCCATTTCGTACAATATTCTGGTCACGAGACATAATCATATACTTTGTCTTTTCGGGATTTACTTCCAAACCGACCGCTTTACTTGCTTCAAGTAAAATTCCCGTGTTTTCCCTAATCGTTTGTGTATTTTCTCCTAACATATTCACGTCATCCGCATAGACAAGAAGCTGATGTAACCCGTTCAATTCCAAACCCTGCCTGTTATCCTGAACTTTCCTAATGCCATATTCTAAAATTAATATCAATACACAATTCAGTTCTGTTGCGTTGTGATTTCAATTCAACTCTATATTCAGGTAATTGTAAGTAAATGAGAAATAGCGTATAGGCCTATTTGGTATGAAATATGCACGTAGCTAATGGACAGAAATATATTTCACATTTTAATGAATTCCTTTCGTGTTTAGATTTTTATTAAAATATCCAAGAGAGGAAATAGCATGATAGCGACTTCTCCAAGAAAGAAAGTGCTTGTAAATATTTTAAGTAGGCTATACATTTCAAAGTGGTATTCTGTTTTCCGAATTCGTACTAATCATTTCACGTGATCAAACAAAATACATTTTTAGGTTAGGTCTCATGAATTGTAAACTATTCAGCCAAAGCAATGAATTTCACGTTGCCAGACAAAATAGATTTTAATATTAATCCTGATTACCAACATAATATCCGAGAAGTCCAGGAGGAAAATATATTTCATAAATTATTGAATCATTCAGTGCCACCGGCGTGGCTCAGTCGGTTAAGGCGCTTGCCTGCCGGTCTGAAGTTGCGTTCGGGCGCGGGTTCGATCCCCGCTTGGGCTGATGACCTGGTTGGGTTTTTCCGAGGTTTTCCCCAACCGTAATGTGAATGCAAGGTAATTTATGGCGAATCCTCGGCCTCATCTCGCCAAATATCATCTCGCTATCACCAATCTCATCGACGCTAAATAACCTGGTAGTTGATACAACGTCGTTAAATAACCAACTAAAATAAATAAATAAAAAATTAACATGAGATGTGATTAATAAGCAAGACATTGTTATTTTTAATACTATATTATTATTATTATTATTATTATTATTATTATTATTATTATTATTATTTCAGTACGCGGAATTGTGATTTTACCTTCTTTGGTAATATTTGGTTTTAGTTGGCAACAATGAAGAGACGGCCAAATTGGACTTTCAGGAACTAAACTTATGTGATACTGTATTTGAGATAATTTCATATGACGGATAAAAAAAGGCAAATAAGTTTCGTACAAAAAGATGGTAATCCTTATAATTCATTTTATTGTTTTTGTACACATTTAAGTCCACATCTGTGGAGTAACGGCTAGTGCGTCTGACCTCGAAACCAGGTGGCCCGGGTTCGAATCCCGGTCGGGGCAAGTTACCTACTTGAGGTTTTTTCCGGGGTTTTCCCTCAACCCATTATGAGCAAATGCTGGGTAACTATCGGTGCTGGACCCCGGACTCATTTCACCGGCATTATCACCTTCACTTCATTCAGACGCTAAATAATCCGAGATATTGATACAACGTCGTAAAACAACCTACTAAAAAAAGTACACATTTCAGACCAAAAACGTCTAGACCTATATAAAATACAGGAGTGAATTTTAACTCATAATAATAAAAAATAAATCTATTGAATTAATTGGAATATAGGTCCAAGTTTTTTTTTGAGCCACTGCTTGAGGACCTTCTTTGGCCCTGGTCTTCGAGAGGAAATAAAACTTTCTTTAGTCTTCTTTCGCATGGTGACTCAAAAGTAAAAATGGTAAGTGACCCTTATTTGTCTATTTGTCCCTCATTGACATTTTGAAAATCTGGAAAATCTAATGGAAGCCAATATTCTGTAAAAGCTGTAGTAATGTTGTTGCTATTGCCCTATCCCTGAAGGAGAACTCCAAGCAAAACTCGTCTGCTATTCTTCACTCATGCGGTATCTACGATGAATAACACTGAACAACAAGAATTTTTCTCCGAATTAAAACAATGTGTCACTTATGGTTTGATGTGCGCTGAATCCGAAAATGTATCTCTTTTCTTCGTATCACGTAAGATTTTAAGATATATACTGTACTATGATTTTACTTTTCGATAAACGCTCCCCCAGGAAACATCTGGCGCGGGTTGGGAGTTGTAAACCAAAACAAAAGCTAATGCATTTTATGAGTTTATGACTTATTTCTGATTTCTTATGGTTGTAGGCATATTCTTTTGTACTTCTAATAAATAAACAGACATTGGTCCCTTCTATTCAATAAATTTCAAGCAGTTCAAATTGAGGTCTATGCAATGAACAAACAAGTACGTGGTTTTCAGTATTTAAAAGAAAAGTTTACCAGTTTGAGCGAAGGAAAATTAAAAGAGGGCATTTTCATCGATCCACAAATTCACAAAGTTACGACTGACGTTTTGTTTGAGGAAAAACTTTCCGTTACAGACAGAATGGCATGGCGCGCTTTCAAAGATGTTTGCTCAAATTTCCTTGGAAATTCTAGGGCACACAGCTACATAGAACTTGTTGTGGAAACCATGTCACGTGCATATGAGAAAATGGGGTGTAATGTGTCTCTCAAAATACACTTTTTGCATTCTCATTTGGATTTCTTTCCTCCTAACCTTGAAGCGATAAGCGACGAGCATGGGGAAAGATTTCATCAAGAAATATCTGAAATGGAAAGGCAATATAAAGGAAGATTATCATCCAGCATGCTTGTAGACTATTGTTGTTTCCTTGTAAAAGACAGTCTCGGGTTTAGTTTTAAACAGAAGTCATCCAGAAAATTCTTTTAAATAGGTTCAAATTCCGAGATTTTTCTCATACGCATGAAATACTTTTATTGTTGTCGTGTTTCAAACTATGTAACATCATTTTTGTATCCAGTACATATTTTGCAAGTATTATGAGGCATTTTGAATGCCTAGTGTGTTGTAATTTTATCAGTAGCAGTGAAAAATTAAAAACAAATAAGTTTTGTAATAAAAAATTCAATCCATTTTTCCCGGAAAATGGTACGTGATGGGGAAATTTCGATTTTAAATTCAGATTTAGGGCACACACATTACTAATATTCACCTATTTTTATTTCGGAGCAAGACAAAAAGTAAAAATTTGTTGTTCAGTGTAATCTGTGTAGTTGAAGGCTCTGAAATCTATGCTTGCTCGAAACGAACTGGATACTCGTGGTCAGGCAATAATAGAAAATGTCTACAAAGACTTAAAACAGGCTTCAGTGCAAATATCCGGGTCATACACGCAGATGTTAAGTTACTGACGTGTTAGCAAGTGACATACGAGTTCCTTTGAATATAAGAAAAAGAGAGAGAAAATAAATGCATCTCTATTCCAGCGATAGGAAGGAGAGAACGAGTTAATAGTACATACTACGATAAAGAACGAAACTAAAATATGTGTTTACAGAAAGTCTTTCACCCATGCAAAAGTTGTGGGCACTAAATATAATAGCCTCGAGGAGAAAGCAAGAAGTAACACGAAGAGATTTTGATAGCCATTGGCTAGCTTACCGCCGTGCGTAAAGCCACAGAAACACCAGCCACTGGGTAACTGCACAGGTGCGAGGAGGCATGGAGCCGATGCTAAGATGCTGGTGGCACTGGTAGTAGTCTGCTGGTGTAAGAAGACGTAGGTCGGTTTATTCGCTTCTTTAGTTGGGTCTCACCGGTCGGGCGATTTGGTTGGTGGTGTGTTGGTGCGTGTGTGCTGTATTGCTGTCAACTGGAAGTATAGTGCTGGACTATTCTAACCCTTAAGAGTGAATTTTATCGCTCAGAAAACAACACAGATGGCTGCAGCCGGTAAGTATATGTCTGAATGCTTTCTTATATAGTTATTAATTCAGTTGTTTTTAATAGCTATGCACTCCTACAATTTTTACATAATTACAGTAATATTCATAACATATTTATGCTTTCATTTTTTTTTTCGAATTTACAAAGAGACAGAAATTAACAGAATAAAGCAGCAAACAAATAATAATAATAATAATAATAATAATAATAATAATAACAATAATAATTAGGGTAAGGATTTTTAGGTCGTTAAAATGTAATTTTAGGTGCCTAATTATTATTTTTCTTTATAAAAAAGCCGCCCTAAATAAGGGTTCGAATAGATCGGCCTACTAATCAATTCATAAAGAATAATCATGAAAACCAATTGTGTGACAATTTGAAAGGAAAAAGAAAACATTAAGATAAATGATATGAAAACATAGGAAATCATTTACAATAAAAGTTTGTTGGGTAAAAATGATTACTAATTATAGCTAAGGCTTAAAAGTGTAGGAAATAGTCTCTAAAGAATCGAAAATAGGTTCTAACAAAAATAGTTTAAAAAAAACATGTTCCAAATCATCAGGAATTCAATTCAGACTTTAATAATTTTAAATGCTTATACGCCGTTACTACCACTACTAATAAAAGTAAGAGAACAACAAATATCTAACTAGTTATACATAAACTAAACAATTAAATGTGAAAAATAAGTTTTAGATATAAATTCAGTAAACAAACAAGTGAAAATATAAAAAAACATTTTACCAAGTCTTGTCCGTTAATTTCCATAATACTTTTTCTAAATTTTCAACTAAAAAGCAATGCCGTCTCTCACTCAACACAAATTTGTATGCTGAAAATGAACGCTCCACATCCACTGAAGTAACAGGAGCGTATTTCAATTTTGACACTAGATGGACAGGAATGTTACATTGTAAATCCGTGTTCTTCCCTGCTATGACATCTGAAGCAGTACGCAGGTCCTTCAGTCCTACATTTCTCTGCAGAATTTGCTCCAGTTTATCCCGTAGGCCTACTTTATTTCCAACAGAACCAGAAATACATATGAAATTTAAGACACAAATTTTCGATATAAGAATGGGTGTTTTGACCTATTAGAGTTAAAACATACTTAATAGGTCAAAATAAGCATTTTTGAGTGCTATTAAAATACCAATTTTAGGCATAGTTTTATATGAAATGTGTACTTGCAAGTTTTGATGAATTTATCTTTTAAAGATTAAAATAGGTTTTTACCTAAAATCCGAAGTCTAATAATAATAATAATAATAATAATAATAATAATAATAATAATAATAATAATAATAATAATAATAATAATACTAATAGTTAATGGAGGTTTAAAAAGGGCGCGTCAGCTGCTATGGCTATTTGCCCCTTACCTAAAATTCTTTAAAAAACAAAAACACAAACAATACCATAAGCTGAATGATAACACGAATTAAAAAGAAACGTTATCACATTAAAAACGAGACAAACAAATGCATTATAAACAAGGTGACTCGTAAAAACCATAAAAATGAACAGTTCTTAGACTCCAGATAGTGTTTGACAAAGAAACAATAAAATAATAAAACAAATACTATCAGAAACAAATTATCTGGTGATTTCCAAACAATAAACTTCTATAAAATATTCGGACGTGGAAGGTCCGAAACGTCAAGTATAACTAAAACCAAATATAAAACAACAAATGCAATCTCCGGATGTAAAGGGTCCGGAAGATAAGCAACAACGGGTCAATAAAAACCAAATTACCCTGTCAAGTTCTGTACTGGATAAAAATCTCAGAACTGCAATTTTTCAGAATCAAAATCAATTCCAAGAACGTCACGTAGAGTCGGACGATTTGCGTATTGTCGACGGACAGGGTCATATTTCCTGCAATGTAATAGAAAATGTTCGAACGTAATATTGATACATGGCATATCTCACACTCCGGTTGAGGCTCGCTACTATAATAATAATAATAATAATAATAATAATAATAATAATAATAATAATAATAATAATAATAATAATAAGTGACGAAAATTCCATGCAAACGCGTGTTTTTATAGGAACATAAGACAGCTCAAACTTAGTACTTAATCATTTCATTACTTTCCGGTTCCAAATAAGTGTACTTTTTCCGTGCATATTTGCATGTTCCGGCTTTTTTGGGGATAGAAACAATGTTTAACTTAACATGCATATACCGGTAATATACATTATATTCAGTTTAAATGCATATTTTAATCGTTTTTAGTGGACATCTCAGTTTCTCGATTTCTAGGCCCCTTATTTTAGCTTCAGAAATCAGGAGTGAAGAAGGAAAACAAAGAAAAACTAAATAACAGATGAAGGTTCATTCATGTTTGCACCCGTAACTTTTTGCAATGTAGAGATGTCATTCTCTGCCTACAAAAACATATTGACTGACAAGTGCAGGAACCTCACAGAAACCAATTTAGAAATGTTGTTAGTTGTTAACTGAGCAAAAAAAAAAAAAAAAAAAAGTGAAATGAAGTGAAGTGAAATAAGAAATTTGGAACAAAAATTAAAGTGCATATTTTAGTGCATTTTTCGCTTGATCGTGCATGTTTCATAGTTCGATAGTGCATGAATGGATGTATATTTGGAATTCTATAATGCATGAAATTCTCGTCTCTAATAATAATAATAATAATAATAATAATAATAATAATAATAATAATAATAATAATAATAATAATAATAATAATCTTCATTATCATCCTCTTAATGAAAACCATAGCCTAGTTTATGTTGGCAGACATTTAATTGGCCTTATATTTTATTAATTGCACTTAATTAATGAAATTGACATTCAATCAACAACATGTACGTAATGACAAGTTGGTATAAGAACAATACATATTATTACTTACAAATGGCTTTTAGAGAATCCGAAGGTTCTCCCAATTCACACTCTATACGCATTTCTGAATTCACCCATACGTGCTACATACCTTGTCCATCTCAAACGTCTGAATTTAATGTTCCTAATTATGTCAGGTGAAGAACACAATGCGTGCAGTTCTGCGTTAACTTTCTCCATTCTCCTGTAACTTCATCCCCTTTAGTCCCACATGTTTTTGTAAGCACCTTATTGTCGAATACTCTTAACCTCTGTTTCTCTCTCAAAGTCAGAGTCCAAGTTTCACAACCATACAGAACAACCGGTAATATAACTGTTTTATAAATTCTAACATTATTATTATTTTTTTTTTTGAAAGCAGACCAGATGACAAAAACTTTCCAACCGAATAATAGCAGGCATTTCCCACTTATTCTGTGTTTAATTTCCTCTCGAGTGTCATTTATGTTTGTTACTGTTTCTCCAAATATTTGAAATTTTCTACATGTACTCGTATCATAATGAAATAATAGTAATACAAGTAGTAATAACAATAATAATAATGATAATAATAATAATAATAAGAAATAATAATGATTAGTAATAATAATAATAATAATAATAATAATAATAATAATAATAATAATAATAATAATAATAATAATAATAATAGGATTTGCCACGAAGTAGAGTTTCTACTTTTATCATAGGGTTACGGTTCTCTTTTCAGGTCATTTATTACGACTAAGAACAAAAACTTATGTGATTTTTTAAAATTTGCTGAGGAGGAATCAAGATACTTTTAAACAGATCATCGCTGTTTTATTTTTATTCTCCTATTCATTACTCTAGCATTTCACAATGTAGTTAAATTAATTGCAATATTATGTTTTATAATCGAATAATGTAGCTTAATTTGAAGTGATTTTCTCTTGTTTTCAATTTCTGATTAAGCAGCATACAGAGAAAGTTTAGATACTGAAATAGTATAGGCCTATTACGATACAAGGTTGGGAAGTGCTTTTTACAAAATCGAGGAAAAGTTTTAAAAATGAGCAGAGTGAGTTTTTCAATTTTCGAGATTTTGTAATCTACTTCACAAACGTGTATTGTACAACTTTTTTGCACGATCATATTTTTAAAATTACAAATACAATATATTTTGGATTGAAAATTTAGAGCTATATTACAGTATTTCAAAGCCTTTGCAAAACTGCACTGTAATGGTAAATAAGTAACAACAAATTAGTGCATTGTAATGGGTCTATTTCAGTATAGTATTATGTTATGAAGAATGGTTTCTCTAGCAACAAGTTTCTGTGTGGGAATTCTAACTTTCAAGATCTAACAACAGTAACTGTAAATACAGCCTCCCCCCTCCCAAAAAAAAAAAGATCGTGAAAAAAAAATCTATTTCACAATTCTGTATTGTTTGGGTAAAGGGAGATAAGTCATAAAAATGAGTTTGGTGGAGATAAATGAAAATTAAACTTCGGATCCTTATTGAAAATAATTTTCTACACAAATAAAACACATCAATTGCTAGTATTCTTTTGATTTTGTACACTCACTTGTATAATTTAACTTCTATCACAGTCTAGTATATACAGTCGCGAAGCTCAATACGTAGTAAATATGCAAACATTAGATAGTTGCTCACCACTAGGATCGCTAATATCGCCTCATTACATACAATGCAAAATAGTACCGTCACAGTCTATTGTTTCTAGCACCCTCAAAACTCAAGCTTCGTGACTATATATAGTAGACTGTGCTTCTATGTTCATCTGGGGAACAAAATTCCATCTGCACAAGAATGACTTATCCCCCTTAACCCGAACACCACGTAATTGTTACTGAAATATGCTTTTTCAGCGTTAATTTTTTATATTGGAGATCAGTTTACGTCTGATTTATCAGCACTCGAATGAAGCCGAACTTATAATATATCAGCAATTTGTTTCATTGTTTAAATATACTAACTGAAAGTTACAACAGGCCTGAGTTGCGATGAAATATTAAGTCCTTATGAACTGTAGTAGCCTGTATAGGCTATTGAATACATTTTGTATTTTTATTAATTACGAAATAAATATAATACTTCCGCATTTTGAAAATTTTGCTTATAGAACTTGTTACACTAAATATAATTATTACCAAGATGTTAGTAATTTGGTATAACATTTTCTGTTAATTTCAAACAGTGTTATGGAATGGTTAATGAGTTGGGTGTAAATATTTGAATCTTTAACCCTTAAATTGGCAAAGTACCCTGTAGGATACAACAGGTTAATAGGCTATATGCTATAATTTTATATAAAACTAGCCGTACCCGTGCGCTCTGCTGCATCCTTTAGAAATAAATATAAAGTAATTACATAATTAAAATAGGACATTTGATCCAGGGAACATTCGTGTTTGATAGAAGGATAAATCGTTTATTATGTTACTTAATTTAAATTTAATTAAAAAATTAAAATGCGATCATTTTGATCCAGAGACCACTCATTTGGTCATAAAAATTATTTTAGGAAATACAGGAAACGAATGCCTAAGAAGTTTTCTGTGCATAAGAAACTATTTTAATCTTACCTGTCCTCGATTCACTAAGAAGTTACTGTAATAACATTATGGAATTATGTCCATCTAGAGAAACTACACTTCCCAATGGTGAATTAATAATGAATCATACAAATCGGTTAATTTAGCTTCCGATATTACTTCATACAAACACAGAAACATTCTCTGTAGGCTATGTTTCATAGCTTTCGATTGCTGTTGTCCAAGGCCTCTTATAGACGAAGTCATTTGTTTTTTATTTCATTACACCGCCTTAGATGGCGTTGTTATTGTAATTTTGAAACTCATTTATCTCATTAAATGTCAGTCGTATCAAAATTTCGCATGGAATAAAACTTATCGGAAATTATTTTTAAAGAAACTTGTGTTATGTAATATGTTTCATGAAAATTAATAATAAGGGAGATATTTCGATTTATTTAATTCAAGCCCCCTTATAACCCCCCTTTTAAATAAAATATTTTGAATGCCATATAGCCTAAATTCTAAGTTACGACGAACTTAATTTATATTCCAATTTTCATATAAATCGGTTCAGCCATTATCACGTGAAAAGGTAACAAACATCCAGACAGACATACAAACAAAAATTAAAAAAAAAAGCGATTTCCGGTTTCAGGGCGGTTAATTATATACGTTAGGACCAATTATTTTTGGAAAATCTAAAATTACCAGAAAAATTTCGGCTACAGATTTATTATTAGTAATAGATAATAGAAAAAATTGGTAGGAAAATTAAAATTTCACAATACTATAATATTATACAACATATATAAAATATGGACATTGAGTTAGTCGTTTTCTTTACAGTCCGACACGGTTTAATAAACTAATGTGAGAAATGAAGTTTTGCCAATTTAAGGGTTAAGAGTAAAATTACTTGACCAAATTTTAGTATTGTGGACAGACATTTAATCGGATATAATGGACCCATGGCCAATTCATTAGAAATAAATTACTAGCCGCTTATAAATACCTGATCGCGTCTTTCTTTCGTCCCTGTTAACTCTGAAGATTCTGATGATTTTCATGTAGACATAATAAAATTAGCTAGTAGTTCTCGTTGCTATGAATTTAAGAATGACCTTAGTAAATGTTAAATTATATTCAGGTGTTTTTTAAATGGGTTATTTTACGACGCTGTATCAACGTCTCAGGTTATTTAGCGTCTAAATGGAATGAAGGTGATAATACCAGTGAAATGAGTCCGGGGTCCATCACCAAAGTTACCCAGCATTTGCTCATATTGGATTGAGGGAAAACTGCGGAAAAAACCTCACCCAGGTAAATTTCCCCGACCGGGATTCGAACCCGCGCCACCTAGTTTCGCGGTCAGGCACACTAACCGTTACCCCACAGGTATGGGCTATTCAGGTGTTACTGATTTTTATTTTAATATGTGAAGGTGGCAGTAATTTAAAATATATTAAAAGAATAACATACCATTAGGGTAGGCCACTAAAGGGAAAACTGAGAAGTAGAACTTAAACTGAGGGGATTCGATCCGGCATCGGAGCTGGAAAGTGGTGTGGCTTAATGTATAAGCGTCAGCACGTAGGGCTGAAAAAACCGGGTTCGAGTCCCGGTGCCGAAGAGAATTTTTCTTTGTTCTATCCATCCTTCATCATATGATATCGCAGAATTTCTGCACGGAAATATCATATGTACTTCGGTGCATCATAATAATACACGTATACCTAAACAACCAGTGAAATGTTCGTTCCTAGTATTGCAATAGACAGTTGAAGATAAGTTATGAAATAATATGCAATACATGTAGGCCTATATATTCTGCGAACCATTTTGTATATTTTAATACAGTGTAATTGACATATATGCATAAATTAGTATAAAAAGCTAGGCTGTACTACAGTGGAAAAGGAAATGCTAATATTAGAATTATTACTAGAAGCTCCACTCTATAAAAAAATTTCCCTACTCAATTTTTTTTCGTTGCAGTATGCAACAATTGGTACGATTTTTTTCAATTAATTTATTTTATGACGATTTATCAACTGCGATGTGTAACTAGCGCTTTTTTTTTTTAGTGAAATAGAGGTGACAATGCCATGGAAATGAATCCAGGGTCCAGTGCCGAAAGTTACCCATAATTTTTGTTCTTCATTATTCTATATACACTTTTAATACTTATACGAGTATAATCTCTGATTAACTTCATATCTTCTTTACTATGTTAATATGAGGAAATTACCTGGCTGACTAGCCTCGAAGTGATATTCTTCATTGTCCGAAACCTAGTGAAGGTCCTACGCTATCTTCTGGTTTCGTGTTGTGGTGAGGTGTGTTCATGATTGTGTCGAAAAGGATGTGTGTTTTGAAATCGAGTTGAGTGTTCAGGTTGTACTGGAGTGTGTTTTGTATTGTTTGTAATAATTGTTATATTGTTCTAGAGACTCTAGAACAAAACGAAATTCTCTAGAACACTATGAAATTCTCTAGAACAACAGAGTATTGTCGTACCATCGGATCTATGCCCCTTCAGCGCTGTTGTCGTTCTTTGAAAAGTTAACGCCTCTACTCACCCCATTCCACCCGTTTCTCTCCCACTACGTCAAATAGCAGGCCACGAACCTTGCCGAATAGGAATGTTGCCAAACTTCCGTCAAACAGTGTCATGTCTCTTGAATATTGCTTATAATACTGTAAGGTTAATTATTACTTATTCATAATTTAATTTAAGTAGGTCTAATGACGCTGATTGACTTATACAAAATGCTATTACTTGCGTAATAATATTTCTTTCACCACTCCGTGCTACAGTATTCATGTTGAGTTGACAACGCTGGACTGCAAGTGCAAATAAACTGTCCCGCAAGAAGGCTCAAAATTGTGAGTAGTGGGGGAGAGAAAGAGAGAGGGGTAGAAAAGAGAGAAATAGGAATACAGGGAGAGAAATGAATTGCCGAGGCTGAAAAGGAATTAAGGTTCAGTTCGCATATCTTACGGGGGCACAGAACCGATGGTCGGACTACAATAGTGTAATTTTCTGTGTTTTACATTTTGTGTATTTGTGTAAAACATAGTATTTTTGTGACTGAATCTTTAAATTATTTATTAACAAGAAGACGAAAAAGACTAGTTTGTGAAAATTTTACTCACAATAGATAGTGGCTGGTTTTGTTAAACTGCTTTAAGCGAACTCGTAAAAATACTTTCTATATTTTAAACTAAACGCTACGTTTAGTGAATATTCAATTAAAACTTCGCTACATTAAGTGAAAGCGCAAATCCACGTATAGCCTATAACTTATGATGTGTGTGAAACATGTTTTATGGTACAGTACTACATATATATTTTATACATAGTACATGTATTTTATGACGCTGAGTTTAATAATGCGCCATTTGATATTTTACATATTTAACGATGCTGAACAGCGAACTGTGTGGTTTCTTCTTTATAGTCGATCGGATATAACTAGAATGTGTAATGTAGTTATGATATTAAGTGTGAAGACATACAGAGATTTTACTGCAGGTATGATTAAACCTACATAACTCCTTCCAGTGGAATACTTAGTCTGCCCCTGGGAATGAACCTGAACATACAGTACTTTCATATGCGCTTTTTGGTAGATATAGTGAGGATCACGTAAGTGTAGTTCCTAAAAATCTAATTTGGCCGTCTCTTCAGTGTTGCCAACTAATACCAGATATCACCAAAGAGGGTAAAATCACAATGCTACGTAATATAATAATAATACTTACTTACTTACTGGCTTTTAAGGAACCCGTAGGTTCATTGCCGCCCTCACATAAGCCCGCCATTGGTCCCTATCCTGAGCAAGATTAATCCAGTCTCTACCATCATATCCTACCTCCCTCAAATCCATTTTAATATTATCTTCCCATCTACGTCTCGGCCTCCCTAAAGGTCTTTTTCCCTCCGGCCTCCCAACTAACACTCTATATGCATTTCTGGATTCGCCCATACGTGCTACATGTCCTGCCCATCTCAAACGTCTGGATTTTATGTTCCTAATTATGTCAGGTGAAGTATACAATGCGTGCAGCTCTGCGTTGTGTAACTTCCTCCATTCTTCTGTAACTTCATCCCTCTTAGCCCCAAATATTTTCCTAAGAACCTTATTCTCAAGCACCCTTAATCTCTGTTCCTCTCTCAAAGTGAGAGTCCAAGTTTCACAACCATACAGAACAACCGGTAATATAACTGTTTTATAAATTCTAACTTTCAGACTTTTTGACAGAAGACTAGATGACAAAAGCTTCTCAACCGAATAATAACAGGCATTTCCCATATTTATTCTGCGTTTAATTTCCTCCCGAGTGTCATTTAGATTTGTTACTGTTGCTCCAAGATATTTGAATTTTTCCACCTCTTCGAAGGATAAATCTCCAATTTTTATAGTTCCATTTCGTACAATATTCTGGTCACGAGACATAATCATATACTTAGTCTTTTCGGGATTTACTTCCAACCCTATCGCTCTATTCGCTTCAACAAGAATTTCCGCGTTTTCCCTAATCGTTTGTGGATTTTCTCCTAACATATTCACGTCATCTGCATAGACAAGAAGCTGATGTAACCCGTTCAATTCCAAACCCTCTGTGTTATCCTGAACTTTCCTAATGGCATATTCTAGAGCGAAGTTAAAAAGTAAAAATATAATAATAATATAATAATAATAATAATAATAATAATAATAATAATAATAATAATAATATAGTATTAACAATAACAATGTCTTGCTTATTTACCACATTTCATCTTTATGTTGCGAGGTGTTTTTTAAATGCTCATTCTTGATCCCACTGTCCGTTTTGAGAAGGATGATCAACAAGCCAATAACGTTAACGATGAAAAGAAGTCTATTTACAACCCATGTATTCCTCACTTCAGTGAGAGATACAAAATGAATATTAATACATGGGAAGTGAAAGGACTTCTTTTTGGCGCTAAGGGAACTTCATTTAAGTTAACCAAAACCATTCTCCTTTCTCTTAAATTTTCTAATGAGGACATTAACAAAATTTGTCTAATGATATTGAGAGATTCATTATATATTTTACACAATCACTTGTATAATACTACGCAATATTTCTTTTTCTACTTCATTTCATTATTCTTCATTGTACTTTCATCTCATGTTTCTCCGAAATCAAATTGTACTTTATTTTTAAATTCATCATTGTTCCGTATTCTCTCCGCAATCATATTGTATTTTTAATTTAACCTCTGCTTTGTATTCTGGATCCTAGTGGTCAGTCGTAGATGTCGGCCAGATGTCCCAAATTGTGGAATTTGTGTGTAAAATCTATTTTGTCTGGCAACATGAAATTCATTGCTTTGACTAAACAATTTACGATTGATGAGATCTAACTTAAAAATATATTTACTTGCTTGCATTTTCATCAGTTTCCTTTACTGCAAACCAAAATTGTTGCTGCCAACATACCAGTTAAAAAATAACTGCCAGTTGTATTTGTCAGTACTCGAAATTCGAAACGAAGTTGGTAAAAGAAAATTCAACCTGAGAGCTAGAAAATCACTATAACCTAGTAGCATATGTAGTAATAGAGGAAGAATGGTTAGGATTCACCCTTAGGGTATCAAGTAAGGTGATCCAGACTATACATATGTAGGAGAAACGAGTTTTCGTAAGGTTGAGGATCAGTGGCAGGTTAGTTTGGTTAGTTCACGCTTATAACGTGCAGATTTTAACAGCTTATTTCTTGGATAGACTATAACAAAGAAAACTCTCGTATCATATTAGTTCCAAATGAATAGATACTCTTCTCAGAAAAAAAAAATCCCCCTAAATGTTAACACTATTTTATTTTGCAAGTACTATCTCTGCGATTCTGATTTTTACTCTTATTAGAGAAACTGATAAGTTTTAAATAAAATGGACGGTTTTCTTGAAAATTAAAAAAAAAAAAAGTTAACATGCATCGTTATTTCCTGCTTTAGGAAATCTGGCAACGCTACTACAGTGACCAAGGGGCGGAACTTGGCTATTCAGTTTGAATGCGTGCATACGTATATTCATACGTGAGCCAGGAATGCGCTGTTGCCAAACTACGCAGACTTTTAGCCTCATTTTCTAATAAACAATGCATATAATTACAAAACGCATAATTATTTTCTTATTTATTGTAATGCATTCTATTGTCTCTTTCAATTTGCACAGTTATATCACTTCCACCCTGTATGTGTGTGTGTATATATAATAGAATTGGTGTTTAGAATAAATAGTAATTTTGAATTATTTTTTAAGTAAGCGATATTTATTTTTAAAGTAAATTTTCATGATGGACAACTAAGATATTCGGAGATGAAGAGGAAGGCGGGGAAGAAGAAAGATCGTAGAATGCTGGGTTTGTAATGTTTGCAGTGAAGAACCTGCCTTTGGGCAGAAAATTATGAATAATAATAATAATTAGGGCTAGGATTTTGATGAAATTGCATCCTTTTTCTAGTAAGCCAGAAACATAGCTGCTTTAGTATTTATATGTTATGTGATAAACTTAGTGTTTTAAGACATATTTGTTAGGACATTTTTTTTGCATTTTTTGCCTGTTTCAACTCATAAGAGCAGCTTTTGTTGTATTCGGACATTTTTGAGGAATTTTCATTTAATTTTGGCCACAAATCCCCATTATTAATATAAAATAATGTTTATTTCCTTTGATATTTGTCTACATATTTTGTCCATTAATACCCATTATTTTTTTACTTGGTTATTTAACGACGCTGTATCAACTACGAGGTTATTTAGTGTCGATGGAATTGGTGATAGCGATATGATATTTGGCGAGATGAGGCCGAGGATTCGCCATAGATTACCTGATATTTGTCTTATAGTTGGGAAAAACCTCGGAAAAAACCCAACCAGATAATCAACCCAAGCGGGAGTCGAACCTGCGACCGAGTGAAACTCCGAATTGGCAGGCAAGCGCCTTCACCGACAACGCTACGCCGATGGCTAATACCCATTATTTTGTATATTTAATCGTTTTTCTACACAAATATTGCCATTTTAACGTCGTACACTCCAACCACCCCTTCAATATAGACTCCTCTATACCTGCTAATTCCGGGTAAGAGTGGCCTTGTAGTGAGCTACATGGAAATTACATCAGGTAAAATAATTAATTAAAGTGTACCACTTAGAGAAAATTATGTAAAATTAAATAAACTTAAATGTTGGTACTACTCGTAGAATTTAATTTAATTACTAGTCTAAATATTAAATAGTACAAAACCAATTATATAAGAACAATTTTAGGGCATTTTTAAGGGCATTTTTGAAAGATTTTCAGGTCATAAATGCATTGTTTTTAGGACATTTTTCATGATTTATAGGTCATCAAAATCCTAGCCCTAATAATAATAATGATGATAATAATAATAATAATAATAATAATGATGATGATGATGATGATGACAAATATAATCGGAGAAATCCTGTCGGGGCATTGCTTTGTTTAGAATAAGATTGAATCACCGCGTTGTGCCTGCCGGCCATTGTGACAACAGTCAGCTGACCGTACAGCGAGGGAATACCGATACAAGGATAACGCTGGTAGTCTTACTTGTCATGATTATTGTTACGATTGTGTTACCAGAGGCAGAATTTTTTATTTCTTTGCCCTCTGTGCAGTAAATAGCTGCTAGCTGGCAGACAGGTTCGCTGGGCCGGCTGTTGGCCAGCAGTTCAGTCGTGCCGTTCGTTTTTCATTGTCATAGGATTGATAATTTATTGAGTGGCACTGCCACCGGACTGGAGACGAGTTCATAACTGCAGCGCTCGCTCCAACAAGAACCCCCATATAGCACGGCTCAGAATAACTATCAGATATAGATAAAGATGAATTATTGTGATGCTGTAGGAAATTAGTTTCTAAAATTTGTAAGTAAATACATATTTTCAACTGATCTGAGGTCTAAAATGCGGGCTTGGACCGTCTGATTTCCCTTCGCACAAGAATTTCTGCAAAATATTATATGTATTTTGTGCGAAATCGTGCGTATTTGCTTGTTTTCCGCACAGAACCAATACACGGTAAGTGTGAAATACCACATTCAGTATTCCCAACGTAACACATATAACAATTTCCCTCTTCTTACCGCTTAAGCGCGACATTCATTTTACTGCTTTAGGCTTTTAACATATTATTTTTAGAGACGTTTAACATAGTAATAATTATAAATTGGAAACTTACCACTGCAATTTCATCTAAATTGCAATGTTAATTATTGTTTTTAAATATTTGCAAAAATTAAGTAAAGTCTACTACTCCACGAAACTTATTGCATTCCTGATACAAGTAACATTAAGGAAGCCGTGAAAAAATCAACAAGATTCCAGATGCCGATGTTATTACTGCAATATGTCATATAAATAATATTGTTAAAATATTAAAATGAAAAATAAATCATTACATAACCTTACCGTTTGTTTTAAGTTCGCATTTATAGACTGGGGGGAAAAAAAGACAGACGTATATCACGGCCTGCTGGTGTATAGTAAACACAGAAAACATTTTATAGCAACAATGTTGAAGAAAGATATTTTGGTGTTCCGAAGTTGCCGTCATTAAACAGAAACCAAGATGGAGATTTCATTGCAACTAATTAGAAATTCGTCTTTCAGGTATGTAATAAACGATCTTAGCACAAAATAATGTACGATACACGAGCGGTATGTTTGTTTTCATGTTCTCGGAAATTAAAAAAGCTCAACTACGTTTCGCTTTTTCAATCTTTTCCTCGACCATGAAAACGTCAACATACCGCTCTTGTAACGTATATTACTATTATTCCTGGGCTCTTGTCCGCAAGGTGAAGTACTCCGTAACTCACGACACCATCGAATTGGTTCGATGATCGCCGAACAGTTTAGATCAAGTGTTCCAAGAAGTACACGGACTGGCAGACAATGGCAGTACAAGAAAAATAGACATGATTGTCATCCCACCAAATAACAACTATGGCTACATAATCGATCCCACCGTTAGATTTGAAAACGAAAGAGTCAATCTGAAGATGTAAATAGGGGGGGGGGGAAAAAACGACATCTAGTAGTATTATTAGTAGTATTTATTTATTTAACCTGGTAGAGATAAGGCCGTCAGGCCTTCTCTGCCCCTCTACCAGGGGATTAAAACTATAATATGAACAATAAAATTACAATTAGTATTAAATTTACAATTACAATTACAATAAAAATTAAAGTACGACAAGATTACCTGATCAATGAAAGCTAGACATTTTATCATAGAAGTTAAAAACAAAGAATATTTTTGTATTTACTAAATTACAAATTAAACCTACAATAACAAAATTCTATAGTGATGAAATTACCGGATATTGAGATATTTTGTGGTAGATTAAAAGAACTATTTACAAGAAACCATGTCTGAACGAGTCTCAATTACTGACCAAGTGCCTAGTAAGTTTGCGTTTGAATTCAATTTTATTTCGATAGTCCCTGATGCTAGCAGGTAACGAATTCCAGAGTCTTGGCAGGGCTATTGTGAAAGAGGATGAGTATGAGGAGGTGCGATGGGATGGTATTGTTAGTATTGTTTCATGGCGAGAGCGTGTGTTCAGATTGTGGTAGGAAGAAAGGTAAGTGAAGCGAGACGGCAGGTACGAAGGAATAGAAGAGTTCAAGATTTCAAAGAGAAGAAGTGAATGTAAATTTCTTTTCTTATCTAGTTTAAGCCAACCTATTGTTTCCAGGGATGAGGTAATATGATCATATTTACGAACATTGCTTACAAAACGTACACACAAATTATGAGCACGTTGAAGTTTTGTTTTGTTGTCGCTGGAAAGGTCAGTCAGTAAAATGTCAGCATAGTCAAAATAGGGAAATACAAGCGTCTGAACAAGGGACTTTTTTAAGCATCTATGTACGTACCGTTCCATATTTTATGGATAAATACGGCATACAACAAATTGAAGTAATAGGCCTTATTCCCAGTTTCTTCCAAACCTGGGAACGTTTCGACCTACAGAGGAAGGCAATTGATGACATCGTTCTTGCAGCGCTGAAAGGATCCATATCTCCACTCAGAAACCATCTCTACGGTCTACAGTGATTTTCAAATAAATAATTAGTACCGGTACCTAATTATTTATTCAATCATTTCTTGTCATTGTTGTGTGACTCCATTAAACTTAAACATGTGTATGTTATTTATACTTTCAATTGCCTCAATCGGAGGCTCTGGCTGATATGTACATCTGTCAGACAGTACATCTCACTTGACGATATGTGTCGGAGTAAGAATAATATTTGTATATATCTGAAATCTGACTAGTGTAATATGTTATTAGTCAGCGATGTATGCAATGGAGGGGGAAAGGCACTGGCCACCCTATCCCATTATCTCCTGGCCTTGTTGCCTCATGAATGATGCCTTCTTGGTATCGCTTGTGAGATTCAGACCTGTCTTCGGACAGTTGACTGAACAACAATATTGAAATACGATATATACTTTAACCGCACGCTCTCAGATGCTTTGTAACTGGTTTAGGAAGTAACTGCAAAACGCTCTTGGTATTATAATGAGATGTGCGACTGTATCTAATCGTGGTGCTGATTGTTAAATTACTTCAGTTTTATAACCCACTGTTTTATAGTGCAGGAAACATCTTTATAAAAGAACCAATAAAGTAGAGTTCAAGTTTTTAAGCTAATTACAATCAGACAACATTGGCTTCCAGCATTCGAGGCCGTGAAGTGCTTCGTCGTTAAAAGTGATGGTAGGAAGAGGATTTAAGATCGCTAACTTCTTTTTCAATATCGCGCTTTACTGCAGTCCGCCATGGTGCTCAGTGGTAGAGGTGGAAGTGGAGTGTAACAACGTTCTGCCGTCACAGCTCCGAACTGTGACAGCTCCGGAAAAATCGCTGTGACACATAATAGCGATTTTGTCACAGTGTGATTTTTGTGTTCGGATGATTCTTGGTGAATGCGAATGTTGTAATATCCTGGCATTCACAGAGTCATTCATTAAAGAGATGACACGAAATACATCCCACATTCCAATGGTAATGTCATCATCGTCTTAATGTAGAAGTTTTTTGTTGCTTTAAGTCCCAGCTTGTCTGGGTTCTTCAAGTCTTCAATTGGCGGCCACTTTACAAATTTATAGAATAAAACTGTTCTTTTCAAGGGGTACTGTATTACCAAAATTTCTGTGGCTTTGACCTAGAAAATCGAGCGCTAGTGCAGTTCTTATCACCTACTAGCTGGGGCGTGGGCAAAGCTACTTGCAACTGGAGTATAGTCTAAGCGCCAGCTCTGAAACCGTGACGTATGAGGAAGTGGGGAGCGGGGAACGTAACTCAGCAAATAGAGTACAGTCTACTGGGTTCCATGCCGCATTCCTGCCGCGGTTTCAGAGCTAGCGCTCAGACAGTACGATTCTCATGATTGCGTCAGTTACTGTGTTGCCACGTCTAATAAAATCATCATTAAGGGTGGTGAAAACTATGTTCTGTCGACCACTAATCGAGAGTACAACACTGTAGGTGACAACACTGGAGGCACTGGAGAGAAATTCAACCAGCTGATAAGGAGAGTTGTGACTTAGCGGCTGGGTGAAAACTCAGTCAGATAATGTCAGTCGATCTACAGCAGTGGTTCGCATATTTTCCGCGTCGTCAGAAGTTTTGGCGCATCAGTATCTATTTTTAGCAGGTTATTTTACGACGCTTCATCAACATCTTAGGTTATTTAGCGTCTGAATGTGATGAAGGTGATAATGCTGGTGAAATGAGTCCGGGGTCCAGCACCGAAAGTTACCCAGAATTTGCTCATATTGGGTTGAGGGAAAACCCCGGAAAAACCTCAACCAGGTAACTTGCTCCGACCGGGAATCGAACCCGGGCCACCTGGTTTCGCGGCCAGACGCGCTAACCGATACTCCACAGGTGTGGGCACCAGAATGAATCCGAACATTACAATCAATAGGCCGAAAGCAAATCTTCATTTTGAGACCGAAACCATTACTTCTAACTGGTGACCAGTGATGTGTTCAGTCTTCTCTTTCACAAAGTCCATAACATTCGATTATTGAGATTTTACAGAAATCAGCAAAGGAGTTTCGTTGTATAGAAACTCGGCAAACATGAACCGAACGTAAGATCTCTTACCGGTTTTCAATGAACTCGGCTATTTTAGTTTACATGCTTCACTTCTACGTATATTGCTGGGTGCCTAAGGAGAGAGACGAAATTTGTAGTATCTTGATATCCCCTCTCATGTTCGAACATTGCACGACAGCAGCAGCAGCAGTAGCAGTAGTAGTAGTTTGCCTTTCAGAGTTAAGGCCATAAGGCCTTCTCTTCCACTCAACCAGGTTTCAATAATATACATGAAATACAAAATTATGTGTTAGATTACAAAACAATACAAAAAAAAAAGATAGTCTACCTTAGAAATTACATAAAATATAGATGAAAATTACAAATAGTCAAGATCAGTTACATAATATAAGGAGAATATAAAATAAAGTAGAAAATTACATAATCAAAATCAGTTACATAACATAAGGGAAATGAATTTATATATACAATTTATAAGACATAAACTGCTCGAGAAAAATTCGACGATTAATTCACTTGAGATATAGTACACAGTTATTACAGTTAACATACTAATAGGAAAATACATGTGGGTTACAAGACATAAAACAGTGAATAGCAAAAACGTACTGTATGGCATACAGATACAAATGATTAAGTAATATATCAAGATGATAAAAAAGTAAAAAAAAAAAAAAAAAAGAGAGAGAGGAGAAAAAAATAACTTGGTAATTTTGGACTATTTAGAGACTTCCGCAAGAGTCTAGTTCTGTTCAATAAAAAAACATTTCTAAGTAGAGTGTGCTTAAAAGATTTTAGACTCCGACTGCTCCTGATTTCCTGTGACAAGGAATTCCAGGAACGGGCTGTGTGTATTGTGAAGGAAGCAGAGTAGAGAGATGTTTGATGATATGAAATTGTCAGAACAAGGTTACGCTGTGAACGTGTGTCACGGTTGTGATATCAGTACCAGTAGTAGTGCCAGTAGCAGTACCAGAACCAGTAGCAGCAGCACCAGTAGTAGTAGTAGTAGTAGTAGTAGTAGTAGCAGTAGTAGTAGTAGTAGTAGTAGTAGTAGCAGCAGCAGTAGCAGTAGTAATAGTAGTAGTAGTAGTGTCATCTTTCACAACTTGTATCGCGAAGTGTAACTTTTCTCATGTTGAAGAGTGAAGCAGGGACGCTTATCGCTCACTATAATTTGACATTTCTCGGCTAAATACCACTGTAGGTAGCAACAACTACCGTCACCGATATAAGTGATTTATTGTCCAGTGCATTTCCTTGTACAACTAATGTATCACGTAGGAGGTTCTGATATCGATCTAATTAAGCAGCATAAAAAACAGAAGATGTACGTCCAGTCTCGCGCAGTTGGTTTTACAGAGGTACGATTAATGATTTGCGCTGCGACTGAGGTGAAAATGTATGTCGATAAGGAAGAAATAGAGGAAGGAAAGAAGAGAGACGTGGGGCAGGAAAGTATTGAAACTGAGAAACAAAAAGAAGGAAACGGAGAATAGAGATGAAAATCAGGAAAAGAAGGAAGGAAGGAAGGAAGGAAGGAAGGAAGGAAGGAAGGAAGGAAGGAAGGAAGGAAGGACGAAATAAAGAACCATTTTGAAAGATAATTTAAAAAGAAAGAAAGAGAGATAAGAGAAAATAAGAAAGTTTATTTCCGTTCTTCAATGAAATTGCGACCAAATCATTAATGTTAAGCAATAAACTAATATGAAACACATTTATTGGTATTTGCTCTACAAAAACTCCCAATATAAACTCTCCAAGGTCTCCCGTTTTTCTAGAATACTCATCCCCAAGATTCAAGTAAAAAGGCTACTTTCCTCCAAACTCGTTCAAAAAGACCACATTGATATTAGACTTCTTTCTACTAGTGGCTTGTGCAGGAAATGCTGCGAGCAAAGTTCACGTTCGATTAAAAATTTTTCAGATTAATTTTCAATGAAACATACCAAACATTTTGAAAGTTATTTGCTTCCATAATAATGAAACATACTCCCTCTGAATGTTTTTTTATGCCAAATACTTATTCTTTCAGTTCTTGAGTTTCAACGCGAAAACGCAAGTAACAATGTCAGGACGATCAGTGTCTTTTTCATGTAGGAGTAAAGCAATAGCTATTTCAGGTCATTGTGGATTGTAGGTGAAAGTTAAAAAAGTAAGGTTTGCTAAGCTATCGAACAATAGACATAGCATCTTGTTATAGGTGCTGCATGTAGAGCTTCAAATGTAGAGGGTAAAACCATTTTATCCTGCCAAGAGATCTTGCTGAAATGATCGGGAGACTACAAAATTTTGTAGGTCTCTTATTTTGTCAGTAAATAATACCGTCTTTTCTTAGGAACTGTAATTTTTGCGCTCTCTCGAGCCAATACTGAAGAGAATGACGCATATAAGTATCTACACCACACCGCCATTAAATAGGTCTATATGAAAAAGATCCAACATCACTTGATTAATAACTATAAAAATATTTGATTTTTAATAGCAATATTATCAACTTAGGCAAGTTTTGTAGTTTTATATATACTCGTGTGTGTATATATATATATATATATATATATATATATATATATATATATATATATATATAAAAACATCATGGCATTAACTATAATAATATTTCATTTCTAATGGTAATAATGTTATCAAACCACCTCAAGTTTTGTAAATTTTAATATCCAATACACAGCTGTACTCAGAAAATTACACACCGCAGAATCAGAACTGAAAATTATTTTTAGTAAGTCTTGAAGTTTTTAATAACCAATTCAATTTAAACTCTATACATCGGCAATCCTGCAGGTCATGGCCTTCGTGTAATAGCCTATTGTTTATTGTAGTGTGTGTGTGTTTTTTTTTTTCGGAAATGCAATTAGTTCTCAAAACTGACGAAAAATGGATTTTGAAAAATAGGAAAATTATGTAGGAAAACTAACGCTTCACTGAAAGTTACTATTTTTCTGAAATTCCTTGAATGACAAGCTTCAAAATGAGGGGTCATTCATTAAAATCCGTTGAGCCGTTTTCCCGTAATTTCCATTACCAGTTCAAATTATATATATAGATGTTTAACTCACAACCCTGATTGATATTTGAAATGGACCCTATTTAGTCCATTTTCACTCAGTATAACTCTGCTGTAAACTTCTGTTAAAGAAAATAAGATCCTAACTGAAACAATTTCATACACAGGAGATCCTATCAGTGTGAGACATATTAACTATTTCGTCATCTGTGCCCGTGTGAATGCACAAAATTGCAGAATTAACTGTAAATTCATTATAGCAATGTGTGGTGTCATTTGTTGCGAGCTCATACAGTATCTTGTAACAAAGGCCGAGACTCCAGACGCCTTCGCAACAGGTTTAAATAGAATTTAAAGGAGGCCTAGCAATGCTACACCGTACGGTAACGGAACTGCAGCGACATCTTTTAACTTACATATCCGATGTCATCTGCATTTCATTAAGTCAGAAAAGCTGAGAGTTCCTTACTTCGAAAGAAAATAATAGAAGGCTTGACTAAAATATATTGTAATACGATCTGCTGACTACTGATTTATACATAATAAGCAGCTAGCGCATTTTCGTTCTCAAACAAGTTAGAAATGTTATCGGTTAGTATATCCTGGAGTTTTAGAGTTCAATCTCTGACCCTAAATGCTTAACGTCAGCACGCTACGAAAGGTATAACCTAACTTCGATAAATAATAATAATAATAATAATAATAATAATAATAATAATAATAATAATAATAATAATAATAATAATAATAATGGAGCATGACAACTGTAACTGGGATTGCTACTAAATTGAAATGGTCTGCCCAGCTACTTTTTAACCATTTAAACGCACTAACACTGGGAAACTAGCTCTGTACAAAATAGTATTAGTGCTACATATTACAGGAAATATAATTAGATCGATAATAATACTGAATTAGTATATAATATATATATATATATATATATATATATATATATATATATATATATATGCTCTATATGTAATATATACAATTAATTCATTTAACGAAACTCTGTTACGGTGAACAAAAAAACATAGCCTACCCTATATTTTGAGATTATGAAATTCATATCTTTTACTATAACTGTCAGTAAAAATTTGTTTATGATAAGAAAATGTTCTTCCTACGTCACATGACGTTACAGGGACAAAATAATAACAAGAAGAATGAATATACAAATTATCAATATTTACATTTTACACAATATAGACAAATAATTCGTTTATCAAAACCTATCCCGTTGCAGTGAACGAAAACATATATTCTGAGGTTATGAAATGCAAATCTTTTACGATTACATAAAATTTGTTTAAACTAAGAGAATGTTCTTTCTACGTCATATGACGTTACAGGGGCATACTTATATTACATTACATCATTGTTATTTAATGACCCCATGCGTGCCTGCTTGCAATTCGACCTTGCTTATGCATCCACGTGATGTAATAGATGTAGCTACCAGAAGAAACTACTCGAGCCGCTGTACAGTTGAGAACGAAAATGCGCTGCCAGATAATAAGTTATTCAGAAGCGACGAGAGTTCAACTTAGGCTATAAACACTTATACACACATTTCTTGTTTGGTGACTACTGTATGTTTTTTTCACTTTTTTATTACAAAACCATGTAATTCTTTATATTTTTACATTCCACATTTATATAAAATATATTAGTATTATTCTAGTCTACATCATAGAACATCATACCATGTGAACATAAACGTAAACTAATGAACAGAAAACATGCATTATAAACCATAACATTACCTGATGTATTACCTTCTATCATACCATTATATCACCTTATATCATATTATCTGTAAGAACTTACATTATATTACATTATGCTAATTTATATGCACCGTAGTACAGTGTGTCCCGTAGAATCACTATCACAAATAAACCTGAATATCTCCTAAACTAATAGTGACAGAATAACCGGACTTAGATTTTATGTTAGAAAAACTCACCAAGTTTCAATAGATCTGCACATGTGCGCCTCTGGTGGCAATATCAAGAAGGTATTCTATCTTCTTCCATGTGTTCCGCAGCATTACATTTATCATTTCTCTGCAGCTTTTGCACAAGTTGGATTTTGTATGCTCTAAGTCGCAATCTTTCATGGACAATGTTGTGAACAGTCGACTTCGGAATACCCAGCTCTGAACTAGCCCTCGAATTGATTCCCTTACTTACGCTTATCATATTACTATGATGTACCGAAGTACATATGATATTTCCATGCATCACCATATGGTGAAGAATGGGTAGAACGGGTTCGAGTCCCGGTGCTGGAGCGAATTTTTCTCCGTTTACCCATGGAATGGAATGAAATGGAATTTAACTGCGCTAACCCTTGATATGGAATGAGTTGCATGTCACAGATCCCCACATGATTCCCTTAACGACCAGTCCCTACAGCCGACAGAACCCATATACCGTTCCTGCTTCGGCAAATTCCCCCAAGGCTCCCCTGTCGGTCAGAGACGAAACTCCTCCCCCCCCCCCGAGTAGGTCCGCCTCGGGTGCCATTGCAGAAGCCAGCCAACATCGCTGAACTACATTCCACGGAGGCTGGTCGAGGGGTCGGCAGCTTCGGGAGGCCATCGGTAGAGTGATCTGAAAAACCAGAAAAGGGATTATGAGGAAAGGATGATGGGAGAGGAAAGGAAGTGGCGGAGATGAGTGGGGTTCCAATCGCCTGATATTCATCCATAGGAGTGAGGGAAAAACCCCGAAAAAACCTCACCCAGGCAACTCGTCCTGACTGGGAATCGAACCCGGGATCGCTGGGTTCGGAGTTAGACTCACTAACCCCTCATCAACGTTGGACCCGTTCTAACCATTCTTCAACATAGGCTATGAAACGTTTAATATAAATCAATTTTTACCTCGGAAAGGAAGCACAAACGAGCAAAACTGTATTAAACTATTTTATTTGCAGTATCTCAAAGAATAACTTCATGAAATTAATGACATTATTGCGGTTTACTCTGTTAATGTGTATGTATATCAAATAACATACACTACAGTGTTTATGGGTTTAATTCGAGTGTAGAAATTTCTAGTAATTATTGAGATTTCTTTAAGTCCCTTGTCAATTTTTTTTTCTCAGTAGTAATCCTATAATGCTATTTAGATACTCCAAGTTTACACGATTGCTGATAAGTTTCAACTGTAATTCATTATGCAACGTCCTTTTAAACACAGGAGCTACTCCAGGATGAAGGCATGACAAGGTAATGAGTAATAACAGTGGATTGAGACTGACAAGTAGAATTAACGTACTCTGAGAAAATTCGCCTGACGGATTGAAGGAAAATAACACACCTGTATTTGTAACATTGGTATCAATGGCGATATTCCCTTTCCTGTCTTTAGTTGTAGGCAAGTTCAGTAAGAATTAATCATCCCATTTATATGCTAGCACAGCTTTAGGAATGAATTCTGCTTCACCACCTGTAATTAAGTTTTTCAAGGATGTTACACTTACAATCCGGAACGCTCAAATTAGTTTGCCGAACAGAAAAGAAGAGTTGAAAAGTGCAGCCCACAACGTGCTGACTTTCTCTTAGTCCGCTGCCTGTGATCTGTAGCGTGAAATATGTAGGCTGTTTCAATTATTTTGCTTCTCCACTTGACTGTAATTCAGTAGCCCATCCGTGAAGTACGCGATCGCTTGAGCGCAGCCTTGAAGACATGTGTGTAATTTGTTTGTTGTCTATGAGGCGTACTATGAAATCTTCAATGAAAACAATAACATAGTATTCAAGTGTTACAGAGTTCCACAGAATATCCGTTTTAGTGGAATGAGAAACTCATCTGAATGATCACCGATTTCATTTGTTATTATTGCCATCTGAAACCACTATCACAGATTAAGAGAGACTGAAAAACTGTTCTTAATGACCACCGATTTCATTTGTTATTATTATGGTTTGAAACAACTGTCGTAGATTAAAAGAAGTCTGAAAACATATCTGAATGACCACCGATTTCATTTGTTATTATTATCATCTGAAATCACTATCACATATTAAGAGAGACTGAAAAACTGTTCTTAATGACCACTGATTTCATTTGTTATTATTATGATCTGAAATATCTGTCGTAGATTAAAAGAAGTCTGAAAAACGTATCTCAATGACCACCGATTTCATTTGTTATTATTATGAATTGAAAATACTCTCGTAGATTAAATGAAGTCTGAAAAACGTATCTGAATGACCACCGATTTCATTTGTTATTATGGTTTGAAACAAATGTCGTAGATTAAAAGAAGTCTGAAAACATATCTGAATGACCACCGATTTCATTTGTTATTATTATGATCTGAAATATCTGTCGTAGATTAAAAGAAGTCTGAAAAAGTATCTCAATGACCACCGATTTCATTTGTTATCATTATGATCTGAAGTAACTGTCGTGGATTAAAAGAAGTCGAAAAACGTATCTGAATGACCACCGATTTCATTTGTTATTATTGTCAACTGAAACCACTATCACAGATTAAAAAGACTTAAAAACTGATCTGAATGACCACCGATTTCATTTGTTACTATTGTCAACTGAAACCACTATCACAGATTAAAAAGGACTGAGAAACGTATCTGAATGACCATCGATTTCATTTGTCATTCTTGTCATCTTCAATGACTATTATAGATTAAAAAAAGGTCAAAAAAACTTATCTGAATGATCACCGATTTCATTTGTTATAATTGTCATCTGAAATCGCTATCATAGATTAAAAAAGACTGGAAAACTTATCAGCGTCTTGTATCCATTTTCACAATAGAAATGAAAACAAATTCATTGTAACTATTGAAATACCATGACCTACCTTATTTTGAAGAAATGAAAACTTTTTCCTCAAAAATCGTGTGTATGATCACATAAACATAAACTGAATCACTATCCATAGCCCGTAACTGTTAACATTTCTTTAGAGACACGGTATATACGCCTGCCAATTTAATTTGGAAATATCCGTCGAAAAAAAGTAAAAGAATGGCCTTTCACGACAAAAATATACTACGATATAATATATTACGCTTAGAAAACAAAACTACGAGTTTCTGGGCTTTCACGTGACTGTGGCCAGAATTAGGTTTTGGGTAATCCAACGTTCCAGGACACTGTGAAATTATCTCAAACCACAATGACATTATTTAGAAAGCATTGATCATAAAGAAAAAAAAAAGAGAAATTCAATTATAAAAATAGCACAATCAGGAGAATTTCAGACAATAAAGTAAGAAAAGAGTGGTACAATCAGGAGAAATTTAGGCAATAAAGTAAGAAAAGAATGACACAATCAGAAGAACTTTAGGCAATAAAGTAAGAAAAGGATGATACAATCAGAAGAACTTTAGGCAATAAAGTAAGAAAAGAATGGCACAATCAGAAGAACTTTATGCAATAAAGTAAGATAAGAATGGCACAATCAGAAGAACTTTAGGCAATAAAGTAAGAAAATAATGGTACGATGAGAAGAACTTTATGCAATAAAGTTAGAAAAGAATGGCACAATCAGACGAACTTTAGGCAATAATCTAAGAAAATAATGGTACAATGAGAAGAACTTTATGCAATAACGTTAGAAAAGAATGGCACAATCAGACGAACTTTAGGCAATAAACTAAGAAAATAATGGTACAATGAGAAGAACTTTATGCAATAAAGTTAGAAAAGGATGGCACAATCAGACGAACTTTAGGCAATAAAGTAAGAAAATAATGTACAATCAGAAGTACTTTAGGAAATAAAGTAAGAAAAGAATGGCACAATCAGAAGAACTTTAGGCAATAACCTAAGAAAAGAATGTTAACATCAGAAGAACTTTAGGCAATGAAGTAACAAAAGAAACGATATTACAATTTTACATGGTTATATCGGTCCCTTGCCCTTGTATGGCAGTGAAACATGGATCTTGAGAGGAAAAGATAATCAAGGTTGCAAGCAAATGAAATGAAATTCCTCAGATATGTTGCATGTTATAGAAAAACTATACTATGAGTGAAAGAAAGATATCCTTTTACAATTATACATTTTTTAAATTAATGATAAAATTAACAATTACAGAAATAAGTAGAAATTACATTTAATAAGGATGTAGACATCAGACTTCACTGCAGTTTTGAAACTATCACCCAATTGGCAAGAAAGACATTGAAAGACCAGCAAAACGTTGGAGATTCAAGTGTAGTTGTTACAAGCAGAAGATGTCTAATACATGGATAATTATGATGATTATTCTATTTTTTAATGTATTTTTATGGAATTTATTTCTGTATTAAACATTTAGTTCGAGTTTATCTTTTCCAACTTTCTGCTTCTAAATTCTGTACTCAAACGAAAACTTCATAGTGGCAGTGACTTGTTGGATTTTCTCTTAAAGTTGAGAAGAGATGGCAACTGTAACATAAACGATTCGTCGCCATTAAGTAGGAGGAGTCCTTTTTCACGTATTTCAGAGTAATGACACCCTTATAATGGTGACGTTGACAAATTGCGAACAAAAATGTTCGTGGCGTCGTTAGGAGATTCTATTTTAATACATTATCTCTGGCTCATTCGTAAAAAGTGAGGGTGGACGACCTGAGCCGACAGCCGAGACTTATAGCTCAATGATTTTAGATAAAGTCTTGAAAATAAAGTGTACATTATTCATTTTATAGATATAGGTAGGTAGGTAGGTAGGTAGGTAGGTAGGTATGTGAACGGATGAGTGCATGGTTAAATATGAACTATGCACGAATATGTGATGGAAGAGTAAGTGGATAATTGAGTGGAGTGATTGTTGGACTGTAGGCAGATATATACTGTACGAGTATCATACAGGGTGATTCACGAGATTTACCGTCCTTTACGGAGCTTATTTCCGAAGACATTCTGAGCAAAAAATGTCATATAAACATGGGTCCTATTCTCAATATTTATAGAGTTACGTTTCGTTATTGGAACGCATTGCTGTGAACGCGTGATCTTGGTTAGCGTGCAGTCAGCAGCCAGCGCGAGCGCTATAGAAATCAAAGATAGCCGTATGCAGTTACGTAGAGCGACGAGTGCCGTTCACAAGCGTGCGACCAAGTGTAAACAAATGGACGGCGACATTTTTAAAAATGTGTTGTAAACTCTTCAAGACCATAAATTAGGATGCAAAATTGAACTGCAAATAATTAAGTCGATGGAAGTGGTGTGATTTGTAATAATTGTTGCGAAAAGTGCGTAAGAATAATGTAATTTTCTAATTAAAGATAGAAAAAAGATGTCTGTACGAAGCAACTAAGAAGTTCACAGCATATTTTTAGCTTCATAATACTTGCCAATTAAAGAAATGATACTTCTGAATGGTTCATTCTCTATTTGTATTATTCTTTTATCTTCAAACTAAAGAAAAAACGTATTTTACAAACAACTTTAAATTAGTGTAACTCTGAAAATATTGAGAATAGGAACTATGTTTATATGACTTTTTTTGCTCAAAATGTGTTTAGAAATAAGCTCCGTAATGGAAGGTAAATCCTCGTGAATCACCCTGTATAGAACAGCGGTCATCAGCACAGTGCACCCTCGGGCTAGCGTCTCTTACTAGCGTGTACCCGTGACTGTGGCGGATATGCTTTCTATCTCTCCCTTCTGCACGACGACGGTGCATATTCCAATACTCTCCTTACCCCTTACGCATTTCAGAGTGTGCTGACGATCACTGATATAGATGGAGAGATACAGTTAGCTGGGTAGATGTAGTTATAAATATAGATAGCTGGAGATAAACATCAAATAGATATACAGGGTGAATATTAAATGCTGTGTTCGAAGACCAGGGCACAATAGAACACGTCGAGACAAGCATAAATAAGATATGAACCAATATTCTATCTTGCAATTTTCTCCAAATGTCTAATGGGAAAAGTATTATTTCCGTGGGTAACGCTTATGTATGCACGGGTTTAAGCTCAGACTGTTGGCTGGCAATCCTATCCTGGACAAAAATTGGCCAGGAAACTGGTCTTAGGTCTAAACAACTCTCTCTCCTCATCTCTAATCATATAAGACAGAAGAGGAATGAGAAGTATAGTTCAATAATTACTGGTCTTGGTCACTTCAGGAAACAGCTACGCACAGTGGGGTTCTATAAAGAGGAATCCATCTGTCGAATGTGGAAACAGGAGGAAGAGACTGCCTCCGATATCCTGTTTGACTGTCCATTCCTAGAAAGGAAACAAGGGAAGATTTAGGAATGGACACTAATGTTGGAGCCAAAATTCTGTTGCTAGTCAAAGAAGACAATGCTAGTGTCCATTAAAAGGGAATGCACAATAAGCCTTTTAGGCTGACGTGCAGGAGGTCTTTAAAACTCCTTAAAGCCCCCATAACCTAACCTAACCTAACCTTCCACACCTGTGGAGTAACGATCAGCGCGTCTGGCCGCGAAACCAGGTGGCCCGGGTTCGAATTCCGGTCGGGGCAAGTTACCTGGTTGAAGTTTTTTTCCAGGGTTTTCCCTCAATCCAATACGAGCAAATGCTGGGTAACTTTCGGTGCTGGACCCCGGACTCATTTCACCGGCATTATCACCTTCATTTCATTCAGATGTTGACACGGCGTCGTAAAGTAGCCCTAACCTAACCTAACCCAACCTAACCTAACCTAACCTCAGACTGTAACTCCCACATGTCCTAGTCGAATATCCGCACTTTCAAATTGCACTTTCGTCACTCCAAGCATCGCGCACACAGGTTTGCTAGGATGTATATTTGACAAAATTGACAGACGCCTTTGATTTAAATCAAATGCTTGCATATGGTAAGTAATCTCTATGCAGTACGAAAATGCACCCAATTCATGGATTATTCGTTGAACTGACGTACTCATCGGATTTAATTCTTTTTCGATCAGTCGCTGACTTTTCTTAGGAGAATTCACAATTTTGTCAAACACCATACCCATATGTGCATTGTCTGTAACTGTTTTTCTCCTCCCACTTCTTCCTTTGCGTTGACAAAAAATGACCAGTTCGCCTGAATTTACTCACCAAGAGTAATACTGTCCACTTTGATTGTGGATCTTTATGAAACTTCTCTTCAGGAAGTTCACATACTGTTTTCACACTAGCTCCGCCACCAACCAACTACGTATGAACGAAAATAACGCTCTACGAGGAATTCTTTTTCTTGGACACTGAGTTCCATTTTGATTACGTTTCTTTCACAGCCTTCTTTAGCAACAACTGAAGTAACAATTAATAATGCAGTCAATAATTTTTTCTCACTGAACTGCGAATGCAACATAATCCAACTTCAGTATACTTGATTCTGGGTCATATTGCATGTTTACTGCAATTTACAGATTATAGTTAAATTGATTTTGTTCTCCATAATGTTAAATACTTCAATATTTTGGTAATGTAACTCGTATTGCGATGTTTGTTATCATAAAATACTCTTCCAGGATTAAAATAATCCCCTGTAGCCATACTGATGACATGCAATTTTTCTGTGTTACACAGATATTACGTTGAATTGTCACGAATTTAACACAAAAACCATCACTTACCTAAAACGAGAGTTTCTTTTTTTTTTTTTTTTTACTGTTGTCGCATTCAACTTTCTCGCGGACTCCACATTACCACAAAGCTTCAGTCTGTTTATTTATTTGTTGTTTTACAAAAGTTAATATGTAAGATGTTACTTTCACAAAACTTAACGAAATATTTTTCAAGAACAAGTTAGTAAACAGGTAATTGAAGAGGAGGATTCCAAATGTCCCAAATAATTTTTTTAAAGATTTTAACTTGTTTTATTCACGTTTATATATATATATATATATATATATATATATATATATATATACTATATATACTTTTCAAGTCTATAAGTTTATTTAACAGACTCTTCAAATCGCGACTTAGATCCGTTTGAAAAAACATATGCAGACACTAGGGGCGTCGAGTTTGTTTGATCAGTTTTTGTCATTTTTCTCATAACTTGTCATTTTGACTTACGTTAGTTTGGAATCAACCTCTTAAATTTTGTTAATAAACACAGGTAATAGGGATGGTCTCTCTATATCCGAGTGGAAGGAGGCAATTAAAATGATAGGACAAGTATCAAACGTGCGTGCCATGCCAGGTCGGTCTCAGGATGGCTCCCAGTGCAGACATTGCACTGAGATAGAAACCTTACCCCATATCCTGGGATTCTGCCAACATGGAACTCTCGTCCGGAATACTAGACACCATGCAATACGAGAACTTATGCTAAAAGTCTTCCTTCCTTCTACGAGGTTCACCAAGAAGTCCACTGCCTTGCAAAAGATGGAAGTTCTCGGCGCATCATTGCCATTGATAGAAGAAATGACAGAGCAATTATCATCGATCCCACCGTGCGCTTTGAAACTGCAGTTGAACAACCTGTAGCCGTACATGAAGAAAAGAAGACCATCTATGACCCTATAATTCAATACTTTAGAGATTATTATCATATACAAGGACATATTGAAGTATTTGGCCTATTGTTCGGAGCAAGGGGAACAATTCCAAAATTCTCAGTTGAATGTTTTAAGTATTTTGGAATTCCTTTAAATATTTTGAAAATTATTGCTATAGACGTAATGAAATATTCTATTCAGATTTTACGTAATCACCTGTACACCTAAATTTCCTTATATTCTACTTGATTACTAATAATTATTGAATAAAAGTACTTTCCCAAGGGTAGCTTTCATTTGAAAATAAAAATCGTAAATAGTGATAACCAGGGAAAGGATTTATATGTAAATACATATTTACTTATAAAGCTAATATAATTTATATTTTGCATTATCTTTATGTTTCACAATGTGTAGGGTTGAAAAATCCTACTTTTATTTTCCATATTTTTCCATATTTTAGAGTTTAGTACATATTTTCGTTAATTTCCATATATTTTCCATATTTCATATAAAACAGTCCATATTATATTAGGTTTAACAATAAAACAAAACAAAATTCCATTAACTTTTAAAAATACATTTCAACAATAGAGATTTAAACACATGTTCAGTAATCCCTTTAACATCAGAGTTATTTGAAAATTAGCAGTCCTATCAACAATGGGAAAGTAAGTTACAAAACTGTATTAATTTAATTTAAAATTTTTAACAGACTTCAGTTGTGCAGCTCAACAGTTAAATGCCAGTCAGAGTACACATAGGTTCAGTTTTGTAAATCATACTATAAAGACGGTAAATATGCCAAAAGTACGTCATTCAGTCAATTTAAAATCAAAACTAACAAGTTACATTTCAGAATTTAAAGAAGATGGTTTATCAACTGACAATAAAATATTATTTTGTAATTTGTGTCAGTGTGCAGTATCATCTACACAAAAGTTCCTGGTGCAACAACACATTACAACTAGTAAACATCAGGCCAACAAACAACTAAATTCCAAGCAGAGACAATTGTTTTTAACACAACCAACAACATCGAATGTAAGATCTGAGTTTAACATCGACCTGTGCCGTTCTCTCATCTCTGCTGATATTCCTCTCTACAAACTAAAGAATAAGGTCTTCAGGGAATTCCTTGAAAAATATACTCAACATACAATCCCGGATGAGTCAACACTTAGGAAGACGTATGCTCCATCCATCTACGATGAGACAATACAGAAGATAAGAGATGAAATTAAAGATAGTTCAATTTGGGTTTCCATTGATGAGACTCCCGACAAAGAAGGTAGACTTGTTGGTAATGTAGTTATCGGTTTGTTAAGTGAACAATATTCTGAACGAATTCTTTTACATTGTGATGTTCTAGAAAAGTGCAATAACAAAACTATAGTTAAACTGTTCAACGAAGCTATGGGTATCCTGTGGCCAAAGGGTATTATGTACGATAATGTGTTATTCTTTATTAGCGATGCTGCCCCTTATATGGTCAAAGCTGGACAAGCATTATCTGTTGTATATCCTAAATTGACTCATTTTACTTGTGTGGCGCATGCATTTCATCGTGTGGCAGAAGTGGTCAGAGACAATTTCCCTAAAGTAGATTTGTTGATTTCATCAGTGAAAAAAGTATTTCTCAAAGCTCCCAGTAGAGTTAACGTGTTGAAAGAAATGTACCCTGAAATTCCATTGCCACCAAAGCCAATTTTAACTAGATGGGGTACATGGCTAGAAGCAGTTGAATATTATGCCGAACATATAGACTCTATTAACAATGTTCTCCTTGCATTGGACTCTGAAGATGCAGTCTCAATTGATACTGCGAAAACAGTTACCTGTGACATAAGTGTGAAGAATGACTTAGCTCACATTCAGCATACATTTTCATGCATCATAAAAACGCTCAAAAGTCTCCAAAATAGGCACCTTTCACTATCTGAAAGTTTTGAAATTATAAATAGTACTGTGGAACAACTGAATCGTGGTAGAGGTAAAGTTGCAGATGCAGTAAGAGCTAAGGTGGACACTGTACTTTCAAAAAACCCTGGATATGAAGAACTACAAAAGGTTGTTGCTGTGATGAGTGGTGAATCAACAGTGAAGATTAACTTGGACTTATCCCCAGCAGACATTGTGAAATTGAATTATGTACCAGTTACTTCTTGTGACGTCGAACGCTCTTTTAGTCAGTATAAATCTATCCTCAGAGACAATAGAAGAAGATTCACTTTTCAGCACTTGAAAGAAATGTTTGTAACCTATTGTTATGGTAATAGACAATAAAAATTGTGTTTTGTTGAAACTACATTGGAAGATAAGGTACGTCCATTATATTTTTTGTTTAGTTTGATTAAAATGTACCAATATTTAATGTACATAGTCATTTTTTTATAATTTTAAGTCCATATTTAATTCCATATTTTGGTAAAAATCCATATTTAATTCCATATTTTGGTAAAAATAACTACATATATATTTACATATTTCATATATTTTTAGTCCATATAAATCCGTTCCCTGGTGATAACGCAAATGTTTATTTTTATTTTATTTGTTTAATATGCTGTGTCTTTTGGTAACCCTTACTGAAGGGCAGCTACCCTTGTGGGATTTATATATAATATGATTTGATTACAGAATTAAAGACAACCTTGCTTGTAAACGCATAATAGGCCTATAAGTACAGTTATGAAAGCACCAGAGACAACTTCAATGTACAAGACCGTAAACTCATTTTAAGAGTCGCAAATCATTTTAAGATTGTGATTCATCAGCATTGAAGCGATGATTGAATCAGAATGACAGAATAAACCAAAATAGACCTATTCAAATAAAGACGAATGCAAGGCAGCTTTTATAAAAAATATCAAAGGGTCTGCAATAAATTGCATTCAGTATCCTACAGCAGGCATGTCAATTGATGCCCACAGGAGCAAGCGCGCGCTTTAGAGCCAGGAGAGCCTGGGCGCTTTACAGCGGAAAGGAAAGAGACAGACGAAAGAGGTGGTATATGCCGCTTGGTCGAGCTATATTCAGGGATGGCCAGCACTGATTCAATAGATAAAGGGAAGAGAACTTATTAAAACTGTATCCATATTAATTTTTAGATTTGCCTGAGAAGTGTAAGTGCATTATAAGAATGTAAGTTTTAATTTTAATGCTCATTTTTCACAAGTTTGATTTTTTTATTCAAAAGAAATATTTTCTCAACTTTTCGTAAAGAAAAGTGAAATTTTCAGGTATAGGCCTATTTATTTAGTAGTCTTACAGAATGTTTTCGTAAATCTAATATACCGTATATACGTATTACTGAAGATATTGTATTGAAAATTTTGAAATATTCGCATGGAAATTGTTTCTAAGGAAATATATTAACAAAGCAACTACTGTTACATCATAAGCAAAAGATACGTGCCCATGTGTTGTAAAAATGTCAGCTCTATAACTTCAGCAGATTTCGAGAAAATAATTTAATATTCTGATGATAGGAAGTTGCTCACAAATATCACCTTAAAAGCATAATGCGATAAGAGTTTTGTTATGTAATATTAGTTACACTTAAAACAGATAGAGTACCTAGGTAACTTTGCTTTGTACTGTAATATTGTTTTGATTAGTTTATTGATTACTTTTGTAAGGCTAAAGATACCATCAATATAAATTCCAACTTATCATGTCATACTCAATCTCTTTCTTTGGAATATCACTTTCTTTATGAATGATGTGTTTCATCCATTTAATACAGTATAATATTATACTACTATGAAATTTAAGTGAATATTCCTTCTTAACTCTCTATTATGTTATTAAGATTTAAAACACAAGTGCAATATTAAGAAATCAGTGTTAGTACATTTGTTTTACAGACAATATAGATAATATTAAACAGAAAGAAGCCATATAAAAATAACGACATAAAATTTCACGTTCCGTTTGAAGTTTGTGCACCACTGTTTTCTTAATCCAAAGGTTGCTTATTCATATAAACAACCCTTCCTCTTTCCATACTTAGCGCTTGCTGCCCGCACACGACGTCAAGGTCAGAAAAATGCGCTTGCTTTGACATCACTGTCCTACAGTAAGAAGACGTTAGCTAAATGACTTACCTGTGTCTAAAAGTCAGAAGTTTTTTTTTTCTTCTCTTGAAGCAACAACAAGTGGTCTTGGCATTTAGGCTCTTGACTCAGAAATTTAATAACTACTTATAATGATAGCTGTATGATTGCCTGTCAAAGTAAGTGGTGATTTATGCACTGTCTGAGGATGAATTAACAACTAAATGAAAAGAAAACTTCCTTTGTTTCTATCCAAACGTAATTATTTACACAGCTGGTATTACTTTTGTGAACTAAGGTTCACAAATCATTTTTGAATACTGGTGATATCCATTTCAACGGCTTCCAAGTTTTGAAAATTTCTTCCACGCAGGAAGTGGGCCATGAATCGAAACAAGTGGTAATCTGAAGGTGTAAGATCAGGACTATATGCCGGATATGATAACAGTTCGGTTCCTATTCATTTCTGGATTTTTTTTCCATGGTTTTCGAGGGGTATGAAGTCTCGGCATTTTCTTGTTGCAAAAGAGTTTTATTTCGATTAACTAACGCCGGGTATTTATCTCTCAAAATTTCATGAACTTTTTCTATCTGTTGATAATAAAGATGCCACCGACTGCACGTCCCTTTAAAACAACTCCTAGTGAATCAAACGTTCAAAATTCTACCAGGCACATAACATTATTCTGGGATCGAACCGATTTTGTTTAACGAAGACTTTGGCGGGCTGAAGGGGATCGGACAATGTTTCGAAGTGCCAGGGTTGCTTTAGTATACCCAATTTTCATCACATGTGACAGTTCTCCTGACAAATCTGTTATGTATGGGATTAGCGATACACTGACGACACATAACTTCTTTGCGTTGAGCTTGTTCAGGTGTTAATTCGTAAGACAGATATACAACTTCTGTGTGATTTTCTAAGCGTCTAAATGTGATGATGTATTGTATCTTTTAAAGCGCCGTCAAAAAATCCGAAAGTTAGAATTTATAAAACAGTTATATTACCGGTTGTTCTGTATGGTTGCGAAACTTGGACTCTCACTTTGAAAGAGGAACAGATATTAAGAGTCTTTGAGAATAAGGTCCTTAGAAAAATGTTTGGGGCTAAGAGGGATGAAGTTACAGGAGAATGGAGAAAGTTACACAACGCAGAACTGCACGCATTGTATTCTTCACCTGACATAATTAGGAACATTAAATTCAGACGTTTGAGATGGGCAGGGCATGTAGCACGTATGGGCGAATCCAGAAATGCATATAGAGTGAGAGTTGGGAGGCCTGAGGGAAAAAGACCTTTGGGGAGGCCGAGACATAGATGGGAGGATAATATTAAAATGGATTTGAGGGAGGTGGGATATGATGATAGAGAGTGGATTAATCTTGCACAGGATAAGGACAGATAGCGGGCTTATGCGAGGGCGGCAATGAATCTGCGGGTTCCTTAAAAGCAATTTGTAACTAACTAAAGTGGCAAGTTCTTCTGACAACCAAGAATTTTTCTTTTGTAGATTTTCTTCCAAAACTCTACGTGTAATCTCTGTTTCCCATACCTTAGGTCTTTGAGGACGTTATATATTTTTAATATTTTCTTATACAGTGTTGAAATGCTAGAATCATTGTTGTGGTACACGCTCACTAACAACACTTTCACCCTCGAGCTTTATAATTTTGTTTCCAATAGCGCTTTAGAAGGACTCTGATCTCAAACTTTACCACCTCTATTTCATATTCTTTCTATTAGCAATTGACGACTGCCACTAAAATGCTCAGTAATAACCATAGCGTAAATTTCATTGCTTAACCAAAGAAAATCATTAAAATCTTAGAAAACACCAAACTTAAAAACCGACATTGTTCATGAGACGACCTAATAGTATTTTTCCTTTCGCTGTGAATGTTCTAGCGATCCAAAAAACCAATAAAATAGAACACTTTCTGTATTATACAGTAAGATGAAGTATTACAAGTTGGTCTTGACTACAGAATCGATTACGAACAATGTCTCTTCTCGCTGCATTGAGACTGCTGAACTATCTCCTCTACTTAGCGGATGAATATTTCAAATGCGGGACCCTCAGGGCTAAAAAACATTCTTTGCATAAGAATCGTTTATTTGCGTACGGAAATTTTCTCATTGATGGGGACATCGACCTATCAATCTACTGGGCTACTTAGCTGGATCAAGTCGAGCTATTGCTTGTCGACTGAGCGTCCATGAGTAGAGGCGTACAAAGAATTGCTACTCGAGTGACGGGTTTTCATTTTGTTTTGTTATACCTAGGCTTTTAATTCTTCCGCCTCGGACAAGAAGTCTGTTCCTTGTCCAAGTAATGGTCAGTCTGTGTAGAGGCCCGCCGTCATATTCCAGATTTACATTACATAGGGTCACCAGATTTATCAACAGTAATCTCACTAGAGGTTTTGATTTATATAGAGAAAATCTAAACTCGAGTGGGGACTTAATTGACTATTACACGATTAGAAGAAAGTATATAAAGATTAGAAGAAATAAAGTACTCTAGTATAATAAAATATAATTGACTTACTGTAATTCTATTTCACTAATGTTAGCTTCACAAAAACGTTTGAACGGAGCCGCCATTTTCAGTCGACTATCCATGCGAGAAACAAATGATAATCGCAAAGCATGTTTTATAGTACCGTAAGGAATTTGTAGTTCGAAATGTTGGCAAACAAAGAAACAAATGGTAGGTTGGTAATAAAAACAGAAGAAAGTAGGGGAGAGTCGGGTAGTATCGGACATCGGGTAATATCGGACAGAGAGTTTCTTTCATCTACCACACGATGATAGTACCTGATTGACATGGTTACGTTTCTGTGATGTCGCATAGAGAAACGTAACCATGTCATTCAGGTACTACCATATGCTGGTAGATGAAAGAAACGCACTGTCCGATACTACCCGATGTCCGATACTACCCGACTCTCCCCTATATAAAGATTAGAAGAAATAAAATACTCTAATAAAATAAAATATTGACTTACTAAAATTCTATTTCACTAATGTTACCTCACCAAAACGTTTGGACGGAGCCGCCATTTTCAGTCAACCATCTATGAGGGAAACAAATTACGATCGCAAAGCATGTTTTATAGAACCGTAAAAAATTTACAGTTTGAAATGTTGGCAAACAAAGAAACAAATGCTGTGGTAGTGATAAAAACAAACAAATGCTAGGGAAACGATAAAATTAAACAAATGCTAGGGAAGCGATAAAACTGTGTGATAAGCAGCCATGATTAGTTAAAAGACGTCCTTTTGTACCGTTTTATTGGTCAAAAATAGTATGACGTAGTAAAAGTGTAATAGTCGAACAAAAATCAGGACATTTCATAAATTTAAACACAAAAAAGAGACAAAAAAGAACACTTAAATAACAAATTTTATCAATTGTTTGACTTTTACGGCCGTACTGAAGTTTATAAGCAGTAGTATCTAAATGGCTCAGTTGGTAGAGGAACTGGCTACGACCGGGAAATCCTGGGTTCAATCTCGGGTCGTGGCGGAGTTTTTCTTGTTGCCAAAACATCCGAAAAGTCCCGGAGTGACTCAGCCTCTTGTAAAATTGTGTACCAGGTCTTTCCTAGGATTAAAAAGGCGTTCAAAGCCTGATGTTGACCACATCACCTCTTCCTAGTACACAGGTCACGAAAGCACAGAGCTAGAGTTGCGTATCGGTTCGGTAGTTTTGGTAGAATACAAAAAATCGGGTATTCTGCGGTAGAAATAGCCGTAGAATTGGTATTAGTCAGAAAAGAAACTTGAATGCACGTATAGCAATCGAACAATTTTTTAAATTACATATTACAGAATCATATAACAGCAACGAAATGGCTTTATATGATATCCAAATAGAGCTGATTATGAGTGTTGTATTGTGGATTTTATTTAAATTTCGAATTTTCATTTTTTATTATTTTATTACATTCCATTTGTTGTATTCTTCCTTACGTTTTCTCTTTTAAGTATTTGTACTGAGTTGCCTTTATTATATTCCAATCTTTAGAACTGTATTTTAGTTTCTTTTTTTATTATGGTAGTATTTTCATATTGTTTAGTAATAATAATAATAATAATAATAATAATAATAATAATAATAATAATAATAATAATAATAATAATAATTTATTTAACCTGCCAGAGTTAAGGCCATACGGCCTTCTCTAACACTCAACCAGGAGTAAAACTGCGTTACAAAAAACACTACAAATTTACAAAGTACACTACAATTTTACACACAAAACTGAATAAGATAATAATAATAAAATGTAAACAACAAGTAGAAATCAGACATAATATATAACATACAGAAAGAAAGAAAAAAGCATAATAAAATGCGAATAGCAGGTCAAAATAAATGAGATATACAAAGTATAAAAAAATTAGACAATTATTGATAATAATAATAATAATAATGATAAAAAATAAGAATAGTAATAATAATAATAATAATAATAATAATAATAGTAGTAATAAAATAGTGCAGTACAAAGCATACAACGAATACAATATTTTTAAGTACACACAGTAAGGAAAATTATGATTATATACAGCTCAACTTATCACATTATAGATATACCATTATCGGAAAATATGAAAACAAAAATATAAAATAAGTTAAATATCACTAGAACATAATAGTGTCGATTTTGTTATGAGATTATTTTCTTGTAATATGTTAGTATTCCGTTCTTTAACTTTTTGTTAAATTTCACTGCTTGTATACTTTGTGACCTGGTAGAGTGTAAGAGAAGGCACTATGGCCTTAACTCTGCTAGTACTAAAATAAATTATTATTTAAAATTATTATTATTATTATTATTATTATTATCATCATCATCATCATTATAATCATTATTATTATTATTATTATTATTATTATTATTATTATTATTATTATTATTATTAAAGCCTACCTGTGCGGATGTTGACATTTTGTGTGCATTGTAATATTTAATCTTACACGACGCGTAAAAAAAATCCTTGTCAAACACGTTCTAACAAAGATGACTTCATCGACCAATAAGATGAATAGCTGTTCTGATCTTACAATGCATTAGGTGTTGCGGCTTTAGGAATAATAAATCCTGTGGCTTTAGACAACAAAGGTCTGAGACCCTAACGGGAAACGTCACTGCTCATTTTGACACAGAGGGGGGCCTGATACAGACGATGTGAACATCGCTAAAAGATCTTGACGTTATTAGGTATAAGCGAATCAAGAAGCGTTGCGGAGTGAAATCCGCTCGCTGCGAAACCCGGGTTAAATTTATTGCAGATATCCTTCGATATATCGGGCTTCGCTATTAATATTATTCCATTATACAGAGAGGAATGTTTTACATTGTTTCAAAGGTGTATGTCCTAGAAATATGGCGAACAATATTTTGTTACATTGCGGACGGTTTTAGAATAAATAAGGTTTTTTTTTTTGTTAAAATGTTGATTGCATATTTCACGATATTGTTTAAAATAAGATATTAGGGCATTATAGAGTAAGCTATTCATTCCTACGGACCATACTTCGTCCCAGGAGGCTGCAAGATTAAGTATTACTGGAGCTTTTAAGTAGACGACAACACTGCGGTGGCTGAGTGGTCAGACCTCCAGCCTGTCACGCAGGCGGCCCGGGTTCGAGTCCTGGTCAGGTCTGAAATTCTTTTATAATTATACATTGCAAAGTTCATGCAGATAGCTACAGAGTCTTGTTTACAGTATAATTAAAATAGTCATCTGACACAGAACTCCTGGCCAATGTGCTGAAACCTCACCTCAGTTTATATGTAGCTGTCCATTCTGTATGACGCAAGGCTCATTTGGGTTAGTCATTACTTACATACAATAATTTTGGTTGCATTAGTTTCTTATTATCAAGGAAAGATTCACATTAAGAGAATTTCCTTATATATGCATTTCGTTTATGGAAGAGCGAATCGAAATGGAAGAAAACTGCAAGTCTTTATCAGTCAAAATATTATTTACGATGTCACAGAGAAGGTAAATAGAACAGATAGTGGAAACAGAGCGGGGAGCAGAAAGGAAAAACCATCTTATAATCTAAGGAAATGGTGTGTTAGTGGATTGAAGGATTAGTTAAGTGTGCAGTGAATATGGATGAATAGTGATTAAGTATTAGGAGAAGGGTATGCGTTTATTTAAATAGTGGGAAAGAATAGTAGGTACGTATTGTAAAGATGGTAAGAGTAGATGAGCTAAAAGTAGGATTAGAAAAGACAGGTAGGTCTATCGGTAGGGGCAAAGAGGTAACATAGATAGATGTAAAGTACATAATAGAGTGTAGGCCTAACTAAGACAATAGTACAGTAACATGACTGTAGTGTAATTGTAAATAAATAGGGACTGTAAGAATACGGAGTAGTAAAAGAAATTGTTATGTTTTATTATGAACCGGAAATAGTAGAAGATAGGATTAGAATGAAAGAAGGATTAGTTAATAAGTGTAGAAATATAGTAAGTGTGGTGAATGAACATGAAAGACATAGTGCATGAACAATGAAATGATGAATATGCGTCGGTCACTCTTAAGCGTCTGGTAGCGTAAAAGTTGTAAATAGTGTAAGAACGGGACTGCTGGTCCGAATACAAAAATGTGAAGGGCCAGCAGCAACAGAGACTAGAGTGAGAATATATATCATATCATATCATATCATATCATATCATATCATATCATATCATATCATATCATATCATATCATATCATATCATATCATATCATATCATATCATATCATATCATATCATATCATATCATATCATATATCATATCGTATCGTATCGTATCGTATCGTATCACATATCATATCATATCATATCATATCATATCATATCATATCATATCATATCATATCATATCATATCATATCATATCATATCATATCATATCATATCATATCATATCATATCATATATTTTATACTGTATATCATTTACGATTTCGGCTAACCCACACTATGTTTGCAAAACTTCACCAACGATTGCAGGAACAGGGAGTCAGTAACCAAGTTTCAGATAGATGACCTTGTGTTCACTGCTAGTTGGCTACACTGATTACACATATGAAGACTTGCAACTAACAAACGGAACGTTTTCGGACGTGGATTTCTATACGAAAATTGTTCATATTAATCAGTTGTTATCACCCCTAAAAGTTTGTAAGGACATCACAGAATGGAGCGTATGTAAATTCCGGACAAAAACACGTTTCTTATCTTTGGTCTCGTCATGGGCTAGCGAAAGGTACACGTAAATTCCGGAACGAATATAACCGGTGAAGTTACGAGGGGTAGTGGGGATAAACCAATGAAGACAGAGACATTCTCTCATCAGCTGTTTATATGAGTTGAACAGTTCATTCCTAGTTGGAGTTACCTAGGTTAAGGGGTTCGGTACAGCTTACAGCAGTAAAAGTTTGGAAATATTCAACATTTTTTTTCCTCCATTACTGTATCTTGTACAATAATGAAAATTGGTAAGTGTAAAAAACTGTCCTCCTGATATATGAAAAAAATATTTTTACGATTTAAAAAGAATTATTTACATTTTTGTTTTCAAAATTCATTTTACTGAGCAGTGATGAAGTGTTTTCCACATAGCTAAAAAACTATCCAACATTCTGCGATGAAATATTTTGTGTGTAGTTATGCATGTCATATCTACAATATGATGCAAGATCACTTCTCTACCTTTGATAAATTCTCTGATAAAAAATAAATTCATTTAAAAATGGTCAAATATCAGTACTTTCTTCTACCACAAAATAAAAAAAAAATATTATTTATTGAGGAATGTAGCTGAAAGAGCATGATATTGTAAACATGAGTTTCAGCAATAAAATAAAAGAGAGAGAACATGAAAAAGTTAACAAGTTTATAAGTTATGAGGGAAACGCTTAATCACTGCACAATAGACTGCCACCATTATCAATTAAAAATAAATAAATATTTTTTTTTAATCTTAAAAATATTTTTTTCATATAGGAGAAGGATAGTGTTTTACACATACCAATTTTCATTATTGTACAAGATACAATAATGGAGGAAACAAAAGTTGAATATTTCCAAAACTTTATAATCTAATCTAATCTAATCTAATCTAATCTAATCTAATCTAATCTAATCTAATCTAATCTAATCTAATCTAATCTAATCTAATCTCGTCAGTAATATAGTTAACTAATAGTAAAGCAAGTTGAACCATATCAGGTTTTCGATTAAATCTGCCAGTTATAAATCTGGTAAAGTGGGAAGGAACCTGTTAACCTAGCTTCAGTGCCTCCACCATTTTGATAGCTTCTTTTTCTATTCCGCAATTTAAGCGCACCCGTCATCAGTTTGCTCCGCAATTTACATAGGAGATTAACAGCCAGTCTAATCTTATTCCGGAATCTACATAGACCTACTACATTAGAATCGCCCGGTATAGAATTATTAAGAAACTAGCTAATATAGTTGAAATTAATATGATTTATAAACAAATTAAGCAATCAAGATGAATTTGTTTAGTATGGATTTAGTTATTCAATGCTTAGACAAAATGCTTTCATAGCTGTGATGCAACAATTTATTAATCTTTGAAAATCAGACAGAAGTTTGTTGGCCATTTGAATTGTTTATTAAGTTAGTTATTACACATTTTGCCCATGTTTGAGAGACTGGTTTTAAATCTTCAGACAAGAATTAGTTTGTTGCAATGTTTTTTATGAATGTTGTAGAAACGTCACTGCCGGATTGAGAAGAATTCAGACAAAATTGCATCTGGAAAACAGGCCATGTACCATGTTTTTTTTATCGTGCATTAATTAAGAAGACTGAAGAAACTGGTTCCGTTCAATAAAAACTCAATTAATTAACCAAACATCATAGAGGCAAAACTGATATATCTTTTAAAACTAGAAAGTTCAAGTTTTCAGCTGACATAAAAATAAAAATATAAACATTTTTAAGAAAAATTAAAAATAAAGGGTAAATGAGTACTGTAGCTTAATGTAGGCCCAATAAGTTCCCTTCCACTCTGCTTAGTGTTATTTCGTCGTATCTGAATTACATCTCATAGTTTTTTAATGTCATTCGCTTTAGTTTAGTGGGCAACATACGCGCTTCTCATCCTGGTTCGATTCCCGACGTGGGAAATGGAAGATATTTTATCTTCGTCACAAGATCGGGTGTTTGTCCCTTGTGCGCTGTTCGGTGTTGTCTCCAAGGATATATTGTACGAAGGAATACAAACCTCGTCATCGAAAAGATAAAAAGAGGAAGACGACAAATTGAAAAGGATGTCAGTGTTTCGTAGGAAGTGGATCATTCTTTATAAAAGCGGGATTGCGCAATCCGTCATCTGTTTCAGCATATCCTACGAGTTGACAGGAGAGAGCTCATTTCTTGTCACAAATCGCAGAGGTCTGCATGTCTGCACTTCCTAACATGAGACAAGAAGTCCATATCAGGAGATGGAACTCATTAAGGACTTCGGACAAGTTTAAACCGTGGTCGAAAAGTGATATATTGTCATGGGAAACGATACCCACAGTGATGGAATGATAATAATGATGAAATCATGTTAACATGGTTAGGTTAATGTATAAACGATGAACCGTAAGGTCGCCCTAAGTGGCGCAGTTGGTATAGCGCTCGCCTTCTGTGCCCGAGGTTCCGGGTTCGATCCCGGCCCAGGTCTATGGCATTTAAGTGTGCTTAAATGCGACAGGCTCGTGTCACTAGATTTAGTGGTATGTAAAAGAACTCCTGCGGGACAAAATTCCGACACACCGGCGACGCTGATATAACTTCGGCAGTTGCGAGCGTTGTTAAATAAACCATAATTGAATTGAACCGTAAGTAATGTCATTAATTTCAGAAGGTTATTCTTTGAGATATTTTAAACAAAAAGTTTAATGAAATTTTGCTAGTTTTTGCTTTCTTTTCGGGATAAAAAACATTTAATATGAAACATTTCATGTCGTGTTTTGGGAAAGCCATTGATTTAAATTCCAACATGCTTGTCCAGTTTAAGAGAGCATTATATTATGATAATAAATGATTGAAAGAATTTTAGAATTTTAGTTTTGTTCTTTAAATGTTCAGAAATTTGATCCGAACAAATGTTACATTGTAAATTCCTTTGCTGAACGAAAAGTTAAATTTGTTGGAATTAAATTTCTGCACATTTAAAGGACAAAGCTAAAATTCTTTCAATAAGGTATTATCATAATACTCTCTTAAATTGACTGAGCATATTGGGAATTGAACCAATGGCTTTCCTAAAATACCTATAAAATATTTTATTCATTCTTTCATAGTGTTCTGCCCAAGGGCAGGTCTTTCACTGCAAACCCTATTTTCTGTCTTCATCTTAGTCTCCACATATACATTTTTTTATTTAAATTTAAATATACAGAATACAGAATATAATTAGAACAATAGAAATAAAATAATACAATCAATATAAAAAAGAAGATACAGTAATATTAACACAATTTGAGGACCGAATGAGCAGCGCTCGTGTTCGGTCGCAGTTCAAATATATAATTAATAGGCCTATAAGAGAATATAGTCCACACCTGTGGAGTAACAGCGCGCCTGGCCGCGAAACAAGGTGACCCGGGTTCGATTCCCGGTCGAAGCAAGTTACCTGGTTGAGGTTTTTCTTGGGTTTTACCTCAACCCAATATGAGCAAATGCTGGGTAACTTTCGGTGCTGGACCCTGGACTCATTTCTCCTTCATTATCACCATCTCATTCAGACGCTAAATAACCTAAGATGTTGATAAAGCGTCGTAAAATACCTACTTAAAAAAAGAGAATATACAAAATAAAATAAAATAGGAACTAAAATTAAAATTACAGCTACAGTGAAATAATATAATACAATACAATACAATGCAATGCAATACAATACAACACAACACAATGCAATACAATATAATATAAGAGGAATATAGAAAATAAAATAGGAATTAAAATTAAAATTACAGTTGCAATGAAATTATATTATATATATAATATAATATTAACATAGAGAAGAAGAATAATATCGTACATCAATGAAGTAGGACAATTTATGAAAAAATGTATATTCCAGAATTATAGAAAACAAATATAATATAGGCTGATTAATTCATACACATAGGCTATAAATTTATTTAATCAAATTGAAGACATTAACAATTTTCTTGTTATATATTAGTGGGTTACATGTTAGAAGTTCTGGGTGTAATTTAGCTAAAGAATTATACAACCGAGGGCCAAAATTAATGCTATGCTTTAGACCAGCTTTAGGTTTAGGTTCTACTAATGTTGAATTATTATTTCGTCTTGTGTAATGATTATGTGCCTGTAATATAAACTTATTACGATTTTTATGATAAAATTTTAACAGTATATTTATAAATTTGTTGAATGTTAAATACATTAAATTCAGAATAAATTAATTTAGTTGGATAATCAAAACGTTTCTTCAAACAAATTTTAATTATTCTATTAGATGCTTCATGGTTGTGCTCACAGATGGAGTTACTTGTCAACAATGTGACACTGAAACGTGTGTTCAGGCTACTGCCCAACGACAGCCCTGATGTATTTTTATACTAAGTGATGATTGGTTAATTAATATTAACCCGGCACTCACAATCACACTCACATTCATACAAATTTCCAGACTCTAGACACCCAGGGAATTCCTCCTCTTCAAGAAAAATTCACCGAGAGCGGAGCCCGGGAATCGAACCCGGGACCTCCTGATCTGGAAGCCAGCATGCTGACCAACAGACCACGGAGGCAGTCGTAATAAATTTAACGGACTAAGATTAATTTTTGTGCTTCCACCTCGTGATCCATATATCTTAATGTCGTCTATTATCTGATATCTTCTTCTGCCCTGAACTCTTCTCCCGTAAAATATTTGATATAACACAATTTTTTATCTAAAAAAGGGAACAAAAAAACGAGCAAAATTATATTAAGCTTTTTTGTTTGAAATATCTCAAAGAATGACCCCCTGAAATTAATAATCTACGGTTGACTCTGTATACAGGCTGGTTTGAAATTTCATTATAGTCTGATCCAGTGACGTCTTATAGTTTAAAACAAATTTTGACAAATTTTATCTTGCCATTACCATTTCAGCACTGATCTATTATTACCTTATCATCATAATGACCCGTTGCGCTAAAAAGGGACCTAAAGTCGTGAAAGAAAATTTTACAGGAGAACAAAATAACGAATTTGCGGTGTAAAAACTTCATTTCTATGTTTCGACATCTTGCGCTACCAGTAGGCTTTTTTTACATACTAAAGTGGGACGTAGTTTTACACAGTGCTTCTTAAATACCCAAATCTTTATTATAGTTGCTAAGAAAACAAATGAAAACTTTAATTTGCATTTTTCTCGAAAAGTACATAATGTAATATCAATATTCAATAAGTGATATATTAAAAACTACAGCACCTAGAACCATGATTTTTTTTAAATGCTCAGTATGTCATCCTCTTTTTGAAACCACAAAAAAAAAAAAAAAAAATGAAAAATCCGACTTTAGGTCCCGTTTCCTGCAACTAGTCTCATATGACAGATTGCCATGTCTCCAGTAGAACGGCCATACCCAGCACGTACCATTAATGTCGTTGATTTCGCTGCTTTATTTTAAAGATCAATCGGACTCAAAATAAAGAATTGATTAGTTTGATATGTTGATGATAGAGACTGGATTAATCTTGCACAGGATAGGGACCGATGGCGGATTTATGTGAGGGCGGCAATGAACCTTCGGGTTCCTTAAAAGCCATTTGTAAGTAAGTAAGTAAGAATGGACGCACTTCAGAGTTAAATGAATTAAGCCCAAGAATTTGAACAGTAGATGGCATCGTAACTTTGAATACGTGTAATTATATAGCGATTTACAAGAGAAGTACGGAACACGGGTTTGTAATGTGACTGGGGACCATCTGTTGGCCGGATGTGTGTGTGCAGACCCTGAATTTATGATGAATCATTTTAACGCAAGCGTTTGTTACCTTAGAAGCAGCTGGTCCTGCAAAAAGCACAGAATCACGACCAGTTTGCTTCTCTTTCCTGATTCTTGGCCTGTTCGTATATGCTAAAATACCATCAACATGTAATCTTCTGACATATGTAGATTAGATGAAATAAACGCATTGCTTTAGGTTTTGATTTGTATGATATAATAATTACACAGAGAGTACTGTTCTTACTCAACAAATTAATTGCTGATTAATATTTATTACATATAATGAGACTAACATCTGTCCATTCTTATTATTATCATTAATTTTTCTAAATAGATTTACAAAACCTCTAATGGCAATTACATTAATATTCTCATTATAGAATTATATTTTAGATTTATATACAGTATAGTTTTTTCTCCCTGTAACATAGTTCTAGTAAGCTTATATTAAATTAATTTTCATCATTTTACTAGCCATCTCAAATCTCAAATTAATTATAATTGATTGAATTAAATTAGCTCATAAATTAAGTTACTACTTTACCTTATAGGTTTATCTAAATTTAAATAAATATGTAGTCTACTAGTCGTTAAAACTTAACTGAAGAATATTGCTGGAGAACCTTTTAAGTGTAGTGTAAATATTCGTAATTTAAATATGTATTGTATTGATTAAGGCTGGTTGAGTGGAAAAGAAGGCCTTATGGCCTTAACTCTGCCAGCGAAAATAAAACATTATTATTATTATTATTATTATTATTATTATTATTATTATTATTATTATTATTACTGTAAGAGTTCAAAACGAGGTTTAGTAATTCTAACGGAAATATGTGTGTTTAGAATATTGGATAAGGAAAAGTAGGCTACTTATTCTTATTCCTGTCCATTTTTCAGTCTCTTATCTTCACAGACTTTCACAGTAAGTGCTAAACGAATTTTGGTCGTCTTTCTATAGCCATAAACCGTATTGGATGCGGGTCATTTAAACTGACCGGAGGCAATGGATTTCAAAGACGATACAATTTTTTAAGTTGGTTATTTAACGAAGCTGTATCAACTAGTAGGTTATTTAGTGTCGATGGGATTGGTGACAGCGAGATGGTATTTGGAGAGATGAGACCGAGGATTCGCCAAACATTACCTGTCATTCGCCTTACGGTTGGGGAAAACGTCGGAGAAAACTCTACCAGATAATTACCCCAAGAGGGAATCGAACCTGCTCCCGAGCGCAACTCTGGATCGGCAGATAAGCGCCTTAGCCGACAGAGCTACGTCGGAGGCTACGATACAATTCTTAGCACGGTTTACTCCGAGAGGAAAGTAAACCACCACCACCACCACCACCACCACCACCAGCACCACCGTACAACACATCTAGGCCTATTAGTAGTACTTTTTTCTTTACTTAGTTCTTGCAGTACTTTAATCCAAACTACATTATCCTGAAATATTTTACTTTCCTCCTGAGGCATCCAGTATAATATGAATCAGAATTAAGAGCGCAACAAATTAACTGAATGAAATATAGGGTTCTCATTAAAATACGTAACTTTGTGTCACTACGAATTCCTATAACAGTCTGCATAATTGTCAACTACTCCAAACAATAGGTTTTCGTCAACTCTTTAACGTAAATGCAAAACTATTTTTGGACAGATTAAAATATGCTAGTTATAGCACTCTCCCAAACTTTATGGAACACAGTGTATAGGCCCAATCATAAATTCATTATGCCACTTTATTTTTATTTTAGTAGGTTATTTTACGACGCTTTATCAACATCTTAGGTTATTTAGCGTCTGAATGAGATGAAGGTGATAATGCCGGTGAAATGAGTCCGGGGTCCAGCACCGAAAGTTACCCAACATTTGATCATATTGGGTTGAGGAAAAACACCGGAAAAAATCTCAACCAGGTAAAGGCTGGTTCACAATAAACCGGAAACGAGAATCTGAACGAAAACGAAAACGGTAAAATTGTTAAAATGTGTACATTTAAATGTGAGAATTCACAATTAACGAAAAGCTTGCCAGAGCCCTGGATCGGGAACGGAGAGTTGGCCAAGTTTCAACTTTGGCGTTCACTTTTCCGACCACAGCCCACTAGATTCATTCTATTGCAATCTAAAAGCTATTTTGTCGTCGTATATTTTGTAGCAAGAAGACCGTGACATAACCTATGCATTATTTTGTTCTGTGCTGTGCATCATGGATCAAGTTATACTTGATGAGATTCTAATATTGAGTGTTGAGGAAAATCTTCACGTTTACGATAAGCGGCGTGCCTCGTATAAAGATGAGAAAATGAAGGAGAATACGTGGCTTTCAATAGCTGCATCTTTGAACACAGAATCATATTGGTTGCATTACACACTACATATTCACGCTTCAATTCAATAACTACTGTTGTGTTCATTTTTGTTCTATTACAAATGTTTCTTCTCTAATTATTTTACGTTATGGTAGACTTAAAATAGGTTGTGATAATAAAGATGCATGGGCATATTTATAGTACCGTACCTAATGAATTGTTTCAGTTGAAATTTCGAAGTTCGTTAACCTGTGTTTATGTTGGCTGCCTAGTACTCATGAGAGAACGTCATTGGTCAATTATACACAAATAACATCAGAATGCGTAATATCGACTTTACATATCGTTATTGACATGCATATCGATATGCATAGTCGTCTACGTTCTCGGTTTATTGTGAATAAAAAATTTTCACATTCACGTCCTCTGCTTCTCGTTTTCATTCTGGTTCTCGTTCCCGGTTTATTGTGAACCAGCCTTAACTTGCCCCCACCGGGAATCGAACCCGGGCCACCTGGTTTCGCGGCCAGGCGCGCTGACCGTTACTCAACAGGTGGGGACTTCATTCTGCCATATTTAATGACAGGTATTAAATCTATATTAATGAATTTCATGTAGATTTTTACTCCATAGAAAGTTTACCCCAAGAATCCCATGAATTATAGAGGAATGAGAGGGAAATTAAAAAAGTCTAGTGCTGAATAAAAGAGAAAGATTGTCAGCTGGCGTACTGTTTGTACGTAACTTCGCGTCGCACATGTTGAAGAATTTCTTGAATTCCTTTCATGCTTTTGTGTACTGAAAACAATGTTGGGTGAACTGTAAATTATATTTTGGGTGTGGATACCGCATATGGATGCCATGGAGTGATATGTCTTCCTTCCTGTTTATTTGGAAGCTTTATTTGCATTCCCATGCGGTTGCTTAGTAACATGTGGACAGTAGACAAAGGACAGTCACCTTGGTCAAGATTTACCTACGCACTGACAAGTGAAGGCAAATTCATTAAAATACTAGCGAAAGGTTACGATGTACCGGTTTTTGGCTTTTAATTTACTTGACCTACGGGACTATCTACATACCGAATTTCTGGTCTTATTGTGGATACGAATTACCACTGTTCGATGAGAGAGTGTACTCATCCATGAAAACACTTCACGATATCATTATGCTTGTCGTAGCCTAATTGCAAAAAGATGATTTTTTTTAGTGTTATAATGTTAATTGAATATTTATTTTGAATAAAAAAAATTTAATAATAATAATAATAATAATAATAATAATAATAATAATAATAATAATCATCATAATAATAAAAATATTATTCTTAGTATACCTCTCTAAAACGGTTGCTTTGAAGATCAGTTAATAGCCCGCAAAATGGTACTTATTTCCTTAGAGGTAAAAGCGGCGGGCACGTAAGACTGACATCCTTACTGCCATTAATGCAGATGTCTCTACAGCTGGAAAGCAGCCTTAACCTCCCGTCATCATCTGCACCGATTTGGCCTGTGGGGTTCACTTTACCTTTACAATAATAACAATAACCCTAACTACATTTATAGAAACTTGCAGGAAACAACAGATCTTGATACTAAATCTTGTTTGTTTGTTTGTTTGCTTGTTTGTTTGTTTGTAAGGGACAAATATTATATAGAATTTAGCGAAATCAATCTTTTAAAGTCACCATAACGATATTTTAGCGGACGATAAATAAGCACGTCGTATAAAGACAAATATAAAAAACACTTGATTTTATTAAACAAAAATTACTTTAATACGTGCAAAATTTATTTCGACACATGCAAGTGCAAATGACAACTTTCAGCAAATTTGAAATTGTTTCCCAGGTCACTAGATATCGGTACATTTTATCATCAACCGATTTAAACAAAGTGTTCACTTCTTCTCTAGAGTCGGCCTCGGTAGCGTAGTCGGTAGCGCTGGCCTTATGTGCCCGAGGTTGCGGGTTCGATCCCGGCCCAGGTCGATGGCATTTAAGTGTGTTTAAATGCGACAGGCTCATGTCAGTAAATTTACTGGCATGTAGAAGAACTCTTGCGGGACAAAATTCCGGCACACTAGCGACGCTGATATAACCTCTGGAGTTGCGAGCGTCGGTAAATAAACCATAATTTATAATTATTCTCCAGAAAGCATCTTCGACTTCTGCAGCTCGTAACCCCACCGTCGCTTTTGAGAATTTCTGCATGTTAAGTTAATACTTTATTTTACGCACGAAGTTACCTTCAACCTAAAGTATTATGACTAGTGTTGTGGGATTTAATCGATTAATCTGATCGATTAATAGATCAATTTCTACTGTAAGACAAATCGATCGAAAATATTTAATCGAATAATCGAGTCGATTAAAATTAACCGGTTATACTTGATATTAATTATTATTTTGTTAATGCAAACTCAGGGTAAAAATTCCGACAATATTCGTCTCTCAGAAACTGCTTACTTCAAACATGATAATACCGTTATTTTGTAACTGCAAAGCAGGTAGCTTAGGGCAAATCTTTGCACAGACACTTGAGAAAGAGATTAAGATATGATGACAGTGACCTGGTCTATCTCTATTGAAAGTTAAAACACAATGCGAAACCCTTATTAAGTTTGTCAGCTCGTCCTCCTAGCATATGAAATAAATACTTTCTGGAATTCGCCCCCCTCAAACCTTAGCCATGGCTACACTGTGTGCAAGTGAGAGAGTAACTATCATCTTCTCTTTCTAAAATGTTGTAACCCGATTACAATAGGGATCAATCTGCTGTTCTGTTGCAATTTCTTTACTGGGTTTCTAGATGAAGGTTGTGTGTTTAGTTTGCTAAAGAAAACAATAAAAAAGTGAAAACTCTATTATGTCATAGGCTATGAGAATTTGAGGAGTAAACTCGGTGAAACGTTTGGATTTAAATTAAACAATCGTGCCGAAGTGCTTGACAGAAAAAAAAATCGTGTTTAGTGATGCAGGAAACATTGTTACTGTACTAAATGTAGAGAAGCACTTAATTCGGAGCATGTGAATGCAGTCACATGTTTAAAATCATGGATGAAGCAGTATTAACTAGGTGAGTCTTCATACTTTTTTATTTGTGTTTATCTAAAAAATTCCCGGAGAAGTGACACAATAAATTATAAGCCTACATAATGAATATGTTAGTAAATAACTAAAATAGTATTGTTTTGTAATACAACGATAGTTTATATATATACTACATTTTATATTTATGCTTATCACCAAACACAAATTGAATTTAACAATAATTATGTATTAGAGTACTATATTAATAGTACATTATGCAACGAGCCTATAATGGTAGTAATTAAGACGCGAGTATGTTTATGAAACGAGCGCAAGCGAGTTTCATAATTTTTCACACGAGCATCTTAATTACCATTATAGTCAAGTTTCATATGACTTTTTATGCTCGACCATATTTCTAACTTGAAATTATTCATAAGTATTCATGTTATTCTTATCTGACTGAGGAGCGGAACTGACCTTGTGCAATACCTCGTAAATTGTGAGATGTGCGCAGACGCGAAAGTATTGATTTTTTCCGAGAAACAAATGTCGATATTGACCTTGATATAATCTAGAGAGTAAAATAAACATTAATCTTGATATAACCTTGAAATTGAATTAGACATTGAAAAACGAGATGACAATTTGAATTTATTTGAATATTATTTACAATTAACGCTAATTATTAATCTAATCTCCCGCTAATTATTAATCTAATCTCCCGCTAATTATTAATCTAATCTCGCCCTAGTTGTCTTTCGATTGCATATCCGTGAATAATCGATACTTGCGCTTTCATATTGCTACAATGGTATTTTCTGATTGGTGGAACACCTGAATAGGTGTACTTTAATGAAGTCCATTAAAGGGCTGCTACCAGGTGTGTAATTACTACATTTCGGCATGGTCGAGCATAAAACTTTTTTCAAATCGATCAATCGACAGCACTAATTTAAATCCAGATAGGCTTTCTATGCTTCCGTTATGGAAAAAGCTACGTGCCGATTGTGCTGTCGGGTTAATCAGACTCCATAAATCGCGTCATTACTCATACTTCTCTAATTACAAAATCCGTATACCATACGTCTGGTGGTGGTCTGCCGTACCTCAGATCTATACGAGTTATGTACCATTAAAGCAATGACGAAGCTCTGGGGGAGGGCTCCAGTGCCCCTTATGCATAACTATGAAGCATCTTGAATCCACCATCACTGCCATCTACTAATATTACTTAGAAAACCCTTATGGCGGACAATCGATTTGACATCAGACAAACACAAGTGGTGCCCTATTATTCGAAACGGAAATTATGAGAAGAGAAATGTTGAGTGTTAGTGGAGTGGGAGGAAAACTAGAGAATCCTTAGAAAAATAACCACATTTTGGTACTATGCAATGGAATTCTGAAAAAAAGTTCGCGTTCCCTAACCGACCGTGTAAGCACATGAATATTTGGATGTTCTGTTATTTTCTTATGACTCCTGGTTCTTGGATTTAAGAAATCTGTCGTTCCGATTAAAAAGAAAGCTTATTTCTAATTGCCTTCTGTCAATATATTGGTCATAAATTATGTAGGTCTATAGATTTAACTCACATTAATTTTTCTCCTAAGTTTGGATTCATTTTATACAGTGCAAATACAAACGGAATTACAGTACAAGCATTACAATGTATGTAACAGTTGAAGCTCTGAATTATTAGGCCTACTTAAAGGCAGTTGAAGTATCGACCTGAACAAAGAATAGACCTTTCTTCAGAAAGCCCAATTATGTCTGGCGGCTCGCTTTTCCAGTCAAAGTCTGCACATATTTCAAGCTTTATGCGAATACCTTTCCTTTTGAAGACAAGAAAAAAAAAAAACTCGAGCAACGCGTGTAAAAGCAGCGCATTCGTTCCAGATGAAAACATTATCCTGCAAGCATCAATTTTACTCAGCTTCATTTGGAGGACTTAGCAATGATTCCAATAACTTGTGATTTGATAGTTTACTAGTTTGAATTCCAGTAACACGAGTCTGCATTTATTCTTCTTATTCTATCCTTCTTCTTCCTCCTCCGGTTTTAATTAGAGCGACTATAATCCCATTACAAACTGAACCGTTATCTTTTTTAACATAATACAGAAATGGAAACAAAAGAACCCTAAAGTATAAATGTAGGTAATAATAAACAAGTAAATACCATAATATTCGTGGACTACAAGCACTACTAGCATAGACGGAAGATCATCTTCAGAAAATTGTAAGAAAATTAAATATAACGCTGCAAAGCTAAAATATGAAAATATCTGTGAATAAGACCTTAGATCATATATACCCAGATATGTCGGCCTTATAGGTTTTGAGGTTAACAACTTTTGTCAGGTTTACTACTCTGCCATCTAGTTGTTACATAAGGAGTCACGTCATAATTCCCATTTGAACTGCATTGAACACATCCAAATCCATTGCTCAATAGTTTAGTAATTTCTCATGTTTAATGAATGAGTGATTTCTTGTAAAACACTTCACTCTTGGTGAAAGTGTTTGAATGTAAATTGTATTTTTATACTGAATCATGTACTAGGTTACATACATCTTGTAAAAGGCATGGGTCCATTTTGCGACCTGGTACTTAAATAAATATACATTTCTGGGGGGGGGGGAAATTGAACTGCATTAGCGACTGTACTGCCATCTCGTGTTCGTTTACGGCGGACGGGTGGCGATCCTGGCGGTTGTTCTCTTCAAAGTGTTTCCGATTTTAACATAGCGATGAGTTATCTGTTACATATTTGATCTAGGATAAGACTAAGGTTATGGCCACAAAACAGAGCAATAAATGAGCCAACATTCTGATGATTGGCCGTATTGTTGAACAAAAGAATTCTTTTCAAATATTTGGGGCGTGAAATATAAATTTACTTTTTGCTGAGTAACTGTAAAGTTATTTAATTTAGTAAATAACTACTGTTCTGTGTTAACATTTTAAAAGATTTGAATAAATTCAAGGGAAAAATTGTTCCGGGCCAGGTATCGATCCCGGGACCTTTGCCTGAGCGCGCCAACGCTCTATCGACTGGGCTACCTGAGAACTTCACCCGACACCATCTCAATTTTCCCCTTTTATCCACATAACTCGAGTGGGCTGACAAAACGCCAGAAACCCACATCGAGTGCACACAAACTCTGTGTGACTTAAATTGTTGTTTTCTGTTACCGTATCTACAGTAATATACAGAGTGTCCCATTTATCTTCTGCACCTATTATAACTTTTTTTTTGTTGTTTGGATAGGTATTGGAATTTTTGTTTTTGAGAGTTATGTTAGAACGAGGGGCTAACATGAGTGTAGCGATTTGGTGCATGTAACTACATTATGGTACAAGATACACGCGACGTCATCAATTTTTCAAACAGCACTAGGCTACATACATTAATCATGTTACATTAATTACACATTAAGACGAGTTCAAAAATGTATCACAATGTCACCTTCCCGATCAATAACAACAAAATGCAAAATGAATGCAATTAGAATGTGTCGTTTGTTGTGGTGCCCCATTCATCTTGTGCATTAACTTAAACAAAACGAAAGATGACTGACGTTCGTACACGTCGTGTGTTGTGTGTTTTCTGTCTAACATGTAAACAAACCACAACTATCGACGCCACAATCCACGTACAGTGGCCTGAACGTTCTCCGAACCTGTGGCCACTCGACTTCTTCCTGTGAGGAACTGTAAAGGACAGAGTGTAACAGAACTTTGACAACATCAGACGACATGCAGCAACGCATTCGATAGGCTTGTGTGTGTATTCAGCCAGCAACATGCGGGGCAGTCATACGGTCTTTCGGGGAACGTCTTCGAATGTGCATTAATGTGAATGGTCATCATTTGAAACATCTTCTGTGACTCTCAAAGCATAACATTATCACATTGGAAGTACGTTTTTGTTTCGTTTTGTTGTTATTGATTAGGAAGGTGACATTGTGACACATTTTTGAACTCGTCTTAATATGTGTAATCAGTGTAACATGATTAAAGTATGTAGTGCTATTTGAAAAATTGATGACATCACGTGTATCTTGTACCATAATGTAGTTACATGCACCATATCTCCACACTCATGTTAGCCCCTTGTTCTAACATAACGCTCAAAGACAAAATTTCCAATATCTATCCAAACAAAAAAGTTATTTATTTTATTGGGTTATTTTACGACGCTGTATCAACATCTAGGTTATTTAGCGTCTGAATGAAATGAAGGTGACAATGCCGGAAATGAGTCCGGGGTCCAGCACCGAAAGTTACCCAGCATTTGCTCGTATTGGGTTGAGGGAAAAACCCGGAAAAAACCTCAACCAGGTAACTTGCCCCGACCGGGATTCGAACCCGGGCCACCTGGTTTCGTGGCCAAACGCTCTGACCGTTACTCCACAGGTGTGGACCAAAAAAGTTATAATAGGTGCACAAGATAAATGGGACATTCTGTATATTATGCGAATCTAGCTATCAGCTAAAGCTCCCTGTGAAGCAGACTTGAATAAATTCAAGGGAAAAATGAAGATTTCCCTTGATATTATTTAAGTCTGTATCATAGCGAAAAATGAGTTAAATCCTCAATATTAACACAGTAAAGAAGTTAGAAATTTAATCAGTGATTAAAATATTACCCAAAAGAACAAAATTTTCCACCATTGTAATATGACATGGACTGAATAAACATCAAAGAGATCTGGTGGCAGTGGGAATCCCTGTCCACTATTTGATAACTTACAACTATGAATTTATGTGCGAGGTCTTAATCATTTAATATGTATTGGAGACAGTTTTTCTTGTTTTCCATTTATAGCAATACTAGTGGCTTGTGCAGCAAATGCTGCAAACTAAGTTCATTAGAAGTTCAAATTAAAATTTTTCAAATTTATTTCCATTGAAGAATACAGACATTTTGGAAGTTATTTGCTTCCATAATAATAAAACATATCCCTCTGAATGGTTTTCTTTGTGCTAAATATTTTTTTATTAAACCTATACATCTTCAGTTCTTGAGTTTCATTAAATATATGGAAAAGACCTATACCACTTGATTAATAACTATAAAAATATTTCATTTTTAATAACAATATTATCTTACTTCAATTTTGTATAGACTACTATATAGACGTCACTCAGTAAGTATTATAGAAATGAAGATCTAACTTCAGATATTCTCTACGCCTACTTATATAACCCCAAAAGCTTTCATTTTCATATCATCAATAAAGCATCAATCTGTATAATAAGTTACAAATATTCACATCATGGCATTCACTATAATAATATTTCATTTTTAATGGTAATAATGTCATCAAACATTCTTAAGTTTTGTAGTTTTTAATATCCAATACACAGACAGCTGTACTCAGAAAATTACACACCAGAGAATCTGACCTGTAAATTTTTTGTAGTAAATCTTGAAGTTCTTAATAACCAATATTAATTCCGCATCCCAGTGGTCAACCTCACTTGAGGACGGATGATTTGTAATAAATCTTAGTAGTCTCTATCACCACGGCATGGCGCGTCCTCAGGTTGCGGATAGAGGAGACGGCCTCCAGATATGGAGGGTAGCTGCGAATATATTGAATAAGCAATCGTGGACAGCCGATAAGGGATGGTCCTCCAGCTTGGGAGTTGGGCGAAGGGCTAACAACCCATCACCGTAAGAAACAGCTTGTTACGAAACCTAACAATAAATGTTCTTTATGGCTGTGAAACTTGGACTCTCACTTTGAGAGAGGAACAGAGATTGAGGGTTTTTGAGAATAAGGTTCTTAGGAAACTATTTGGGGCTAAGAGGGATGAAGTTACAGGAGAATGGAGAAAGTTACACAACGCAGAGCTGCACGCATTGTATCCTTCACCTGACATAATTAGGAACATTAAATCCAGACGTTTGAGATGGACAGGGCATGTAGCACGTATGGGCGAATCCAGAAATGCATATAGAGTGTTAGTTGGGAGGCCAGAGGGGAGAAGACCTTTGGGGAGGCCGAGACGTAGATGGGAAGATAATGTTAAAATGGATTTGAGGGAGGTGGGATATGATGGTAGGGACTGGATTAATCTTGCTCAGGATAGGGACCAATGGCCGGCTTATGTGAGGGCGGTAATGAACCTCCGGGTTCCTTAAAAGCCAGTAAGTAAGTAAGTCTCTAAAAGCGAAATATTTCTGAAAACTGACGACAGATGGATTTTGGAAAATAGGAAAATGATGTAGGAAAACTGAAATTTCACTGAAAACTACTATTTTTCTGAAAAATTTTGGGTGCCAAGCTTCAAAATGACGGGTAATTTATTAAAATCCGTTCAGCCGTTTACCCATAATTTCCATTACCAGTTCAAATTATATATATATATATATATATATATATATATATATATACACAGATATTTCTCTATTCACACTATCGAATGCCTTTTCAAAATCTATAAAAAAAATGAGCAGCCAGTTATAAAAGAGAACTGGAACGAACGTACTACATTGCGTGGGAATTGAACGTTTCTGCAAATGTCATTATTAGACTTTAATAGAATAAATCTGTCAGTCTCGCGTTACTTGTTATGCCTGAAGGAAGGTCGTTAAGTCAAAAACAAGTTTACTTGTAACTGAAGAAGCTGCGGAGATCCAGTTAATTGGCACATGCGTACAGCTAAGTAGTTATTGCCGACATATCCAAGAGGTTACTTAGTGGCTTGCCCCGAGGATCGAGCACTGACAGGATAAGTAAGCCAGCGAGGCGAAAAAGCGGAGCTAATTCAGCATCAGCAATGACGTGAGGTGATTGAGAGCCTCGCCAACAGCCGTCATTTGTAACACAGAAACCAGCTGCTACAGCCTGAGACGGGAATTAAATGTTCGCCGCCTGCACATCTTTCATTGGGTGTCACATAATTCATTACGAATCAGGTCTGATGTACGGATTTTATATAGAGAGATATCATTTCTCATTAATTGCAGCTATTTCGTTTTAGTAAGTTAAGACTGGTTCACAATAAACCGGGAACGGAAACGACAACGAGAACGAGAACGGAAATATTGTTAAAAATAAATGTATTTAAATGTGAACATTCACAATTAACTATCGTGAACGCTCACATTTAAATGCATTTATTTTAACAATATTTCCGTTCTCGTTGTCGTTTCCGTTCCCGGTTTATTGTGAACCAGCCTTTAGTCTTTACAAAACAGAACCAGAAAAAAATACTGTTTTTAAAAATTTACAACGTAACTAATAGTTGTACTAAATTTTTCTAATTTTTTAAACTGTTATTAACCGATGCTGTATATGACTCGGTTAAGAGAGAAGTTTTGTATGATATTCTTATTGAATTTGGTATTCCCAAGAAACTAGTTCGATTAATTAAAATGTGTCTCAATGAAACGTACAGCAGAGTCCGTACAGGCCAGTTTCTGTCGGATGCTTTTGCAATTCACTGTGGGCTAAAACAAGGAGATGCACTATCACCTTTACTTTTTAACTTTGCTCTAGAATATGCTATTAGGAAAGTCCAGGATAGCAGAGAGAGTTTGGAATTGAACGGGTTTATCAGCTGCTTGTCTATGCGGATGACGTGAATGTGTTAGGAAAAATCCACAAACTATTAGAGGAAACACGGAAATTTTACTTAAAGCAAGTAAAGAGATAGACTTTAAAGTAAATCAAAGTATATGATTATGTCTCGTGACCAGAGTGTTGTACGAAATGGAAATATAAAAAGTGAAAATTTATCCTTTGAAAAAAATGGAAAAATTCAAATATCTTGGAGCAACAGTAACAAATATAAATGACACTCGGGAGGAAATTAAACCCGAATAAATATGGGAAATATATGTTATTATTTGATTGAGAAGCTTTTGGCATCCAGTCTGCTGTCAAAAAATCTGAAAGTTAGAATTTGTAAAACAGTTATATTACCGGTTGTTCTGTATGGTTTGTTTGTCCAAGGATTAATTTTAGTTTATCAGGAAGAAAGTATTTCAGTCGTTTTAATGAATTAACAATAGAACATATTTCTTTGGAAGTGTGATTCACTTTTTCATTCAATTTCAGGTGGCAGTCCACTTAAATTCTAGGTTTTTCACAGTCGAGCTGTATGAAATAATGGTATTATTTACAATAATCGGTGGCAAATTTTCTTTGTCACACCTCGGTCTTTGATGTTCTAATAAGATAGGTTAAGACTTACTTGCAATTAAATTAAGTACGTACATTTTCGACCATGACTGATTGATTGGCTGATTGATTGATTTGAAAAGGTCAATGATGCACGAACAAAGACACACTATGATCGTAAAGTTGTTCCCACATTTTACAAAGCTTTAAATCCTTATATACTATATTCGAGGGTACAAGATTTGGGGCGCAATTTATTTCTATATTTGTCATTACGTACGTATGTGAGCAATTTTTCTGACTTGTAAACCTCACAAAACCAAGACCAAGATCAGGATTATCAGATGATAATATGCGGGCTATGCTACATCTTGCTGCAGGAATAATATTTCGCCCGTCATAAGAAGGCTGGTGTCGGCAAGAAGCAAAAAAAAAAAAAAAAGCACTTCTGAATTAGGCGAGAATGCAGGAATTTAAATTTGTTTCTAGAAGTGTGATGTTCATATAAGTACACAATATGTAATAGTTACATAACAATTAATTAGATGGGCCTCATTATCTAAAACTGCTTAAGTTAAAGAGAATATACTGTAATATGTTTAGTGTTTGTTGTAGGGCTATTATTTCATTTTACCATATCGATGGCTCAGAACCAGACTGTTCCAAGTCCATTTTACTACTTTTTTTTTTCTCAGGAGAGCTGTTTTAAGCTTCTGACATTCAAAGCTTCATGAAACAATTTAGAATAGCTTCATAGCAACCTTATGGAGAGGAATATTTACAAATTTGTTCGATTCATATATGCAGACAAGAACTGGAACACAATGAAACACAGATTTCTTTCTTATAAAAAGTTGGACTTAGAACAGTCTGGTTCTCAGCCATCGATATGCAGAATGTCCTATGCTTTCATTTTCTTTTGTATTAGTTTAAAACACAAAAACAACGTCTATATACTAATTGCATTATTAGATAACTAAAACAATTAATGAGATCCTAGTCATTATCTGAAACTGTACAAGTTAGGGGGAGTCTACGTTCATTATTAAATTATGCTTCTTTATAATTAATTGTATTATAAGAGAGGAACATGCTGCAAAACATGCTTTGATTTCCTGTTGTCTTGTATGAATTATCTACTGCTTAAAAGCAGTTTAATTCACCTCGCAGTGGTAGGTCAATAGAGCTCATTTTGCTCACCCCTTTATGTACACTGCTACTGCCTGCAGAATAGATTCATTGCAACCACTCAGTGCTTGATAGCATGTACAGGGACATCATTTTATTTTACTAACATTTCTAATATTAACCTGCTTATACCTTTGGATCAACGATTAAGAACCGGAAACACGTTTGCTGACCCTTTCCACGACTGGAGTTCGATGATACTGGCGTAAAATACAAACAAATCACATTACTAGGTATAGGAGGGAAGAAAAGTAGTTCATCCATTTACGTAAACTAGGAAATATCGCGATTTTGAGTTTGGTAATTTTCATTAGGTTTTTGTTTAATCAAAATATAGTATAGTATTAACAATAAGTGTTTTTACTCACGAACTGAGCTTTCCATGCGGACGTATTCATTATGCAGTGTATATTATAATGTCTACAACACATTAGCGTACACTATGGAGAATGAATTTAAATTGAAATATAATCATAATATGGATATTTAAAGAGATTTTTGGAAATGGTGGCCGTTCATTTCGATACAGGCTTCAGTTCTAATGTGCATATTATCGCACTATAGACTATTGTTCGTAATTCCAATTACCAGGTTCGTACTTTGTATCAGTAACTCATGTTGAAATAATTCTGTACCTACTCTATAAAAGAGACCTTACGTACTGTAAATTCAATCTTCACTTCTGCCCGATCCGAAAAGATAAAATTACTCAGACATGCTATCTACTGTCCGTCCAAGTGGTTACGTCGCAGCGTCGTAGAAAGGGAGGAAATCACATGACAGTTAATTACTTAACGAGGCCTTTTTATTTAAGTTATTTTAAACAATTATATGAGTATAATATTACGTAGACGTCCAGTTCCTAACAGAAATTAATGTTCCCAGAAAAGAGCTAAGACAGCCCAGCCACTAGCATTTACAGTGAGGCGAATAGAAGCAGGTGGGGGAAACGGGGATGCGACGCAGGCAAATGGAAAATGATGCAATATTGAAAGCTCTTTCGTCACTGGAAAACGCGAACATATTTTTGGAACGTACTGTTCACTATGACCGTAAGGCTACTATGACTGTATATGCTGTCTTGGATCTGTGTGGAGGACGGTTGAACTTCATTAGTAAAAGGGGTGGGAGTGAAGTACATTAAAAAACTCAGGTACAATAAAAACTGAAGTAAAAATAAAATGATGTCCCTGTAGAATCGTGTACGTGCTTCTGACCTTGACATCCCTGCCTTAGAAACTAGATCAACGTCGAAAACCTTACTATCCTAGACATCTCCTCAGCCTACTTTTACTATTAGGCTTACGGATTATAGACAAAGTAAGGGCGAAGTGAAATGTGTTGGCGAAATGAAAAAGGTCAACAGAAGTACCCCGAGAAAAATCCTCTGTAACATCTGTCTTGTCCACCACAAATTCAACCCACACCTGATCGGGAATCGGACCTGGGCCGCCTGGATGCAATGCCATCGCGCTAGAACTGTAGCCACACATGCGGCAGATTTCTAGGCTTAAGTGCTACTAGGTCAACGCCTTTGTAAAAAGCATATTTTTCATTAATGAATACCGCCTCTATATGTCTGTTGTTGTCTATTGTTTCATTATGATCTATTGTTATTCTCCAATGGGTATGCATATGAAGACTGTGATATCGAGAAATGAACGAGGACGAATTGAACCCAATTAAATTAATCACTTGCCTGACCTGGCTTAATACCCGGCAGGGTAACTCTCCGAAGCAAAGTCGTCTTGATTCATTGAATTTCAATGAGGCCGCAGAGGAGAGTAGAAGAAGCGTATAAATTACAATATCTAATCGTTCGTAGGGCGGTAACATGAAACTGCGAGAGATATTCATGTTTTGACATGGCTCCTAACCTCAGAACCGCTTCTTTACGCATCACGAATTTACGATTCATCTTCGCTACCGAAGCGCAGTCTCTCAGAAAAGGAGTGGAGGGATGTCAAAACACGAGCAGCGCCTTGAGAGACGCGAGAAATGAACGCAATAAGGAAAAAAGAACCATTAGGTATTCTGATAGCATTCATGCTGGAGTGCGAGACTTTATTCGGTTTACGTCGGCAGATTCGGAAAGACACTTTCTAGTTCGAGAATCTCTTATGACGCATTTATCATGTTCATGTTTTTGAAGGTTTTACGGGAACTATCTCATAAGTAGAGCATTCATTTTTAGCCCCTTACCTTTAAGTTGTGTGCACATGGAGTTCACGTAGTTAGTTTATTGACATCAGCTCGAAGGGGTGGAGTACCCGCTGGAACACACTGGACACGTACACTCGCATTAATATAAAGGTGAGTCACTTCCGTTAATCAATCTTGAGCGAACAAATGAACTTCAACTGTTGCAATTTATGACTAAGTGCATGTGTAAAGTATCGAAATTAAAGCTTCTCTACAATGGACTATTGTTCATTGCCTACCCTGGTGAACAAATGTACGTGTATATTTCTTCGGATTACAATGTTGTTTCAAGTATTTATTTTTACTTCCCCTTATTGACGTCTTACACAGAACATATATTATAGGCCTAGAGTAGGCATGTGACTTTATACGTTCATTTCCAAAGTCCTCCAAAATCTTACTCAAACAATCCTGTAAAGAACGTTTTGCTTTCGGCATTGTAAATGCACTGAACTTGTACAATTAAATATAATTAACACGATACGTTCGCTGTGTGCTCTACGTAGACGGTCTGTCTTACAACTCCGCAACTATTGTGTATGTGATCTGTACGTACGCAAGGTCAAGTGACGTCATCTATACTCCGTATAGCTAACTTAACATTCGCTCTCTGTCGTGTTATGGGGCTAAAAATGAATGCTCTACTCATAAGTAAAGACCATTTTCTTAGTCCCACAACATTGGAATAGGAACATACTTGTTGTTTGTCTTGGCGGTTTTTTTTTTACAATAGTGCTGAAACGGAATTAAATAGCAACCCAAAAATCCTTCGAACGGAACTGAGGTAGAAAACTGATCACGGAACGGAATTGACTTTCCCCGACTTCTTCATTCATCGGAAGATAAACTTATTTTGAAGAGTATTGCTATACTGCAATAGGCTTTGTTATTTCAATGAAAACAACTGAAAACTGAATGCCAATACATTTTTTGATGACAGTTCTACGCATTTAACAAGAATTACGGATTCCGTATCCCCCAACATCGAGAGGCTAAGTTAATGAGTGATTTACGGAATCGTGAGGCCTACTGAACATTCGAGAAAACCATTTATAATACGGTATTTACATACTCATTATCTTTCATGAATACTTAAATATTGTTCGAGAAATCGGCCGTAAGTCACATTTGTCGAATAATATAACTTTGGCGTTTGTTCCAAAATGTTGTAGGCAACATACATTTTGCATCTAAATCCGAGCTCTACTTACGAAGTTAAAAAGTTGTTAAATAACTTAAGCACTTTTAAAATTATATGTATACAACCTGCTCCCATTTCTTTAGCCTCTTATATTGTAAGAAAAGCAGGTGTCAGACTTGTCAAAAGTTTTTGTTGGTACTTGTTGTAGCGCTCTCTTGTTCAGTTCTGTGTTTATTTGAAAGTTATTTGCATTTCGAATGTTCTTTCTTCTACATGAATGGTTGCTTGGTTAGTTCGTAATTAAAGAAAAAATGTTGTAGTGTAAAGTCTCGCGTAGAATGAATTCTCTACAGGATCTCAACGGTAAGAGTACGTAGTTGTAAAATTTGGTTTTCTTGTTGATTAAATTAGAGAAGAACTTGATTAGAGAGTGTGGATTAGGGTGGAGTGAATCTAAACATGAAATTGGTTTTTTATCTGTTTTCTAAATGTAGGCCTATTAGTTTAAAAATCTGTATTTTCACTTAACTTAGGAATGTACAAAATTTGGAATTTCTACATTTAATTTTTGAGGTGCTCCAAGGGTTGTCAAGTCTTTTAAAATTATAACTTTTTACCCCTTTGTATATTTGTTCTATTATTTTGTTTTTCATTACATAGCTAATGAACTGCTGTAAAATCACATATTTAAACTTTATTTGGAAGACTCTAAATTGGGGTTGTAGTATACAGTATTTTTTTAGAAAATCCAAAGAGACAAAATATGAATATAGTATTTTACCTAAAATATGACAAAAATTCCATTTCAGCCCATTTATTTTTTTAGTTCGAATTTATTCTTGTTTTCTTTTTCATTTCTTTCTGAGTGGTAACCAAATCAACAGGTTCAATTACCATCCTTCTTTCTGTTCTTTGCTCTAGTAAAACATTCTTTATTGTTTTGGAACATGGAGGTCTTTATCACAATTAGGCCTACAGTACTAATTTTTTTTTTGCATTTGCAACTGAATATAGGCCGATCAAATAGTTTGTTTGCTTCTTCTTTGAATTTTGCAATGTTGTCATTTTAGTTGTCGTCATTATGTCGTTTCTTACAAGGCTTCATTAAGTTTGTGTATTGATCATGGTAAGCACGAATCAGTAATATTCTTGTATGACTGACTTTCAGAATTTATGCATTTACCTGGATTTCCTAGTTTTGATAGCAACTCTTTCTGAAATATCTCTAACAGTAGATTCTTTTGATTTGAAGTCAGATTTTAATTCATTTTTGACCCATAGATAATATTTCATTACGTCATGATAGATAGGTAATTGTGATGGGTTCAGTGCCTCTGGCATTGCGAATACAGGGTAGAAGGACAGATTTCCTGTATTAATATTAGAAATATTCTGATTTAAATACCCTGCAACATAAGAAGAATGAATTTCCATTAATTTTATTATATTAATTATATCATACCTAAGAGTTTTGTGATTATTCCCAATTTTCTTATAAATTGAGGTTTCTGTGACACTTCAAAATGAAACAACAGGGGACCAAAAATATGCAGAGTCTTTTAACATGTATTTTTTAATATGTTCCTGGTATCCTGTTCAGATTAAATCACTGGAGAATGTTCTCTCGATAAAAAATCTGAACCTAAAAATTTTGTGAAAATTTCAAAATATGATGTTCTTGAGGCACCTCTAAATATTAATCTAGAGAAAATATATTTTGCATTGTTCTTTATGATATCACCCCACAACTTTTCCCTGGTATTACATTTTGATTCCATAAACTTCATATTTTCATTCCACCCTAGTGTGGATGTTTCCCAAATCATTTTTTTTTAGAATATTTATATATATTTTTGTTCACACGTAAAGAAAGGTACATAAATGGTATAGGTGCGTAGATTATGTAGACAGTAGGTTAAAAGAAAGTGTTCGTATATCTCACGGAGCGACAGGATTAGTAATGAAGCGTTATGAAGGTGAAATGACTTTTAATTTGTGACATTTTCAATGGGGAAAGCAGTGGCGAGACTCGATGACATTATTAAAGTGAAATCAGAAGTCAAATTAAAAAAAAAACAAACAAATAATTTTGAGTTTGTCCCAAATAATTATTTGGAATTTTCTGCGTTATTTGGTATATCATTTATTGAATTTTTCTAATTTTAAGTGATTTCAATCACGTAATACGTTTTATGTATCAATTTTTATTTCCCCCCATCTCACACTATCGTATAAAAATATAAATATCTTTGAAATTATTTTGTAAAATAGGTTGTGGTTTGGCGTGTTTTGTAGCGGAATGTTTGTTTCATAAGTTGGCGACACTGTCGAAGACAGTAGTGGTTTACTTTATTGTGAATTTTCAAAACAAATTTAGTATTCTATGTGGTTTACTTTATTGTGAATTTTCAAAACAAATTTAGTATTCTATGTTTTTGAAAATGTAGTTAGGTTTATCAAATGTTTACGTATGTTGCTTATTGTCTCAGAAGTTAAAAGTTCACAACACATGTATCTTTTTTCTCAGAAACTAAGATAACTAAAAGCATGACTACTGATCTATAGTTTCAAGTCTTTTGGATAAAAACTTTGTTGTGCTTGAACATTAATGTAATTTCACTTTTCCTTAAAAAGTAGTCGGTTACAAAGAAAGCCATAACTTACTATTTTCACAAAGTACAGTTCCTAAACAAGAGCTCAGTGCTTTCAGGCTAATAAAGAATTAGCAGTAAAATTTTCACAGAGATATATGCATTACTTTCCTATTTAAGTTTTCTCGAGTCACACTCGACATGCGGAGGGGGGGGGGATGCAACACGAAACTATAGGATATATTCGTTTCGATGTAGAACGGAATAAGTGCAGTCATTTTTAGACATTCACTATCATATTTTCAGAGATTTTTTCTCAACTGATCTAAAATACAACCCGCGTTTCACATCGTGAGTATATAGCTAGATCAGACCTGCAGAACTGATGAGTCTCAGAATTCATAGTGGACTGAAACCAAAATGAGACAAATTTTCTTGCAGTTTTTCCCTTTTCACTTCTGCATTCCGCCATTCATTAAAAGAAAGCTATGACAAGAAAGCCTTCAGGTTGTACTAAATATGAGCCTTCTTTGTCAATATACAGGGCGATTCAAAAGTCACGCGACATAGACAAACTCCGTTATTAGTGCAGATAGCGAAAAATGGAAAGAGGAGAAAATTGTTAGAAATAGGTAGTTTTCAATCTAACGTGCTTGAATTTTCAACGTAGAATGCACCGTTTAGACTGTACACTAGTACGACACACATGCCAGTCCCGATGCTGCCATATTAGTGGATTTTCGGCTAGTTCTACCGGATTTCAAATACGTATTATTTAACGGGGGAAAATAGTTGACATGCAGAGTTTAGCGGTTATTTAACTTCTCACAGTGCAAAGAAGCATTTCTTTACATTGATGGCATAAGAATTCTGGGGAATTTCATTCTTGCTTGGCGGTTTTCCCTGAATATGTATTGGCTACACTGCTAATTTAATCGTCATTTCGTAATTTACCCTATGCACTACGAATCTAAAATCCGGTAAAACTAGCGGAAAATCCACTAATTTCGCAACATTGGGATTGGCGGGTGTGTCGCACTAGTGTACAGACTCAACGGTGTATTCTACGTTGAAAATTCAGGCACATTAGATTGTAAACTACCTATTTCCAACAACTTTCCACTCTTTACATTTTTCGTAACGGAGTTTGTCTATGTCGCGTGACTTTTGAATCACTCTGTATATTTTACGAGCTTCTAAAATATTAAGTTATTCATCATGTTACTAATGAGAAACCTGTTCACAATTTATTTCCTTAAACTGTAATTAAAAACACACATTTCCTTTTGTTTCATTTTCAAAGTCACTTTAACTGCGAGATCATATCGCGACTATTTGTTGGGAATGGATCCAGATCTACCAATTAGAAAATGAAATTCCAAGACAAAATAATGAAATTATTATTTATCTACCTATTAGCACAGTCTAGTATATAGAGTCACGAAGCTTGAGTTGTGAGAGTGCTAGGAACAATAGACTGTGCCGGTACTTTCGCATTGTCTGTAATGAGGCGATAGTAGCGATCCTAGTGGTTAGCAACTATCTATGGACGCATATTTACTACGTATTGAGCTTCGTGACTGTATATACTAGACTGTGCTATTAGTCCGCACACGTGTGTACTTTAGACGTGTGGCCATCTATAGGATATTACAGCTAACGAACCCCTGATCGAACAGTATCATGTAGTAGCCATTATATTTTTACTATACAGAGTGAACCTAAGTAATATTATTAACTTCAGGGGTCATTCTTTGAGATATTTCAAACATAAAAGTGTAATACAATTTTGATCGTTTTTTTCCTTTCGGAGATAAAAATTGTTTCGTATGAAACATATCATTGCGTGTTTTGGGAAAGCCATTGATTTAATTCCCAGTATGCTCGATCAGTTTAAGGAGACTGGATAGTCTCAGCGTATGGCTCTTGTGTATGTGTGAAGGAATTTTGCTATTACTATTCAACTTTTGAATCCATCTATTTACAATTTTTACAGCACACACAATGTTTGCAGGTATATTTTGGTATTAAGATTATATTTCTACCTCATATACTTCATTTTATAAAAATGTTTAAACTTGAAAAATATTAAATTTAAGTAGAAAACAAGAGTATATTAGGAACATTTTTCCCAGAAACCCTTTGTACTACAGGTTCCTACAAATTCAAGCATATTTCCAATACAGTTGGCTGTACTTGCTGCCATTTTCATCACATTATGAATATTCATTCAATACAAAGAAATTATTTTCTTTCCTGAAAAAAAAGTTATTTAAAAATGTTTATATTTTTTCATACTTTTCTGGCTGTAAAATGCACAATAATATTGATAACTATGTGAAACTGGCCATGCTTCTTCACCACCATATGAAATAAGAGTATGCAAAATTTCAGCCTCCTCTCTCCAGTAATTTCTCTGAATAATGTTCCTAAATTACCCTTGTTTTAAACTTAAATTAGATTAATATTTTTTCAGGTTTAAAATTTTTTTATAAAATTAAGTATATGAGTAGAAATATAATACAAAAACCAAAATACACCTGCAAATATTGCATGTATGCTTTAAAAATTGCAAGTTGATAGATGTAAAAGTTGAAGAATAATAGCAAAATTTCGTAACTTACATACAATGGGCATACACTCTACCGAGTTCCATTAGGAGAGCAGTGTATTACAATAATAAAAGATGATTGAAAGAATTTTAATTTTGTCCTTTAAATGGCCACAAGTTTGATTAGTACAAATGTAACATTTTAAATTCCTTTTCAGAATGAAAGACAGAGAACGAGAGAAAATATTTAATAAATAAATTATTACATATTTATATTCTTCTAGTGGTTCCGTGTAAGAAACCGTTTAATAATTTCAGTTTATTGACAATATGAAAGAAAATATTTCATAAATAAACTGTTCAGGATTTATTTCAACCTGTTTGCCCTATGAAAGAAAATATTTAATAAATAAACTGTTACGTATTTATTTTATCCTACTGGTTCCGTGTAAAAAATGGTTTAATAATTTCAGTCTGTTGGCTATATGAAAGAAAATATTTAATAATAGTACATTATGCAACGAGCCTATAATTACCATTATAGGCGAGTTTCATACGACTTTTTATGCTCGACCATATTTCTAACTTGATATTATTAATTTTTAAGCAATGTCCCGTATGTTGTGAGATGTGCGCAGACGCGAAAGTATTGATTTTTTCCGAGGAACAGATGTCCACATTGACCTTGCTAGGCCATAAGAACCTACAGAGATAACATTGAAATAAAATTAGACATTGAAAAACGAGATGACAAATTGAATTTATTTGAATATTATTTACAATTAACGCTAATTATTATAGTAACAGAACATAAACTTCTGCGACAGTATTGGATTTCCAGCCTCCGTGACTTTTCGCTAATTCTCTTTCGATTGCATATCCGAGAATAATGGATACTTGCCGTTTTATAACGGTAGAAAGCTGACTTGTCATTGGCTGAACAGTTGTAACCTGAGTCGTCATTGGCTGAAAGACCTGACCATTAATGAGTAGGTATACTTTAATGACATGCATTAAAGGTCTGCTACCAGGTGTATAATTACTACATTTCGGCATGGTCGAGCATAAATAAACTGTTAAGTATTTATTTCAACCTATTTGCTATATGAAAGAAAAGACTTCATAAACAAACCGTTAAGTATTCATTTCAATCTATTTTCTTTATGAAAGGAAATATTTAACTAAGTATTTCTTTCAACCTATTTGCTCTATGAAAGAAAATGTTTCATAAATAAACTGTTAGGTATTTATTTCAACCTATTTCCTCTATGAAAGAAAATATTTAATAAATATACTGTTAAGTATTTATTTCAACCTATTTGCTCTATGGAAGGAAATATTTCATAAATAAACTGTTAGGTATTTATTTCAACCAATTTGCTATATGAAAGAAAATATTTCATAAATAAACTATTAGGTATTTATATCAGTCTACTGGCTTCATGAAAAAAAATGTAAGGAATAAAACTGTTAGGAATTAAAGCCTATTAACTTGTGAAAAAGAAATTAGTTCGGGAGTCGTAAACCTGGAAAGCTTGGGTGTTTCCGCAATATTTTTACCTCATGAGGTTTCTCTGCTCTAAGTTGTAGATAACAGCGACGTAAACTAGTTTTCTAGCTTTTGTGTAGATGGAAACATATTTCAAACTGTGACTAATGTTATTGCCTTGCAGCAAAGTGGCGGCTAGTGGCATGCCAAACGAGTTAGGAATTCAAATCTTCCTCAACACATAGAGCTTGCCCGTAATCTTCGATCTTTAGGTGTGGCCAGTCTGGTGTTAATGACCACTATATTTCCGTAGATAAAATTGTGCAAATGTGGCAGACCTGATCTGAATGCAAAGTTAAACGTGTCTGCCTTTCCTGTAGCTATCATTTTAACATCCTCATTATTTAAGGATTTAGAGTTAAAGGTTATTTTTCAAGAAGATTCCGGGAAATTCTATTACATTCTTGCAATAAGCTGAAGTAAATTTACAAAAGACTGTGTTTCTCTTAAGGCGAGACTCCACTGAAAATAATAAAAATTATCCCAAAAAATTTTATTATCTACTTCACTTCTTTAGAATTATATTTTCATACTCCAAATGGATGTAGTTCAATTCCGATTACAAATATATTACGTTTATTTTTTTTTTAATTAAGACTGTAAGACGACGTGGCATGTAAAGAGCTGTCAAAATTATTTTTTCATCAAATAACATTTTTACAAATTTCTAATTACAAATCTAGTAACTTTTTGTTCTAAAGTTGACTCCCTGAAGTTATTAGATGAATGTAACAGAGGAGAATTTTGATAGGTATGTGTTACACAAATATCATCGTTGTTCCTGCAATAACTCCTATGCGACATATTTATCGATTTTTCAGATTTTTTTCTCTATTAAATAACTTAAATAGTGATACAGCAAATAATAAAATCTCCTATAGGTAATTATATTTATTTCTTTCGAAAATTTAAGAATTCACAGTCTCCTATGTACGGCTACCATAGGATGAATAAATCTGTTTTTCTTCCTCCTGAAAAAATTTATATTTTGCACATAGGAGTTATCGCAGGAACAACGACGATATTCACTTTACTTTGAAATCCTGTTTTCCGTAAGTATATTTTTCTTGATTCAACACCAGCTTTTTTATTCCAAATATTAATAAATCTGGTTGAACTTTTAATGCAATTATTTATGAGATATCTGCATGTTTCTATACATTTCTTATGTAAGAAGTACAGCTAGTTAATTTTATTAATATTGTTTTATGAATTATTATAGAAGAAATGACATTTCAAATTTTCAAAAAAGTTTTTGAAAGTGAACAAATGAGAAATTTCATAAAACGAATGCATAGAAATGTTTCTTTAGGTCTTGAGAATGAAATAAAAAATGAATTAATATTTGAGGAGAAAAATTCGCTCCGGCGCCCGGGATCGAACCCGGGTCCTTGGTTCTACACCATCCGGTCTGACCACTGAGCTACGCCGAAACACTGAAGAAGGGAGGTTCGGTCCGGTACTGTGGATTGAATTCGGCGTACGTAGAACCAAGGACTCGGGTTGGATCCCCGGCGCAGGAGCGAATTTTTCTCCTCAAATATTAATTGTCAATATTACAGATATTATTCTGTAGGACAAATTAATATATCTATAATATTCTCATAGCTGCAGTGAATATGTCTGTACAGATTACTGTGCACTTAACTGCGGAATCCCGGCCAAACAAGTCACTCAACTGAGTGCGCTCCTAATATAATGGCAGTTGACATTGGACATATACGTCAACATACTGTATATGCCTAACTTGGAGTCAGGCCACAAAGGGAAACATTGAAGGAGGAAGGTTCGGTCCGGTACTGTAGATGGAATTCGGCGTAGGTCAGTGGTCAGAGCGCTTGTTACGTAGAACCAAGGACCCGGGTTCGATCTCTGGCCCCGGAGCGAATTTTTCTCCTCAAATATTAATTGTCAATATTACATATATTATTCTGTAGGACAAATTAATAGTCGAAATTGCGATAGAAAATCTGAAAAAGTACAAGTCTCCAGGTATCGACCAAATTCCAGCAGAATTAATACAAGAGGGTGGAAGTGCATTATATAGCGAAATTTATAAACTTGTACTTGCTATTTGGGAAAAGGAAATTGTACCAGAACAATGGAAGGAGTCCATAATTGTACCTATTTTTAAAAAGGGGGACAAAACCAACTGTGGTAACTTTCGAGGAATATCACTTTTGTTGACGTCGTACAAAATTTTGTCCAATATTCTTTTGAGGAGATTAACTCCGTACGTAGATGAAATTATTGGGGATCATCAGTGCGGTTTTCGGCGTAATAGATCGACTATTCATCAGATTTTTTGTATTCGGCAGATAATGGAGAAAAAATGGGAGTATAAGGGTACAGTACATCAGTTATTCATAGATTTCAAAAAGGCATATGACTCGGTTAAGAGGGAAGTATTATATGATATTCTTATTGAATTTGGTATTCCCAAGAAACTAGTTCGATTAATTAAAATGTGTCTCAGTGAAACATACAGCAGAGTCCGTATAGGTCAGTTTCTATCTGATCCTTTTCCAATTCACTGCGGGCTAAAGCAGGGAGATGCACTATCACCTTTACTTTTTAACTTCGCTTTAGAATATGCCATTAGGAAAGTTGAGGATAACAGGCAGGGTTTGGAATTGAACGGGCTACATCAGCTTCTTGTCTATGCAGATGACGTGAATATGTTAGGAGAAAATACACAAACGGTTAGGGAAAACACGGAAATTTTACTTGAAGCAAGTAAAGCGATCGGTTTGGAAGTAAATCCCGAAAAGACAAAGTATATAATTATGTCTCGTGACGGGAATATTGTACGAAATGGAAATATAAATATTGGAGATTTATCCTTCGAAGAGGTGGAAAAATTCAAATATCTTGGAGCAACAGTAACAAATATAAATGACACTCGGGAGGAAATTAAACGCAGAATAAATATGGGAAATGCGTGTTATTATTCGGTTGAAAAGCTCTTATCATCCAGTCTGCTGTCCAAAAATCTGAAAGTTAGAATTTATAAAACAGTTATATTACCGGTTCTTCTATATGGCTGTGAAACTTGGACTCTCACTCTGAGAGAGGAACATAGGTTAAGGGTGTTTGAGAATAAGGTGCTTAGGAAAATATTTGGGGCTAAGCGGGATGAAGTTACAGGAGAATGGAGAAAGTTACACAACACAGAACTGCACGCATTGTATTCTTCACCTGACATAATTAGGAACTTAAAATCCAGACGTTTGAGATGGGCAGGGCATGTAGCACGTATGGGCGAATCCAGAAATGCATATAGAGTGTTAGTTGGGAGACCGGAGGGAAAAAGACCTTTAGGGAGGCCGAGACGTAGATGGGAGGATAATATTAAAATGGATTTGAGGGAGGTGGGGTATGATGATAGAGACTGGCTTAATCTTGCACAGGATAGGGACCGATGGCGGGCTTATGTGAGGGCGGCAATGAACCTTCGGGTTCCTTAAGTAAGTAAGTAAGGACAAATTAATAAATGTATAATAAAAAATGAAGCTTAAAAATAAGATCTTCTATAAAAAATTTGGGTTTGAAAGTATACCTAAAAAAAATAGAAAAAATCAAAAGGCAAAAGCATTTGGGAATTAAAAATTTGGATTTTGTTAATCTTTTACATGGTAAACATGTTCTCAAAATTTTGCTGGAAAAAAAGATTAGGAAAAATGTTGTAATTTTTAGTGGAGTGTCCCTTTAACATTGCCAGAAGCTGTAATCTAAGTAGAAAATATAAATATACACAGAAATCAGAATTATTTGGTTTTAAAGTTTCAGGTCATCTAAAATGTAAGGCAGTAGATGATAATCCGCAAGTTGTCTATATCCGGAGGTTAGGTCTCATACTTGCATTCAAAGAAATCTGCTGAAATTAATTTTCCACAAATGTCTGTTCCATTAATGAGAAAGTTTCTTAATGAAGTTAAAAGACACACAACTCTTCAAATGTAATATAATGCTGTTACTCGTTCTACAGGAATCAGGGAAAAAAGACAAAAAAAAAAAAAAAAAAAGAAAGAAACTTACACACAATATAATAATAATAATAATAATAATAATAATAATAATAATAATAATAATAATAATAATAATAATAATAACAAAAACCTCATGTGTGTGCGACTAATACCTACCCACTTTACTTGCGTGATTAGGGTTCCGCATACTGCGGATAGACGGCAGGACTGTGACCCATTTTCAAATACTTCGTAATAATCGCAATTATAACGAAACGGAATAACGAAAATATGTCACCTTGTCACTTCATTTTCCTTCAGTATAGGCCTACAAGTCTGAAATTAGTCCCGCTTCTTTATTGGATCAGTCTGTACCCATGATTTGAAGAAATTAAATCTGCTAAAAATAAAGAGCAAGTCATTTTATAATACCTAAAACTATACTACTGTGAACCATAAAGAATTTCGCATACCGATACAGCTCTGTGGTATCATGTCCACAGATTTGCTTTTCATTTCTACTCATTCTTCTTCTTCTTCTTTTTCTCCTTCTTCTTCTTCTTCTGGCTCTGCAGCCTATTTCTAGTCTTGACCGACCCGACATTTCTCCAGCGATCTTTCCTTCCATCCTCCGACAATTGCGGATTTACATATGATCTTCTTCAAACTCTTTCAACAAGATATGAGGGTAGTTCAGTTCTTTTCGCTCCATATTATGGTTGGGTCAGGATTAGATTTTACAAGGATTACTTTCTACCCTTCCTTATGACTTGTCTCAGCCATTTAACTTTTCTTGCTTTAATTTATTAATATTGTCAGGTTCATGAATTGTGCTTTGAGATCATTAATACTCCTGTGTATAGATATCTTTCTTCACAAAGACTCAAAAAATAAATCGTGTAGTGTCAGGTCTGGAGAATGTGGAGGCCACGTAATTTGCCACCACAACCGCACCAGTTGATGTCTCATGTTATTCAGAAATATCATGAACTTGTTTTCCTCAATGAGTGGTGATACGTTTCATGCAATATAGGCAGAGTTTTGGATGAAGTTGACAAGTGTTGTATCGCATAGCCATCTCTATGGAGTGACGTCTAAGACTTTTCTTGAGACTTGATGCCATATCAGCGCTAACAGCAGCTTCGGTTTCGACAACAGACCTATGTATGTCCACCAATGTGTGGCAATGTCCACTTCTTCAAGCGTGCGATAGGCCTAATAACATTATCGAATTGTAATTCGGAGCTCTCCGAACATCACACTGACGGCGAAAACGTTGTTGAACTTATGTTATGTATAATATACATAGTGTTCTGCCAAATGACTGGTCCTTCACTGGAAACCCAACTTTCTCCAATCTTTTCTATTTTCTGCCTTCCTCTTTGTCTCCGCATATATTTTAATCTTAATCTGTACGCTTTTAAGGGATTTTTTAAAAGAAGAAAGACTTATTTTCGAGAAGAATGCTTAACTTAAACAGTAAAAAACAGCTCCACTTATTATAGATTATTAAAAATAATATACAGAAATAAAATATCACTTCATTAACTCATAATGTTCTTTCAATGCAAACCCAGTTTTCTCCAATCTTTCCTATTTTCTGCCATCCTCTTTTCTGCTTTCTTTGTCTCCGCATATGATCCATATATCTTAATGTCGTCTATCATCTGATATCTTCTTCTGCACCGAACTCTTCTTCCGTTCACCATCCCTTCCAGTGCATCCATCAGTAGACAGTTTCTTCTCAGCCAATGACCCAACCAATTCCTTTTCCTCTTCCTGATGATCAGTTCCAGCATCATTATTTCTTCTCCCATCTTTTCAAAACAGCTTCATTTCTTATTCTGTCTGTCCATTTTACACTTTCCATTCTTCTCCATATCTACATTTGAAATGGTTCTATTCGCTTCTCTTCACTTCGTCGTAATATCCAGGTTTCTGCTTCATATAATGCCACACTCCACACAAAGCACTTCACTAATCTCTTTCTTACTTCTGCATCCGCAGAAGATGCTCCTCTTTCTGATACTGTAAAAGCTTTCTTTGCCATAGCTATCCTCCTTTTGACTTCCTAGCAGCAGCTCATGTTACTGCTTACAGTACACCCCAAGTATTTGAAGCTGTCCACTTGCTCTACTGCCTCGTTTAATAATCGCACGTTTATTAACACTTTCAAATTCTGTACAACATAACACGCGTTTTGTTAGTTGTCTTGCAGTGAACGGCAATTTTGTTTATTCAGTCGAGTCATTGCGAAGAGACAATCTGATATCTTTTTTCGTAAGAATGATACAAAGTCCTGTTTTTTAAATAATATTGAAAATGAATAACTAAATATCTTTTGTATCCTTGCTCATATCATTTTATAACAATTTTATTTCATGTCTTCCCAAACGAATTAAGCTCTATTTTAGTAAATCTTATTAATTTCGGTCATGCGATGGTAATTTGTTAGACAGAAAATTGAAGTAACATTTATTATTATTTGCTTATTATAAAAAAATAACATAAATCACATGTTTATAAAAATAACTAAATCCATCCAAAAACATGTTCATCGTGTCTTTTTTTATAAACGTTCCTAGATACGCCACTGCTGATGAAAGTTGTAATTACTTATGTCGGTGTAATATTTATCACTTACCCTTGTATAATATTGACTTAGTTATTCACGGTTTACTGATTTAAATTTGTTTCGTGATTCAAACATGCATATGTTAATAATTAATAACACTCCATGAAGTCGGCCATTCCAGAGGAAACTAGTTCTTGTGGGTAATAAAACATTTTTATGCTTTCTCAGCGTTTGGTCTCTTGAATGGAGATGCTGTGAATTCATATCTAAATGTCCTCGATCTGTCACACTTATCTTCCTTGCATGGTAAAAGCAGTTAAATCTATCATACCATTTTATAACAAAATGTTGTATGTTACTTGTCTGGCCTACGCCTTTCATCGAATCGCGGAGGTAATGGGAAATTAAAATTTTGAAAAGTAGATAGACAGTAAAGAAAATATTTGTGAAAGTTCCGTTCCGAACTAAATGTTTCAAAGACAAGTCACCAGACATAACTTTGCCCCGTTTTAACACGTTGAGGTAGCATACATATACCATTGTGACAATTTTCAGACAGTGAATAGTTTTGATAGGGCAGATGCTAACCCGTCTATGGTCCGTCCCAGCATTCTGTGGAGTTACTTTACGCATATAAGGCCGGAATGTATTGCGGGCAGCATCATTTTGAGTCTGCTAAGGGGTAAGATGCTCGTGGTAGAAGGTAGAGTTCAAATAGAAATGATCCAATCCCTGCAAGCGATTGCTAGCTTCGTTCAACCAACACCTCCCCCCCCCCCACAGCGATCATTGGCCCTAGCCCTCCCACATATCACTTGCGCAGAGGTTTTGTTTCGCCTTTCTACTCTACAGATTCCAGGGACAGACCATAGAAGAAAGTACCATGGCATTGGGCATGTCAATAGAGTTAGTCAGAAATGCAGAAGGTTGTACACAAAATGTAAAAGATGAGATTGGGCACATAGTAAGACAATATGTTGTTTTCTAATGGCAGGCGTTTGACAATAGTCATTTGAGCTCTTGCATTCCAATATTTTTCAAAGATATTATCATGGTCAACCACTGAAGCACAGATTTTGAGGTGTTCCGAATCCATTTCTTGGTTTGAGTTGCACAGTGGGCAGTTAGGGGACTGATGTATTCCAATTATGTAGTGAGACAATATAAAATCTTTATTGGATAAAAATAAAAGAGTATAAGACAGTGTGCCAAATAGCCAGTATTTTGTCAGGCGAAGACTTCAGAACTGACATTTTTGAAGAAGATTAAACAGTCATAGGAAGAAGAAGAACACGAAGAAAAGCATCATATTAATAAAAGACAAACAGCCATGTTCTACAGCCAAACATACAACCGTGGCTTCTCGCAACGTTATAGGTGATCATTCCGTATGCCATGTTTGGTAGTTCGATAATTTATTGTCTTTCGTTTGCCAGATACGGTATTAAGTAATGTAGACTGCATTTTATCACGTATTTTATTATCTTAGTCAGTTGGTGCAGTAACTGGCTACGGACTGAAAAGTCCCAGGTTGAATTCCGAGTGGTGGCGCGACATTTCTCTTTGTCAAAACTTTCAGAATGGCCCCAAGGTTCATTCAGCCTCTTGTAAAATTGAGTATTTGGTCTTTCCCGGAGGTAAAAGGCAGTCGGAACCTGGTGCTGACAGCATCACCTCATTCGAGTGCGAAGGGCATGGAAATATGGACCTCTAAATTCATACTTCAATACACTTTTATTGAATGCCATATCTTTACATTTTTGCACTTACATTGAAATTCCACATTCTTGAAGAAGAAATAATAAAATGTATGTAATCGGAAATTACATTTTTGAAAGTATGATACAAATCTATTACGGAGAAGCATAGTTTCGGGCACTTTATACCCGTAACGATACATTGTTTAATAGTTCCTGCAAAAGAATGCTTTTGAAACTGAAAGAATTTGTGACAGAATTCTGTAGGATATAATACCAAATAAATAAAAGACGAATGCAAAGCGAGACATTGATAGTATTCATAAAGAGGCCTTGAATCTTACAACCCGCCATAACGACCATAACTTAATAATCCGTTAGTTAACAAAACACTAACATGTTAGAGAAATGTAATATTTTTATCAGCTGTTTTCTTACTTGGTTATTTAGCGACACTGTATCAATTACTAGATTATTTAGCGTTGATGTGATTGATGATAGCGAAATGGTATTTGGCGAGATAAGGCCGAGGATTCGCCAAAGATTACCCGACATTCGCCTTACGGTTGGGAAAAACCTCGGAAAAAACCCAAACAGGTAATCAGCACAAGCGGGAATCGAACCGTCTCCCGAGCGCAACTCCGGATCGACAGGCAAGCGCCTCAGTCGACTGAGCTACGCCGGTGGCTCCTAGGGTGTTAAACCAATAACAAACTGTTAGCTTACATCTGTTAAGATATCTATTTAACATAACCTACGTTGATGAAACTGGCCGAAAAGGACGTATAAGAATTGGTGTTAAGTTCTGGAAATGATGACAGTAGATAAATATACGTATAGTATAAATAGTCCTATAATCTAACAAAGAGAATAACAAAACATGAAAAGACCAAGAAAATGACACAGGCTACAATGTCTAATCCTTGACTTTCTTTCACGGCTTTCATGACTTTCTTTAAGCGTGTACTCTGAGACTTCCAACAGTGACACTGTGTTCTGTATGGTTTGACAAGCTCCTCTCTTGTCATCTTCAATAGGTCCAGAGAGAAGGTTACGCACGTGGCAACCGTAGTAATCGTTTCTTGGAAGATCTGAATCCTTACAACGGAGATAATGTTACGAAAAAAAAAAGAAAACGTTTTGTTCACCTGCCTTAACTTAAGGCTCTCGGGACCATGAAACCCGTTTCTATTATGCTAAAATTTGAGTAACCTGTGTATCATGTTAAAGAATAATATGATTACGATTGTTCACGATAAATCGAAGTATTGAGATGAATTGAAATGAAAGTATTAGATAAGCGAATGATTAATATATCAAGTACAAATCTATTTATTGTTCTACTGATTAGGTCTCCTTGCTGTGTAGCAAACATCCAGACTAATATATTATATCTGCATACATTAGAACAGGTATGGGCAGTATGTTCCCGCGCGGACATTGTATTACACCAGCCCTTCATTTCTCCCTACACAAATATTTTACCTTCCTGTGTGTACGTACAATAAGCAGAAGCTCAGGGAAATTAGAACTGCTTCCAGTTTATCCTATCCAACTAAACATCTATCACGAAGGAATCAAGTTCTCATCAATCGACTACGTCAGAGCTGGGCAGCAAGAGCGGATTCTACTCTCTCACGGGGAGCCATATGATTTCTCTTCATCCCCTTTCTTCCCCGCCGAACACCGCGCAGCGTTGATTCAGTAACGGATGAATATTAAGGGAAGACTCCACTGAAAATCATGAAAATATTTCCAAATTTTTTTTTAGCTATTTCACTTATTCAGAATTTATATTTTCATACCCCAAATAGATTCAGCTCAATTCTGATTACAAATATTCGTATGTTTACACTTTTTAAAGTAAGGCTGGAAGGGGGAGTGGAATTTAAAGAGCTGCCAAAATTGTTTTTCATCGAAGAATTCTTTATTAAAATTTCTGATTACAAATCTAGTAACTTTTTGTTTGCTCCCTGAAGTTACTAGATGAATGTAGCGGAGGAGAATATTAATTTACATAAATATTCATTTTATTTTTAAATCTATTTTTCTGTGTTCATTTTTGTTGATTCAACACCAACTTTCTTATGCCAAATATCAATCAATCTGGATGAAATTTTTACTGCAAGTATTTATGAGGTAGCTGCATGTTTCTTAAGAAAAATATTAATAAAACAAACTAGCAGCATTTCTCACAAAATAAATGCATAGAAACATGCAGCTACCTCATAAATACTTGCAGTAAAAATTTCATCCAGATTGATTAATATTTGGCATAAGAAAGTTGGTGTTGAATGAACAAAAATGAACACAGAAAAATATATTTGAAAATAAAATGAATATTTATGTAAATTAATATTCTCCTCCGCTACATTCATCTAGTAACTTCAGGGAGCCAACAAAAAGTTACTAGATTTGTAATTAGAAATTTAAAAAAAAGAATTCTTCGATGAAAAACAATTTTGACAGCTCTTTAAATTTCACGCCCCCTTCCAGACTTAATTTAAAAAATGTAAACATACGAGTATTTGTAATCAGAATTGAGCTGAATCCATTTGGGGTATGAAAATATAAATTCTGAATAAGTGAAATAGCTAAAAATATTTGGGAAAATTTTCATGATTTTCAGTGGAGTCTTCCCTTAAGCGTCCTCGTTTAGAGCCTAGTTCCGCTCCCGACGCCCAGGCCTGGACTATGTATTGGACATACCAAGCTCACACATGATTATTTACTAAAGAAGAAACCTCCTCCAGTTTGTAACACTTGCAGTGAAACTCTTTCTATGAAGCACATCATCCAGGACTGTCCTCAATATAATCAGTTACGACAACAACTAAAAATCCCCAACGATATAGCAAGGTCTCTTGGTGAACCTTCTTACTGCAATAGTGTGATAAAGTTTTTCAAATTAACTGGATTATTTGATAAAATTGTGTAATGTGTACTGTAATGAATTAACTTGTTAAATGTTCTGTTATTATTAAAATAAGTTTGTGTCGCGATATGACTTTTGTTATAAGTTAAAGCGACAATAAATAAATTAAATAGAAGAAAGAAATAAGCAGAAATTGAACTCGGTACCATAGAGTTTTAATCAGAGGTATGTAAAGTGTTTGAATATAGCAAATGAATTGTAGGTTTCGCTTTAATTCCCAAGAAGCATAGTAACAAGGATATTTTGTTATTATGAATAAAGGTAAAGCTCAATGCTTTAACTGTTCAGTTGAGATTTATACAGGGACATCACTTTATTTTTACTAACACTTTTAATATCAACCTGGCTATATCTTCGGATTAAAGGTCTAGAACCGGAAACACCGTTTGCTCCCCCTTCCAAGACTGGAGTTCGATGATACTGGCGTAAAATACAAACAAATCACTTGATTAGGTATAGGAGGAAAGAAAAGTAATTCATCCGTTTATGTAAACTAGGAAATGTCACAATTTTGAGTTTGATAATTTTTTTGTTTAATCAAAATACAGTACTGTATTAACACTTTGTGCTTTTACTCACGAATTGAGCTATCCATTCGGACGTATTAATTATGCAGTGTATATTGTAGGCCTATTGTTACAGCACATTAGCGTATAATATAGAAAATGAAGTTAATTGAAAAATAATCATAATATGGATATTTAAACACATTTTTGAAAATGGTAGCCGTTTATTTCGATACAGGCTTCAATTCTTTTGTGCATATTATCGCACTATAGACCAAGGTACTTAATGCCAATTACCATTTTCGTTCTTCGTACGAGTAACTCATGTTGAAATAATTCTATACCTACTCTATAAAAGAGTACCTTACGTACTGTAAATTTAATCTTCAGTTCTGCCCGATCCGAAAAGATAAAATTACTCAAATTCTATCTACTGTCCGTTCAAGTGGTTTTGTCGCAGGGTCGTAGAAAGGGGGGGGGGATCATGCGACAGTTAATGACTTAACGAGGCCATTTTATTTAAGTTATTTTAAACAGTTGTATAATATTACGTAGATTCCAATTCCTAACAGAAATTAATGTTTTCAGAAAAGAGCTAAGACAGCTCAGCTACTAGACTTTGCAGAGGGGCTAACAGAAGCAGGTGGGGGAAACCGGATGCGACGTAGGCAAACGGACGACAGTATCTGTGCGAATATATGATTCAATATTGAAAGTTCTTTCGTCAATGGAAAACGCGAACGTGTTTCTGGAACGTACTGTGGTGGACGGTTGGAAGTTTACTAGTAGAGGGGGTGGGAGTGAAGTACATTAAAAAATTCAGGTACAATAAAAATTGAAGTAAAAATAAAATGATGTCCCTGTATAAAACATTATAATATTAGACAGCACTTCGAACTTGAACGTAAGAAGAATTTTGGCAAACATAAACTTATAGGTAAGAGTTTCAAATAAGATTGTTAAAATGGTTGATATAAAACAATATTTGTTACATGTGATAAAGCTATATGTTACTTTAATTTAATTTGTTGTGCAGGTTGAAATAGTGAGAAAGATTTCAGGAACCTACAATAATAATTGTTATTGGAAAAGCCGACACATACGATCACTACAGGTCGAAAATGCAGATCGATTAATTTATCGCATTTCAAAAACCTAGGCGAGTTCTGGAAAAGTGTACCATTTTTCAAATGTTATGTAATATCGGTAAGGAACTATATGAATTGTTACCTAATGGCGAGCCACCTAACATGTACAGTAATTTCGCTTCTAAGATGCTGGCAACCTTTGAATCCACGTAGACCTATCCTGCAATCATTTTTTCTAAAATGAACATGATGAAAAATATTGCATGTACACATCTAACAGCCTATCATCTCATAACTGCTTTAAGTTTATGTAGTAATAGTATTCATCATAATAGTAGACAGACTCGTCCTGACTAAACAGTACAGGCGATGTAGAGCTTATAAGTGATTATTTATAAAGAATGCTAAGCCACAGTGAACACATGAATGCCTGTATTACTTATTTGACTTGTTTAATGCAATGGCATGTAGCATTAGTTTTGTACATCCTTAAGCGGAAGAGAAGTCTAGTTCAAGTAGTTACGCGTTGATATAAACACAGCAGCTACGTCCGAAATAATGTGGAAAAAGTGAACTCGATCATCTATGCCTCCCCTCCCTTATGCCAATGTCTGATTTAGAATGTATGTCACTTCTAGTTGTCTCTGCTGCTGAACGAAATTTTTCAGCGTGATTTCTTTCAACTAAAGTGTCAACAAGGAAACTTTCCATATCAGGTCGAAATCACCTTTGTACGTTTGTGCAGAGTAAATACCGTGAAAGAAAAATGACCTACAAAAACGCAGTTGTTAAATACGAACTGTAAATAAAAAAGTAAAGTCTTTGTGACACGGCAGCCAACTCCATTCCGCTGACTGCTGGCCTAACGTCTACAACTCTATATGTTTCAGCGCATGCGAATGATCAACAAACCAGTTTGGAAGTAATGTGTGGTTAGCATATGTTACACCTGGTTTTGAATGAACAATGCCATTGCCTGGTTATGTGCCCTGTGATACAAGGAGCATATATTCTTTAGTAGGTTATTTAAGGACGTTGTATCAACTACTACATTATGTAGAGTCGATGGATTTGGTGATAGCGAGATGGTATTTGGCGAGATGAGGCCGAGGATTCTCCGTAGATTATCTGACATTCGTTTTATGGTTGGGGAAAATCTCGGGGAAAAAACAAATAGATAATCGGCCCAAACAGGAATTGAACCTACGTCCGAACGCAGCTTCGAATCAGTAGGCAAGCACCTCTGCCTACTGAGCTACACCGGTGATGAACATCTGTGAGTTCCCGAAGTGAACTTTAAAACATACTTTAAAGCAATGTAAACTGATTCCTGATAATGTTAATAGTTTCGGATTTATAAAACACAGAAAGTGTCTATTTCTTTTTTAGTAATCCTGTATATTTAAAATATTGCGTATTATAGCCTCCTAGTAGACTACTTGAATAACTTTTCTTCTTATTGTTTACAAAGACAAATTATAGAATAAGCTCCCCAGTCAACATTATAAATCACCAATCAGTAGCTTCAAAATTCGATTTTACAATTGGTTATTAAATAATCCTTTTTATTCTGTTGGTGAGCTTTTAACACACATTTGTATGAAATTGTTTTCATAATAAATACATTTAAATGCAACCAGTTACAATCAATACATTAAGGATGAAATATTTTCATTAATTTAAAAGTTAAATTATTTCATGTTTTCATTGTATTATTTAAATTTCACTAATTTAATTATATTAGTTTTTTTTTCAAATGTATAATATGTTTTTCAATATATCTGTGACGAAACCTATAGTCTAACATTATGTTTAATGCCCTAATAAATTGAATTAAATTGAATCCAGATGCGTTGTACAATACATTTGCAGTAGGTAGTTAACAAGTTACTTTAAGTTAATTTGTGCTATTTTCATTTAAATGTTTGCAATTATTTTCTAGTTCATAATTTATCGCACGGTTCTTCCTTTGTGATTACTACAGTATTTACTGAATTTAAATTATTCGGTTTGACCTAAGTTCTCAATGTTGATTACGCCACTATCAGCTTCATTACAACAAAATCTGTAGTGATATTATCACATCATTATCACCATAATAATAATGATAATAATAATAATAATAATAATACTAATAATGATTACTATTATTATTACTATTATTATTATTATTATTATTATTATTATTATTATTCATACAGATTATTTGTTCAGATTCTTAATCATCATCATAATCATCATCACCATCACACATGTAGCTTCCAAGGAGTTGGGCCACATACTGGCTCGTTTCGGTCTCATATTAGAGGCCGAGAAATTTCTTCAGTGGTCGTCCAGAGTTTCTTGTACCGGCCAGGATGTAATTCCTGTTGCAGAGCCTCCTACAGACATATTGTATCCACTGTGACTTATAATTTAAAATTTGTTCAAAGGCTGATGCCATTCTTAATTCTTTCAAAATTTCTATTTATTTAATAGTTATTCGATTTATAACCCGCTGTTCTTCGTAATGAACACTAAAAATTAAAAAAAAACCTGGAAATTGTAATCGTATGGTTACCATGGTCACCCTACAAAACAAGCAAATTATGAGAAAGATTCCCTGCTGAAAAGTAGAGTAATCTTTAATTTCATGCCAGAAACCGAGTACATTTTTTGTGTTTAGAGCTGAAAACGCTACCACTTGAACCGCAGAGGAAGAATAAAAGTAAAGAATAGCTGGGTAGGAAGAGTTGTAAACCGCATAAACAGGTATTTATTAATGGAGAAAAATTCGTTCCGACACCGGGAATCGAACCAAGGGCTTTCAACTTGACGCGCTGAGTGCTCTTACCATCTGAGCTATGCCGGGATACGACCCACAGCTCCGGCAACTCTCCTCCATTTGTATCGTCACGTGATTATATAAAGTCATTGATTACACATTATTCAGTAGGCAGCGAGGTTCTCTAATAAGAATATATACATAAATAGAACTAAAACGTAAATTAAGTTCGAACTGAGTGCAGATAAAACTATAGCTGTGGTTGGGCCGTAAGGTTTCAATACATCATCGCCATAAAGCTACTTTTAGTGCAACATTTTTAAGTTTAATTTTTCTACTATTTATTTAGGACTGCATAGAATAGCATTTATTTTCCTTGCAAAGGAAGATGTGAGAAATGGGCGATAAATTTTACAAATGGAGATCAATCTTATCTTCACTTTCCGCCAAAATTATGCAATAACTGTGCAATAGAACATTCTGGTTAGTTTTGTTGTATCCTTTGCATTGAGAGACGTTTGAATTGTTAGCTGTATCAGTTCCTCTATCTGCTACAACGTTAAAGTGGGCTATAAAACTCAACTGTGTGTAACGCTCATTGACATTCGAAACTGCGCAGGTAACAGTCCAGAAACATTCGGTCCGTTAAAGGCAGGATGTGGCTCTAATATTACTACAGCGTCAAGGAATTTTTTGTCATAAAATAGTCTGCTATAAAAAATGTCTCTGCTCTGAATTGAGTAACCTGTGTTGAGATGTTTAGGCTCTTTTGGATACAAGTTTGTTCAATAGAAACGTCAACAGGAAAAATATATAAAGGATATGGATATACAATTGCATTACGCAAAATGAGTATTTTATCAATAGTAATCTCACTAGATGTTTTGACTTATCTAGAGAAAATGAAAACCCGAGTGGGATTTAATTGACTATTACACGATTAGAAGAAATTATAAGTACTCTAATACAATAAATTATTAATTCACTTACTAAAATTCTATTTCACTAATGTTACCTTCACCAAAACGTTTCAACGAAGCCGCCATTTTCAGTCGACTATCTATGCGGGAAACAAATGACGATCGCAAAGCATGTTTTATAGTACCGTAAAGAATTTGTAATTTGATATGTTGGCAAACAAAGAAACAAATGTTAGGGAGGTGATAAAGACAGAAGAAAGTATATAAAGATTAGAAGAAATAAATTACTCTAATACAATAAAATAGATATTAATTGACTTACTAAAATTCTGTTACACTAATGTTAGCTTCATCAAAACGTTTGAACGGAGTCGCCATTTTCAGTTGACTGTCTATGCGGTAAACAAATGACGATTTCAAAGCATGTTTTATAGTACCGTAAAGAATTTGCAGTTTGAAATGTTGACAAACAAAGAAACAAATGCTAGGGAAGTGATAAAAACAAATGCTAGAAAAGTGATAAAAACAAAGAAATGCTCTGGAAGTGATAAAATTGTGCGATAAGCAGCCATGATTGGTTGAAAGACGTCCTTTCGTACCGTTTTATTGGTCAAAAGTAGTATGACGTAGTAAAAGTGTAATGGTCACTAGAATCTGATGTCATATGCAAAACGCATTTAATACTATTCTGGACTACACCGTATGTACATGTACATAATATCTGTATGTTCGAATATTTAATTGATAATTAACTCATGTCCGAGTATTTAACATGTAATACTGCAGTCGCGGAAGCAAGCCTGTAGAGCGTGAGGTAAAACGCAACATATTAAAGATCTGTAATCACAGGCATATTGCACTCGTATAACTTTGATTAATGGCATGAACACAATCATCATTTTACGTCACTAACCTGTGTTACAGTAGTTGTTGAAAGTGGTGTCCATTAGCATTCAGACATTCCCGACATCTTTTGATGAAATTTGAATTCACACACCAAAGTTCTTCTTCCGTTATCCTTCTGATTTCTGTTCTTATATTGTCTTTCCTCTGGAAAAGAAAGGAAGAGACTAGTGAAGTGCTTTGTATGGAGTGTGGCATTGTATGGGGCAGAAATGTGGACATTACGACGAAGAGAAGAGAAGCGAATACAAGCATTTAAATGTAGATTTGGAGAAGAATGGAACGTGTGAAATGGGTAGACAGAATAAGAAATGAAGCTGTGTTGGAAAGAGTGGGTGAAGAAAGAATGATGCTGAAACTGATCAGGAAGAGGAAAAGGAATTGGTTGGGTCACTGACTGAGAAGAAATTGCCTACTAAAGGATGCACTGCAAGGAATAGTGAACGGCAGAAGAGTTCGGTGCAGAAGAAGATATCAGATGAAGAGGACATTAATATACAGGGTGTTTCAAAAATACGGGGCATAATTTCAGGTATGTATTTCCCACATGCAGACAATCAAAATAGTTCATTACAACATGTGTCCGGAAATGCTTTATTTCCGAGTTATGGCCTTCACAACATTGAAATTCACCGGAACCATACCCCATGTTTTAGAATACACTCCACTGATCAATCGTCAACACATTCACTTCTTGCATGATGGCGCTCCTGCACACTTCAGTCGTACGGCTCGCCGGTACTTGGATCGAAGGTTTCCTGATCGATGGATAGGTAGAGGTGGCCCAATTGCTTGGCCTCCACGCTCACCTGATCTGAACCCTCTCGATTTCTACTTGTGGGGCCATTTAAAATCATTGGTTTATTCGTCTCCGGTGCCTGATTTGGAATCCCTTCGGAATCGAATTGTGGCATGTTCTGAGGACATACGCAATACTCCTGGAGTTTGGGATCGTGTTCGCAGGTCAATGAGACATCGATGTGAGGTCTGTATTCAAGCAGGAGGTGGACATTTTGAACATCTTCTGTAATGACAACGACCTGCGGAAAGAAAAACGTTCCGGTGAATTTCAATGTTGTGAAGGCCATAACTCGGAAATGAAGCATTTCCCTATGTGTCCATATGTTGTAATGAACTATTTTGATTGTCTACATGTGGGAAATACATACCTGAAATTATGCCCCGTATTTTTGAAACACCCTGTATATGGATCATATGAGGAGACTAAGAGGAAGGCAGAAAATAGGAAAGATTGGAGAAAACTGGGTTTGCAGTGAAAGACCTGCCCTTGGGCAGAACACTAAATGAATGAATGAATGAATGAATGAATGAATGAATGAATATTGTCTTTCAGTTCATTGATGATGTGGGGGTTATTTCTAATGGACTATTTTTTAGGATTCCCCACAAATAACAATAGCAAGCGGTAAGATGTGGGGAACGTGCTGCAGGTGCTTCTTTGGAGGCTATAAGGGAGGTTTCTGATGACTAGGGTCGTGACATCGGTATATTTGTGTTAATCTGAGGTGAACATACGACGCTCCGAACAGAATGTAGTCGGCGTTTCAAGTACAGGCAGCGGAAGCGAATTTGACACACACCTAAGCAAGCACGTTCCTTGCTTTCGTATACGATTATTGCATATTATAAAATCAAGGCAATACAACAATTTTATCGTATAATTAGGGTTAATATCAGAAAGGTCTAAAATGCTGGCTAGCTTGAGAATAATTGTTGGAAATCATATTTATATGTCACAAAGTGGTAAAACATAAGTCTGAAAATATGTTCTTTTTTAGATTTTGCATTACAGTTTTTGAATGCCGAAAACGTATATGGCGTACAGTTTTGCTTTCCCTATATTTAACTGTTACATTAATTTATTTATCACATCTATTATGTACCTTACTTTTTTTGCATGTTGTTCGTCTGGTTTCGGTTCATGCTGCAATAAACAACATTTCTTTTCAAAGTTTCAAATGAAAATGACCGCGAGTGTCGGCTAGTATAACCTTGTATGCGGAAAAACTGCGTAAGGTAAGGAATAGATGTGATAAATAAATTAATGTAACAGTTAAATATAGGGAAAGCAAAATTGTACACCATATAAGGGACATCACTTTATTTTTACCAACATTTTTAACATTAACCTGGCTATACTCGGAAACACTGTTGCCCCCTTCCATTACAGGAGTTTGATGTTACTAGTGCAATATGTAAACAAATCATTTTACTAGGTATAGGAGGAGAGAAAAGTAGTGTATCCATTTATGTTGTAGGGAAATACGATATTACGATTTTCAGTTTGATCATCATTTTTACGGAATTTATCAAAATACAGTAGAGTAGTAATATTTTTTTTCAAAAACTCAACTTTTCAGGCGGCTATGTTCGTTATGTAATGTCTACTTTATTTAGCATATTAATTATTGATGTTAACATACAATATAGAGAGTGCATTTAAATTGAGGGGGTCATAAGTAAAGGGCTGTAAGTGCACTTAAGTTACTTTTGAGAAAATGGGGTTTAAATATTTAAGCTTTCGTAAAATCGGTGAAATTTTTATTTAAATTTTAATGTGTGATGCGATTAAAATATCCCTTTGCCACTAAAATTTTAGATACTTTTGCTTACACTGGATGCACTTAACTCATGTATTACTAGACATCGGATTTTTAGGCACTAAAAATTGCAGTTTTAGGCGCCTAAAATAAGCTCAAAATTTGTAAAATTAGGCTCTGTTTTAATGAAAATAGGCATTTTAGGCACATCAAGGTATCATACTTATTTCTTTCACTGAAATTTTTAGTTATACACTAAATTACGCACAAAAAAGTATGTTTAAACATTAAAAAAGAATACTATATTATATTTATAAACAGAGCTGCAAAAATTTAATATATTGAAACTAATGAAATAATGATTATTGATATCAAGATTACTCATTTTAAGTTATTGAAATTCAGTTCCATGCTCAGACTTTATTATAATTATCTGCACAGTACACCACCAGAATTTTTTCTAAATTCTCCACAGTTAACCTTTGCCTTTTGTCACTGAGAATCATTTTGAAAGCAGAAAAACTTCTTTCAACCGAAACTGATGTGAGAGGCGCAAATTTTAAATTAGGTACAATAGAAACATCAATATTTACTGGAACATTTACACTTTCCCCCGATATCACTCTTGATACTTTTTCCAACAATGAAAATCCTACATTCTTATTTAATACGTTGTCCCACTTATTTTTAACTTTTTTCCCAGTTTCGCCCAAAGCAGAATGTATGTTCACTTGAGCTTCCTTTACTATTGCTATTTGGCTACAAAGAGATTGTTTTTCACGTTCTAATTGTTCAATGCTTGCAGGTATGAAAGAAAAGTTTGATGTTATATAGGCAATATCGTTTTTCACTCGTGAGTCATTCAGACAATCTTTCACTGCTTTCACACACGCTGCACTATCAGTTTCAGGTAATTTGTCAATAACTGTGACCACTTCTTTAAAATACTTAGAATAATACACCACTGACTGAATCCAGGTTCCCCATCGTGTAACAACCGGCTGAGGTGGGAGTGGGATATCTGGAAAGTTCTCTCTGAATATTGAAATCCTGGATGGGGCTTTACAAAAACTTTTTTTTGTGTTAGAAATAAACGAATTGACAAGAGGAAATTCATTCCGGATTGTTTCAGAAACCCTGTGAAGGTCATGTGCTAGACAGGTTACATGCGTGAGGTTAGGATAAAATGTTTTAAGAAGTGGAGCTGCAGCAACCATGTATGAGGCAGCATCAGTACAAAACAACAGAACTTTAGAATCGTCTATATTACCTGAGTATAAAGACTGTATGCCTTTATTTACAAAATAAGCAATGGCTTGGCTATTCACTTTCGAAAGTTCCTTAACATATACGAGGTGTGGAATCGAAGGTCCATCAGGACTAAGTTTTCCTACTACCATATTTGCTATATACCTATTCAGAGGATCTGAGGTTTCATCCACAGAGACCCATATGTAAGAATCACCTATATCCTCCCGAATGGAAGCTAAAGTTTCATTGTATATTCTGTATAAGTAATTTTTTCTTAGGGTCGACTCAGATGGGATATTTTGTTTGCAGTATTTTTGTAAAAACTGTCTTAAAACCGGATTGTCAATTGCATTCCAGGGAATGTTAGCAGCAACAAACGCTCTGGTTAAATCAGCATAGAAATTGCTGCTGAGATTGGATGAAGTAGGCTGTGTTAGTAAAGTTTGTTGCAGTTGATTTTTCTGCTGAGCTTTAGCCTTATGAGCCGCTCCTTGCACATGCTGCTTTAGGTGGCACTTCTTTTCTTGCGAAATCTAAAAATGTAAAGTAAACTGAATTAAAATAAAATCCTAATTGTTGTATTGCCGTATTTCTATCACAAAGTTAGTGGGTTCGAACAATCAAAATTTTAATGACCTGCAAATACTTTAACTATCGGAATTTAAAAGGTTAAAGTGTAGTGGTCTTAAAAAGAATTATACCTCAGGATAGCTCAGTCAATGTATAAATTAATATTATAGGCCTACTCATTAAAATTAATAGAATTTATATATTTCAACTATTGTTACATACCTGTTTGCTACAAATCTTGCAGAATATTATTTTTCCATCATAAGTGAATTCTGAATATTCTGTTAGCCATTGCCGGATCAATGTAGATTTTGCACTTATATTTTTCGGCATTATCGCGTTAAACTTCACAGGAAAACGTCCTACCGCTCAAAACTTCTCAACACAAATAAGGTGAGGGAAAGAGCAACTGTTAACGAGCATTCAAATGAACCGTTGTTATTGAGATTCAATTGGACAAAAATACAAAGTTCCACTTATTGTTGCATTTCCTGGTAGTGTTAACACTAGGAGGGCCATTCTTTTAAATATTTTGTAACGGTTTACCCTACTAATTCGCAGTTTTACGACTTTTCATAAATATTTCAAAAACACTCTTTCTCCAAAAATTGTGATTTTATGACACTCTGAAGGGCAGTACAGCTAATCGGTTTCAGACCGAAAACAGTCATTTTTATAGTATAGTATATCTCTGAATCGGTAGCAGCACATGTTGTGATTGTTGCCTGCTTCAAAACTAAGGTTGGTTCTTTATCGGCATTTATGCCTCCAAACATGTTAAATTCGGTGAAATCTATTGCGAGTGTCGTGAGATTCAAAACATTTTGTTTCCTTTATCAATGGTTTCATGGCCGGTGTGAAGCAAACTTTCCACTTTTTAAATGCCTTAAATTTCGCAGTGAATGCATGTATAAATTATAAAAAGTAAGAGTAAAATGCGAAACTTTACAGTGAGTTAGGCATTTTTAGGCGAATATTAACAAATTAGGCTCTAATAACCGTTTTAGGGCATTTTAGGGCACTATAAAACTCTTTGAATACCTTTCAATTTCCATGAAACACAAATATTAATAATTATTTTTACTTTTCTCCTAAAGAAACAAAATAGGCATTTGCCCTAGAATCCGATGTCTGGTTATTACAAATGTCACTAGCATTCCTTTGCTTCTAGCCACCTCAATTCAAAATAAGCTAATCTGAATTTTTAAACAAGTTGCTGAAAATGGTTGCCGTTCATTACAATGCCGGCTTCAATTCAGTACGCATATTATTAAAAACATTTTGAAGCATATTCTCTGAAATTGAATTTATCGTTTCTTGAATATAATTTTTGGTACGATATTATTAATATAGGTTCTTTCTTCTATAGAGAACGCAATCATATTTCTGAAACACACTATACACTGCAGTGTTTACTTCACTGCTTGAAGACTTCGAATGCAACAGCGGCCGTAAGATTGTGTGTCTGACGGGAGCAAGGACATTAGTGAAGGGGTGAGAGTGAAGTACATTCAGAAATGCAGGTACAATAAAAATGCAAGTAAAAATGAAATGGTGTTCCTGTACGTTTTCGCCATTCTAAAACTGTAATGCAAAACTCTAAATATTAAAAAACATCTTTTCAGACTTAAGTTTTACCACATTTGTGACAATTAAAGTATGATTTCCAACAATTATTTTCAACCTCACCAGCATTTTTGACCTTTCCGATATTAACCCTTATTATACAATGATTGTATTGTCTTGATTTTATAATACGCAATAATCGTATACAAAACACGGAACGTACTTACTTAGGCGTGTGTCAAATTCGCTTCCGCTGCCTGTACTTGAAACACGTCGACTACATTCTGTCCGGGGCGTTGTATGTTCACCTCAGACTAATACAAATATACCGCTGTCACGACCCTACTGGTGACTAATTATTTCTACAGGGTTATGGCCCGCACGTTTCCGCACGTTGTGTACTTCTGTTCTATACACGCATTGATATCACCAATCCAACCAATTAGATTAAACGGTTTGAAGCCATCTTTTTGCTTTAAACCAAATAATATACTGAACCGTTTTAAACCAACAGCGCAACCCCAGTCACTGGGCATGGTCAAACAAGTTACATTGTTCATAACCTAACTGCTATCAACATTAGCATTGGTTGTGGCTCATATTGTTAAGTACATGAAATTCACCTATGTTTTGTTTAACCATGGATTCCGGAACGGATGCCCATACTCTATGGGGGGAAAGACTTATTGTACGTAAAAAAACCAAACCTCAATAGAGTAGTCTATATAAACCATTTCAATTGCTTTGGGTTTTAGATGGTTATAATATTTTGTAAAGCTAAGATCGTCGAGTAACGGCGAATTATGATATAATTACCATTTCTAAAATGACATCCACTAAAATTCGCTTAGTTCAGATGGAACTCCGTTACTCGTACCGCAATGCTGGGATTCAGCTGTTCTTAACTCCAGAGATAGACAACAGATGTTGGTTCACTTCCCACTTCAATCTCGCAGCTACACTTGTAGGTGTTGCTGTAAATGCAACAGTTCTCTCTTTTTCAGTGCGATGGTTTCTGTTGTGAAAACTTCATTGTTGACTGACTTTATGGAAGAAATGAAATTGTGGAATCTATACGTTTCAGACAGAATGGTGTGAGTGTAGCGAATTTCTACTCGTCTGGATTTATTGACTGAAAGCTGCAAGCGTGTGAAATGTAATAAACCCACATAATCACCGGGCTTTGTAATAGAATAGCAAGTCGACTGTTCTTCAGCGGAAATCTGGCAGGTAAGTCTACGCTTAGGCCTCAGATTTCTTAGAGTGTGGTTTTCAAACTGTGTGGCGCGACTCCTTTGAATGTCGCGGACATAAGTCAGGAACGCCGCCGCCGTCGAAGTTTCTGTGCGGAATTAAAATTCCTGACCATGATAACGAACAGCGTACTAGTGCCCTCTAATTCTGAAGGATTGAATTCAAATTTTGCAATTCCATCTCTATTTCAAATAATATAATTTCATCTTCAAATTAATTTTCATTTGAAAGTTACTGTATGCAGCCTATTTTCATTGTTTCATTGTAAACTTCTATATACTATGTATTTGGTTTCTAGATCCTTGTGGTCACCCTTATTGAAGGACAAATGGTTTTATTTAATAAATGCAATATACGGTCCAACTACGATCCTCAATGTGAGGAATGCAATTAACGGCAAATAATTTTTAGATTTAATAATGTTTTGGTAAAATTTTCATATACATTTGAATGTCTCATTCACGGACATCGAAGGGACATAACACTGTCGCATCTGGGAGGTGTCTTTTGTAGAGAAGAAAGTTGCACAATCTAACTGTAACTATATAGCATGCATATATGTAGGCCTACCCTCTCTTCAAATGAAATATATTTGATTAATTCTAAGTGTAGTAAATTAATGTTTTGTAACTTTGAAGTAAATAGGGTGAAAAGAAAGGAAAATACTATGCAATTTTTTGTATAGCATTTTATGACAAAGTCTTGTTAAAAAATCGCTTAGGCTGATTTGTGGAGTACACTTCGCATTAACTGCTTTCTGTTCAAAACTAGCCTGAAACTGTTCTATTAACTGAAGAGCTTCAACATAGTGATGGGCGATAGTCGATACTATCGATAGTTATGACTTCAGCTGTAGAAATATCGATAGTCAAATTGTTTCCAATACTATCGATATCGAATTACAGGGCTTTCAATCTTTCTTGACTTTTGAATACCTCTATACACGATGAACTGCAAGTAATGTTTCAGGAGATTATTCTTTGAGATATTTCAAACAAAAAAGTTTCATATAATTTTGCTCGTTTTTGCTTCCTTTTCCAGACAAAAATTCTTTTATATGAAACATTTCATAGCGTGTTTCAGGAAAGCCATTGATTTAATTCCCAATATGCTCAATCAATTTAAGAGAGCAGTGTATTATAGTAATGAATGATTGAAACAATTTTAGTTTTGTCCTTCAAACGTGCAGAAATTTGATCTGAATAAATATAACTTTTCGTTCTGCAAAGACAATTTTAAATGTTACATTTGTTCTGATCAAATTTCTGCACATTTAAAGGACAAAACTAAACAGTCCTTCAATGATTTTTTATAATACAGCTGCTAACTTAAATTGACTGAGCATATTGGAAATTCAATCAATGACTTTCCCAAAACACGCTATGAGATATCTTTCAGGTGAAGCTCCCTGTAAAGGCGATTTGAATAATTTCAAGGGAAAAATTGTTCCGGGGCCGGGTATCGATCCCGGGACCTCTGGTTCAACGTACCAGCGCTCTCCCAACTGAGCTACCCGGGAACTCCCTTTTTTCCCTTGAAATTATTCAAATCTGCTTTACAGGGAGCTTCACCTGAAAGATTAGATTTGCATAATATATACGTCACTGTGTACGTTAAGAGAAAACCACAATTCCAAGTCACACAGAGTTTGTGTGCACTCGATGTCGGTCTCTGACGTGTCGTCAGCCCACGCGAGTTGTGTGGATACAAAGGGAAAAGTTGAGACGGTGTCGGGTGGAGTTCCCGGGTAGCTCAGTTGGGAGAGCGCTGGCACGTTCAACCAGAGGTCCCGGGATCGATACCCGGCCCCGGAACAATTTTTCCCTTGAAATTATTCACGCTATTAGATGTTTTATGTAAAACAATTTTTATCTCTAAAAGGAAGAAAAGACGACCAAAATTTTATTAAACTTTCTTGTTTGAAATATCTCAAGGAATAACTCCTTGAAATTAACGACATTAGTTGCTGTTCACTCTGTGTATTCGCGAAGTAATCCTGAAAATACCGTTAGGGATTTTGCTTTTTCTTAGTAAATTTACTGACAACTGAAGTCATAAATTCATCAAAAATAAAAATTTGTCGTGGTATTATGCATATCAACCCATTTCAGTTCCTGTTTAACCGGTGGTATTGTACTAGATTCACTTATCATTGTCTCTAGAGTTCAACGACGGGATTTATTTCAAGCGACAGGTACCATCAGTTCGTTGCTACATCACGTTCAGAGCAGTTTCCTTTCATCACCTCCGAGGTTCCGAACGTTGTGCCTGAGGCAGTAAGCTCGCCACTCGATGAGGTCACGAATGAATTATTTCAAAACATCTCCAGTACAGATGTGACTGTATAGGAATGCCATTTGATTCTGGACAGATTATGGTAAGAAAATGAATTTGAGGCAGTTGCCTTCAATAACACTTATTGCACTATTACTACTCACTTCCTCGTCTCCTAATAGTTTATATTTCCAAACGTAATATTTAATAAAATTCTTCAGGTAGCTCACTGCTAAAGCCCAAAATTATAGTCTATTACTAGGGATGGAGGTTCGGACACAGAACCTATGAAGTTAACTTAGAGATGGGAACGACATATCGGTTTTTACGAAATACCGATATTTTCATTTCGATATAGCGATATATCGATATCGAAATTTTGATTTAATATATCGTATAATATATCGGTTTTTCTCATAAATTTATCGTTTTTTTTTGTGGAATTATTATCATTATCAACAACAACAAAATCCACACTAGACAACTCCGATAATTCCCGAGAGATGGCGCTACTGAAGTTGGACAATTACATAATTGTGAAACCTCACTCAATACCTTGTTCTAATAGGCTGGATTGGAATTCGAATTCAAACTGTTTATTGTGCAGCAGCACCAAATTCAAAATGCAGCGTGTGCGAACGTGAGACAGACGGGAGGTTTATCTACTACTGTTTTAATATTGTTATTAATGTTCTCCAAGGTAGGAGAGCAACTCCCACCCTGAAAGGGAACCGTCTGACCTCAAAACCGGTATCCAAACTTTTATTTCTATATTCTGAAATGAAAAGAGAAACAAGGATTTAATACCAATGTGACATTTGTTTAATCTATGATTTCTTTGCACAACCTAGTGCTGACATTCTGTTTTCTTATATTTTTGTGCATAAAAATTCTACCCCTATCATCATCACCATTGTTGTTTGGAATATTGAAGTGTAACAATAACTTGCAATGGGAACTTACTATAGAAGGATTGTATCAAATCAACTGTGAAGTTTGTTAAAAATTGTAACATTCTAAGTACGGTTTACTTATATTTAAAAATGATTACGTTGTTAGGCAGAAAAAAGCATTGTATCTGTGTCCTGGATTGACTCCTATACAATATTAGAATAATTAAATCGTGTTTCAATATCAAATACTCAACCATGTAGAGTTCACTTAATTCTTTCCAACTATATCATTTAAGCTCCCTTGCCTCCACCATAATTTTTATTTAGGTTAGGACCTACATCATATGGTATTGAAAATGTATTGTTTATTGTTACAATTTTACATTTATGCTTTTGACTGTTATGTTGTTAATTTCGATGGTAAAAAGGAATATTAAAATTTAAGTAATTTCATTGTAATACAGTAAATGTACGCCTGAAAATGCAATTTGCTTACGGAATAGCGATATATCGCTAATCGTTCGATATATTTTGTGCGAAATATATCGTTTATCGAAATTAGGTTTGCAATATATTGCAATATCAATATATCAGTATTTAATTTATTTCCTCCATCACTAGGTTAACTACGTCGCATATTATACAAGCCGTGTTGTTTACATCAACTCAGGGTAGTACAGGAACGTGTACAAAGCACTGCTGTGTTTGAATCAAAACAATGCTAGGTATACTCAGGTGACTGAAACAAATAGAGCATTAGAGCCCGGATGTTTGGCAAAATGTCTTTTTTTACTAGGCGGAAGTAAATCATTATTTGCATAGGTATAAATGTGATTTGAAGTAAATCAAAGTGATAGGGCCATTTTTATTTTGCCTATGTTGTCTTTTTAAGGTGTTTATTACTAATGAATGCCTTTTTTTCATTTTAAATCAATATTTCTTGTTTATTTGCAATTTTCTAATTAACTGTAATGTTATGTGTTTGGAATTTAAATATTTGAAACAATAACTAACTTTACTAACAATAGTAAATAAAAGTAATTTATTTCGGTGCTTAATCTTCAATAATCGTGCTTTAATATTATTGGTGTAATATGAATAATGATAGACAATCCACAGTTACAAATATAATATTGTCATGTCTTCACGATACCAACAATCAGCCTTATAATTTTAAATATTAAGCTCGTTCTCATAGAATTTGTCACGCAGCATTTCCAATTATTTGCTTTCATATTTTCAAATTTTACTATTACAATTTTGTGCTACACGTATTTATTATTGTAGGAGAAAGAAATTTGAGTGAGGAACAGTCAGTTATTGTCGGGTGGCAGGAGGTATAAGATCGGTTAGCTATAATGTCTAAATTCAGTAAATTGAAAAGTAAACTTCATGTTTATGTTAGTGAATTTGGTGCCCATGTGTTTTCAACCGCTGGAACAGTTTTGTTATAAGGTTTGTGAAAAGACAGTTAATCACGAAAAAAAGTGTTTTACAAGTCAAAATGTGTCACCTACGAAGTAAATATGAAAGTTATTTTAATATAATTTAAATTTATTGCTAAAATATATTATGCCTTTCTAAAATTTATAATTCCTTTTTCAAAGATTATTCTGCCTTTTTGCCTGCCTATTTTAACTGTTGTAAATGCCTAAACATACGGTCTCTAACTATAACACATATTTACGATTCTTACTTCATTCTCTTCTTTGTAGAAAATGGCGATACATTTCAAGTAAAAATGATATATTTTAAGTGTCACTAATTTTGTAGCAATGTAAAACTGTATACATTAGTAAATTGTCAAATATAAACCTTTGTTGATTATCACCCAAACAAGAAAATTTTCTTTTGACATCACACGATGTTAATGGTGCGAATTTCAAATAGTTTTTATTTATTATAACCTGTAACTTTTCACTATTTAGTTCACATTGCACTTCACAGAGTTTCGAATAAGCAGGATTTTTAAGAACACTCTTCAGTTTTAGTTTAACCCTTACTCTAGAATGTGTTCGATTATTGAGACATCTTGCTCAGTGATCTCAGGATTGATTCCTCCCAGAAACTACAGCGTGTTCATAACGCGTGCGTCCGCTTCATTTGTGGTGTTTGATACTACTATAATTGCATCTCACCTTCTTTCGAGAAGTTATCATGGCTTAGGTTAGGCCTACATGAGAGGAGGAATTTGTACTAGCTTTTCTCTTCTATCTAATTATACAATTTACACAGATATGTAGGCTATAGTATTATGAAATAATATACCTTGTATTACAATACACAGCACTGTACACAAGTTTCATATTGTAAATAATGTTTGATCAATGTAGCCTTACATTCTTTATTATAGTGTAAATAGTGAAAGTAGCGTATTCTAGTGTACACAGTTTAAATTGTAAATATTAGTGTAATTGTTAAAGTGGTCCATGTTTTGTTCTGCCCTACTTTACGAAACAAGAGTCGCATGAGCCGTCAGTCAAGTACTTCGCTTGTTAGACGCACGCACTTCGTTCACTTAAAAACTGCAGTACTATTTAATCTTGTAGTCACCTGGGACGATCCCTAATTACGATAATCTCCTTAATTTTTTAGATCTTCTTCTTCTTCTTCTTCTTCTTCTTCTTCTTCTTCTTCAGGGTTTAAGCTGTGCAGCCCATTCCGGCGAAGTCACACGTGGAATCCATCTTCTACTCCTCTACGAGGTCAGCCAGCGTTCTTGTTCCTCTCGGATTATATGAAAGGTTCTTTTTGGCATTCTTTCGCTACTCATTCTCATTAAATATTCTGTCCATTTCTTTTTCAATGTTTCGATTTTATCTTCAATCTTATATACAGACTGCATTTAATTCTTCTCTGATAATTTCATTTCTTATCTTATCCGCTCTTGTGCATCACTTTACAATATGTAGCATTTCGGTTGCCTGTATTTTGCTTTTGTCTTTTGATTTGATTATCCAGTTTTCAATCCCATATAACAACGCGGGGACAGCCATTGTTTTGTATAATTTAAGTTTTGTATCTTTCCTTGTATTCCGACCTAAAATTCTTTCTATGGTTCCACGTAGGCCTACAGCCTGACATTTTGATATTTTAATTTCTATGGCTTTATTCTCCGGATAAGTTATATCACATCCTAAATATTGAAAATATATCTATTATTTTTATTTTCTAAAACAATTTTACATCTACCAGTATTTATCAATAAATGCCATTACTTTTGACTTACTTATTGAAATTTTGCAATCGTATTTATTGAAACTTATATGCCAACATTTGGAGATATTTTTCGGATTTTGCCAAAAGTACATCATCATCTGCAAATAATAATGTATTTATCTTTTCTTTATTGTCAATTAATAATCCTTCATTTAAAATCTTCTTCCATTCCGTTAGCATCTTGTCTATATACATATTAAATAAAATAGGTGACAGTGAACACCCTTGTCGAACTCTTTCGTTTAGGCCTATTTGAAAAAAAAAACTTTATTATTTCTGGTCAGTAGAGAGTCAATACAAATATGTGTTCCATAATAAAAGCTCTTAATAGTTTCTACTCGTATAATATGAATGGTGAGGCCTTTATTTTCTAGGTTGTTCCGAAGTAGGCCTATTTCTCTGTTTACCCTACCAAATTCTTTTTCTAGGTCTATAAATAACAAATGTGTCTCCAAGTTTCTGTCTCATCTTTTATCTATTATCTGGTTTAAGGCAAACACACCATCGGTACAAGATGATCTTTTACGGAACCCATTTTGTTCTTCTGCTAATGTTGTTCCGATAATTCTTTGAATTCTTTTCGCTAATATTCTAGCATAGATTTCTATATTGACTGTTTAAGAGGGTTGTTTTTGTTTAGTCAACTCTCCGAAGACAGGTTTGAACCTCATAAGTAACACCAATAAAACATGACTCATGAGGCAACTAAGCCAGGAGATAATGGGGTAGGGTGGCTAGTTCCTTTCTACCTCCAATGTATACATCGCCGATTAGATACATATTCCACTAATCAGACTTCAAATGCATACAAACAATAATTGTTCTTTCTCTGACACATACCGTCATGTGAGATGTACTGCCTGATAATACAGTAGATATACATATCAGCCAGAACCTCAATCAGAGATATTAACAGAGTAATACCTCGATAATTTGATGGTTGATTTCTATCTCATCTACAAGAATAAAAATACACTAGCATTACCCTCCCTTTTATACGGAAGCCAGATTTGGACATTAAAGAAAAAAGACATGAACAGAATCAAAGCAACGGAAATGAAATTTTTCAGGACAGCAGGATATATTTTTTTAGACCGAAAAAGGAATGAAGAAATTTTAGAATAATTAGAAGTAGAGTCAGTAGAAGAAAAAATCAGCAGATACAAATTCAATTGGCTAGATCATGTAAGAAGAATGGAAAATTCAAGAATCCCAAAAATTATGATGCAGTATAAATCTAGAGGACATCGTCGACCAGGAAGACCTTTTAGAAGACTGCTAGATGGGGCCGAAACAGGTCTACAGAGGCCTAATTCGTGAAGGATGATGATGATTTCTATCTCCTTCTTTCAGTACTTCATTTTGTATATTTGTAATGTTTTCTGTATCGAGGTTCTACTCCTGATTGAGTGTTAGAAAAGGCCCTGTTTCGAAACTATGCCAGGTTAAATAAAACCATTATTATTATTATTATTATTATTATTATTATTATTATTATTATTATTATTATTATTATTATTATTATTATTATTATCAGACAATGTATGCGGGATGACTTAAGGAAAAGTGAAGTTGTTTCGTATCGGAGTATATGGCACGTGCCGCGTCGTTCGTGTTTTGTGTACCTGGCGAGTACAGCAGCGTACAAAACGCAATGTGTGCAGTTGTATTATCCTCCTCAAGTATTTAGTACGAGTTGAATAGTGTAGTGCTGATCTATTCATAATGTCGAAGTCAAAACGTTAAATTCGCTTAGAGATACGAAATGCAATTAAGGAGTATGAGAGTGATATTTTATGTATTAACGAAGACAATATCGTGTGTAATGTATGTAAAATTTAAATAAAAACCAGAACAACTCAGGCTATAGAGAAACATTGTAACAGTACATCGCACAGGAAATGCGTTGAAATGAAATCTGAGGAACCATCATCATCATCATCATCATCATCATCATCATCATCATCATTTAGTTGTGCCGATCTAAACGACACGTGCAACATGATACTCAGTGTAAATATTCCTCTAAAGAAATTGAGTGATCCCCATTTTAGAGTTCTTCCTTAGAAATTCTCTCGATACAAAAACTGTTTAAGCGATAGGCGAAGACGATTCAGCTTCGACAACTTACGAGAATATATCGTCGTTTACTGCAACGCTGGTAATTGCATCAATGATGACGAGGACTGAACTTGCAAGGTATGTAGGCCTACTACAGTACGTTATTTTTCTTCTCCTTCTGATTGTACGGAGATACAGTAGCATGTTGACGTCGTCTGTTTACGTTTAAAACCTGTTGAGCCAATGGTCTGAATGAAAAAAATGTAACATATAGTAAATGTGCACCTATATTCAATGATAAGTCATCCCGCATCCACTGTCTAACTACTACTACTACTACTACTACTACTACTACTACTACTACTACTACTACTACTACTACTACTATACTACTACTACTATACTACTACTACTATACTACTACTACACTACTACTACTACACTACTACTATACTACTACACTACTACTACTATACTACTACTACTACTATACTACTACTACTACTATACTACTACTACTACTACTACTACTACTACTACTACTACTACTACTTGTTTTGACTACGTGTTCTACTTAGAATCCGGCATGATTTGCATTTTGATCACCGCGTCGAGGTTCTTCGGACCGACATGGAGTCGCGATCGCTGGGTGCTGATATTTATTTACTGCAAAGTGTTTCTAATGGCGATAAAATCGAAAGCTGCGAGGCTATTACGAGATTTATGCTGCGTGGGAGAATCGGGGCACAGCCACAATGTTGCAGTGATGACAGCGCCGGGGCGGACGACACACCCAGGCACTGAAAGTGATTGAAATTACAGTCCTGGTGCACCGTGGAACATCAGTGGTCTCGTGTTTTCTGCATCATTGCTTAAGAGTTCCTCCGCCCCGAGGCCTTCAGCAAGGCGAAGAGCGACGCGTGCAATCCAGTTCCACTGATCAGTCTGTGTGAAGGAGCGTGCATCAGCCGCAATTGATACTGCCCGACTTCCTAACCAAGCGACCAGAACTGGAACACAGTGGTCCTGATAATATTTTATTGGAACGAGCGAAGAGTAGGTTTTCTTTGAGCATCTCGATCTCATTCTTCTCATTTCACCATTGTTAAATGTCTTACATACAAGCTCGATACGCACATGGCTTGGCTTGTATTACCCATTGTACGTCCTACAAATTTGATGATTGTCAAGACCGACAGGTGGCTTACGTGGTATTCGTAAATCCGATGGTGACAGGTGAGCCATCCTGCCGTAGCCCTGACAGAGTCGCCATTCTCGGACTAGTATCTGATAAGCAGGCAGCGCATTTTCGTTCCCAAACGTACAGCGGATCGAGTAGCTTTTTCTGGTAGTACATCTACTACGTCACGTGCATTCATAAGCAAATTTGTCTCAGTTAAACGTACAGCAGAGTCCGTATAGGTCAGTTTCTGTCAGATGCGTTTCCAATTCACTGCGGACTAAACCAAGGAGATGTACTATCACCTTTACTTTTTAACTTTGCTTATGCCATTAGGAAAGTCCAGGATAACAGACAGGGTTTGAAATTGAACTGGTTACATCAGCTGTTTGTTTATGCGAATGACGTGAATATGTTAGGAGAAAATCCACAAACGATTAGGGAAAATACGGGAATTTTACTTGAAGCAAGTAAAGAGATAGGTTTGGAAGTAAATCGCGAAACGACAAAATATATGATTATGTCTTGTGACGAGAATATTGCACGAAATGGAAATATAAAAATTGGAAATTTATCCTTCGAAGAGGTGGAAAAATTCAAATACATGGGAGCAACAGTAACAAATATAAATGATACTCGAGAGGAAATTAAACACAGAATAAATATGGGAAATGCCTGTTATTATTCAGTTGAGAAGCTTTTATCATCCAGTCTGCTGTCAAAAATCTGAAAGTTGGAATTTATAAAACAGTTATGTTACCGGTTGTTCTTTATGGTTGTGAAACTTGGACTTTCACTTTGAGAAAGGAACATAGGTTAAGGGTGTTTGAGAATAAGGTTCTTAGGAAAATATTTGAGGCTAAGAGGGATGAAGTTACAGGAGAATGGAGAAAGTTACACAACACAGAACTGCACACATTATATTCTTCACCTGACATATAATTAGAAACATTAAATCCAGACGTTTGAGATGGGCAGGACATGTAGCACGTATGGGCGAATCTAGAAATGCATATAGAGTGTTAGTTGGGAGACCGGAGGAAAAAAGACTTTTGAGGAGGCTGAGACGTAGATGGGAAGTTAATATTAAAATCAGATGAGGGAGGTGGAATATGGCAGAGACTGGATTGATCTTGCTCAGGATAGGGACCAATGGCGGGTTATGTGAGGGCGGCAATGAACCTCCGGGTTCTTTAAGAGCCAGTAAATAAATTAACTCTTTGCTAGATATACCTATTGATGTAACTGTTTTCGTAATTTTACTAACGATAAAAGCAGTAAACGTAATAAATATATTTTTTTCTGAGAAAACTATCTAGTTTTGACCCTATGTTGTATGGACATTTTTTTATCCTGTAGAAGTGTAGACAGTCCCCGACGACTGTGAAAAGGACGGCACTTACACTTTGTATGTTTTCGTTCATTGCAACGGGATAGGTTTTGATGAACCAATTATTTGTATGTACTGTGTAAATATTGATAATTTGTTTATTGATTTTGTTATTATTATTTTGTCCCTGTAACGTTATGTGACGTAGAAAGAACATTTCCTTAGCTTAAATAAATTTTTACTGGCAGTTATAGTAAAAGATATGAATTTCATAACCTCAAAATATGTTTTTGTTCATAATAATGGAGTTCATCGTCAAATGAATTAACTGTATATACAGGGTGTTTAAAAAATACGGGGCATAATTTCAGGTATGTATTTCCCACATGTAGACAATCAAAATAGTTCATTACAACATGTGTCCGGAAATGCTTCATTTCCGAGTTATGGCCTTCACAACATTGAAATCCACCGGAACGTTTTTCTTTCCGCAGGTCGTTGTCATTACAGAAGATGTTAAAAATGTCCACCTCCTGCTTGAATACAGACCTTATATCGATGTCTCATTGACCTGCGAACACGGATCCCAAACTCCAGGAGTATTGCGTATCTCCTCAGAACATGCCACAATTCGATTCCGAAGGGATACAATTGATACTCTTTCAACAGTCTCCAGACAGTCGTATGAGAAGCATTGACTTGCAACGCTACCCTTCGTGTGCTGATAGGAGGAGTCATGTTCACAGCCTCCAGAATCTCCTCCTGTACTTCTGGAGTTGTAGATCTTGGTCGTCCCCTTTCCAAACCAGGATAGTTAAATTTTCCATACTCGCACAGACGGTAATGGAGACGTACAAATGTCTTCCGATCTGGACATTGTCGCTGTGGGTACCTCTCCTGGTACAAACGACGAGCCAGCGCAGCATTGCCGTCCGCCTTACCGTACATGAAGTGTATCTCTGCCAGCTCTTGATTTGAATACATGTCGCACAGTCTAACGCCTACACAACACTGAATGTAACCTTCGCCTCGAAATGAACTGTCAGAGTGCCCTCTTAATGTCTCCTTTGACGGCAACGACCTGCGGAAAGAAAAACGTTCCGGTGAATTTCAATGTTGTGAAGGCCATAACTCGGAAATTAAGCATTTCCGGACACATGTTGTAACGAACTATTTTGACTGTCTACATGTGGGAAATACATACCTGAAATTATGCCCCGTATTTTTGAAACACCCTGTATTATGTATACAGTATTTACAGTTAATGTGTATCATGTTTACTATTATGTTCTATAATATATATTGCATATACTAGTTCAGTAGTATTATCGATCTAATTCGTCTTCTGTATTTGTTTTAGGCGTGTTACAATGTATTAGTCTACAATATGCAGTACATGCGCAGTGTCTCAAAGGCAAATCTCCGTCTGTTATCACCTAAACATTGTTTGTATTGTTGAAATGTCCGTTCCATATCACACGACGTGATAGGAGCAAATCGAAAATATATAAAATAATTATTGCCTAAATTAGACACTCCACCTGTTTCGGCGATCCGTTTACCTGTATTTTTACACAGAACAGCGTTCAACTTTTGTCTTACGCGTTCAGTGACCGGTGGTATCCTTCAGCCATATTATTATCAACTACCGGTAGGCCTACTGTTTTGAGCTGCGGTAACTCTACATCTGAGGTTTTTTTATTCTACCGCTTGAAATCTAATTTTTTTTCCACATCTGTCAAATCTAGAGGTTTTACATTTCTGACCAAAACGCAATCATTCTCATTCAAGATTTTAAATTTTGAATTATTCACTTTATTAAATTGGGATATTTGCAGTAACCATCATTTCACAAAAATCTAAATTAAAGTCAGATTGCTTGTTACTAAATACATTAGATGTTGATAGCACGTCTGTCCTTGGCCAATATCCTAAGGTGGGAAGTACGTAACTTGATTTTTTGCACGATCGTGTACCCCTCCCATAAAGGCTCGATTTTCTTGGGAATTTCTGCTGTGAGTAGCCGTGCACTCTGACTATGAGATCACTCACTACTGGTCTGTCACCCGCGCCACAGTTCAGCTGTCGTGTGACTCCTGACGCACATGATGCCATTCAAATTCGTTATCAGAGATCGGAAACAACCCTGTATATAATGGTTAAAAATGTGGCCGTACTCCCAGCTCCAGCCATATCGAGAAACACTTGCGGCTCAAGTTCGCCAGAAGTACTTATGATTTCCTGATTCGAAATGCACGATGAGTCGAGAGCTGGCAGATGGACTGCGAACAGTTCCGTTGGCTTGTCGTGTAACAGTGTGTACTCTGTATCAACTATTTGCCGACCTCAAGTATCACTCGAGACACCTGTCGAGCCAATGACTTACAGCACGATGTTCTGCGGGACAGAAATAGCAAATATTTACTCTGGATCTTGTCGGGCACTCGCGTTTCTTTTAGTCTTATTCCGAAAGTTACAGAGCAGTCTTTATTCCTTGCACTGCCGACCATCATGTTCGGTATGGCTGAAGAACAGGTTGCAAGAAACACAACCCATAAATTCTTTTGCCGAAGTAGAAACCAAGCTCATATTTTGGACTTTCCTTTTCGATTTACATTAAGTGGACACGTAGGCGAACTCTTGAGATGTAGGAATATTGAGGATTGGTAATCCTTATCGTTATTCTGAATACTTAAGCTATTCTTGCACATACGACAGAATCTATAGACTTATCGAGCTTGATTGTCTGTAAACACACGTAGGCCTACTATTTAACGATACGTGCAAATAATAGTCGTAGGTTCAAATTTTGCTTACTACAGTCGAAACAGTTTACAGCGACATCGCTTTTCACAACGTATTGGCTATAACTCGAAATTTAGCGGTCCCATCTAAATCCTGTAATTTATTTAATTATTTTACTGCTAGTAAATTTCAAATGAATATAATATAATATAATATAATATAATATAATATAATATAATATAATATAATATAATATAATATAATATAATATAATATAATATAATATATAATATAATATAAGGGCTGCCGAACATTGAAATCTTTCAAATCCAGTTAATAAATTATCTTATGACGAGTTGCCAAACTAACTTACTATTATGACAAGTGTTGTATTGCATGTTTCCACGTATTCACATTTTTTTATGTTTTAGTGATATTTAACTTATTTTATATTTTTGTTTCCATATTTTCCGATAATGGTATATCTATAATGTGATAAGTTGAGCTATATATAATCATAATTTTCCTTATTGTGTGTACTTAAAAATATTGTATTCATTGTATGCTTTGTACTGCACTATTTTATTATTACCATTATTATTATTATTATTATTATTATTATTATTATTCTTATTTTTATTATTATTATTATTATTATTATTATTATTATTATTATAAAAATTGTCTTACTTTTTTATACTTTGTATGTCTCCTTTATTTTGACCTGCTGTTCATATTTTATTATGCTTTTTTCTTTCTTTCTGCACGTTATATATTATGTCTGATTTCTACTTACTTGTTGTTACATTTTATTATTATTATCTTATTCAGTTTTGTGTGTAAAATTGTAGTGTACTTTGTAAATTTGTAGTATTTTTTGTAACGCAGTTTTACTCCTGGTTGAGTGTTAGAGAAGGTCATACTAACCCACTCCTGAAAACACTGTATTTAAAAAATCGCTTAGTACGACATCGCTTATCGGAAAAAAACGACGTATTTTTATCGTAGCCTATAGAACTGGATGTTTCCTTACAATTTCTCACAGAACGCAATCATAAAATTGGCGGCGGCAGCGAAAAAAACCGCGCAGGCGGCGAATCTAAATTTCAACGCTGCAGATTCGCAGACGTCCGGCGATACTTTTGCCTCGGTGTGGGCACACTCATATACCGCAATGTACACTGAGGCAGTGGCAACTTTGCGAAGCGATACATTCGCCACCGCTGCGAATATTTCGCGTCGCTGTGGGGAGGCCTTTAACATCTCTGGTCATATCGCGAGTTACTATTTTGGGTGAAATTCGAAGGCATGTGTACTGTTGTTAAGACTGTGTACTATTGTTAAGACTGTGAACTAGATGGCGTCTGTAGATATAATACTGATTTGTTATGAATATGATTTTGGTTATGAATGAAGTCGGTGATATTCAAGGATATTGTGGCCCGAAATTCCTGGCACTTGCCTTACGGTTAAGGGAAAACTCTAAAAAACCTTAACCAGGAAATTCAATCCGACCGGGAATCGAACCCGGGCCCTCTGCGTAAGAACCCAGCATGCTGATCCCTATACCTAGGGTTGCCAATCCTCCTATATTTCCCGGGATCTCCCGTATTTGCCCCTAATTTTTAACAGTCTCTCGGTTGCCGAATTTTTCTCCCTTATTTTTGCATAATTTAAAAATCTTTATTTTGAACATTTGAGTTTGCCGTGAATGATGTTGATTTATATGATGAATTTTGTTGTTCAAGAGATGCTTTAAAATGTGCAGCCTTTTCATAAGGGAATGAATGCAGAAATGGGTTTTGGTGCTCACCTGTTTCAAATCAAACAATATCAATATTATAAATTTGGAAAAACTCGCTAGTTTTGTTCTAAGCCAGGCCTGCAGAACTCGCAAGTAGGGGAAATATGACGTCAGCCTCACTCCACTTCTATTGGGGATGATCGGCTTCCGCCGCGAGAATGAATGTTGATGCAGCCGGGCGTAACTAGAACTCCATGACCGCACAGGTAGAAAAGGTGGGCGGGGTAAGAAAGGGGAGGAAAGAAGTCGCTCTGAGGAGCTACAGTTCTGCAGGTCTGTTCTAAGCTTCATCATCATCATCATCATCATCATTGGCGCTACAGCCCTTGGTGGGCCTGGGCCTCCCTTAGTAACTGTCGCCATCCGTCTCAGTTCTAAGCTTACCAAGTAGTAATGCTCATACAAAGAGGGTGTTTCATCCCATGAACAATAATTGGACAGATGTTCGGAACATGGGCACGACACATTTAATCAAATCAGAGCTGCAAACTGCAGTAAACTTCAATTATTACGCGAGACAAAATCTGTCTCAAAATACTCTCAATTTAAGCCTAGTTACCGTAGGATAAAGTTGTTCTTTAGTAACTGAATCGAATAATTTGTCCATTTTCTATGTGAAATTTTGTCGATTCCTTAGTCTCTCGTATTTTCTTCAAAAAAGTTGGCAACCCTACGTACACCACAGAGGTGGTCTTCAAATTTTATTTCCGTATCTGTACAGTAAGGTCCGAAAGTCTTGTCACTCCCCCCCCCCCTTGTTTGTTTGTTGATGTGCATCCATTTTGAACACGTCATAGCAGATGTGTAACAATGGTTGATACTTTACGTTCCAGCTTGTTTAGTGATCCAGAACATCAGTATGGGCACCTTCATTGTCGCCGCGGCACAAAATGTCCTTGTGAAATTTTCCACAGCAAAGGCGGTGTGATTTCCCTGTGAGGAATAATTAAGCAGCATGTCTCGAAACATCGAGTGAAGATTTGAAACAACAAGCTGTTAGGGAGGCATTCAGGGAAATCACACCGTCTTTGTTGCGTAAAATTTCACACAGGACATGGCGCTGCATCATATTGTCCCATACTGATGTTCTGGATCACTAAACAAGCTGTAACGTAAAGTATCAACCATTGCCACATCTGCTATGACATGTCCAAAATGGATGCACATCAACATATAAACAAGGGGGGGGGGGTTACAAGACTTTCGAACCTTACAGTGCATCATATTTTTAATGGAGCGTTATGTTAGCGAAATGACTAAAGAACCAGCTAAATATGAATCTCCAGAGCACGTTCAGACACCCAGTTTCTATCATTTACATCAATAACAATAATTACTTTAGAAATGTTTGCTCGTACTTAATTCACAGGGAGACAGAGGCTAACCTATTCAGGAAGTTGAAATGATGGATATTATCAGTACTGTACATCAACGCTGGTATATGGTATGCAGAACAGAAAATGTTGATCTTCGAGCTCTCAGTTTGAACAACGAAGAGACTTATCAGATGGGGTAACAGGATATTCAACTGCACAATAATTTTCCTTCCATACACAGTCACGTTGAATTAAACAAAAATAATGCATTACTGCACATACATGGAATGTCTCAAGTCTTACTTACTTACAAATGGCTTTTAAGGAACCCGAAGGTTCATTGCCGCCCTCACATAAGCCCGCCATCGGTCCCTATCCTGTGCAAGATTAAACCAGTCTCTATCATCACACCCCACCTCCCTCAAATCAATTTTAATATTATCCTCCCATCTACGTCTCGGCCTCCCTAAAGGTCTTTTTCCCTCCGGTCTCCCAACTAACACTCTATATGCATTTCTGGATTCGCCCATACGTGCTACATGCCCTGCCCATCTCAAACGTCTGGATTTTAAGTTCCTAATTATGTTAGGTGAAGAATACAATGCGTGCAGTTCTGTGTTGTGCAACTTTCTCCATTCTCCTGTAACTTCATCCCGCTTACAAGTAAACCTTCAGGTGGGGTAAAAAAACAAAGACTTGCCTTTATTACCATTCGATTAAGCATTAAAAGCAATGCAAAATACGTAAATTTTACAACTCGAACGCAATGAACGCCAGAGATCGCGACCAATCAAGATCAAGTTGACATGGGCTACTTAGATTGCAAACAACTATACCACGCAGCAATGCTAGATGCGAGAGCGAAGACAGTACTGCTGTAGACGCGCTGTCTGCTAGTTTGTACCTTGCAGTTTATTGTGTAATATAGTGATTAAAATTTTGGATAAACTAAATGAAGAGGGTTATAAGGAGGCAGTGGAATGTCGCAGAAGGAACTTGAAATTGTTGATGATATATATGACTTATTAAAGAGTTATGAATCGGAAGCAGTTGAAGAAAGTCATACTCTGGACACTGATGAAAATGAACCATGAAATGATGACAATGTCATGCCTCATGTACGAGAATGGGAGACTGAAAAAACAAATACTACGTCAGAAGAGGAATCAAATACTTCACAAAGTTCCGGTTCTCACTACGCTCCGTCCCCTCCCAAAACATCCCGAGTCATTGACTTTCAAGAAAAATGTAAAGTAACAGAGTATTGGATTCTGCCAGGTGTACAGACAAACAAAAAGAAAAAGTTTAACTATAGGTCATGGAGCACTATGAAGCATAAATTCACGTGGTTAACAGACGAAAGTCAACTGTCAAAAGATTGCAAACCATAAGTCGTATTTGGTGGTATGATTTGGACAGTTTGGACATGTACAATGATGATCAAGTGTTTAATACAGACGAATGTGGGTTCCATAAGGAAATGCCTTTCGGCAGAACATTAGAACGTCAAGGAACCAGTAAAGTGCATGGTGTCGTGAAATCCAAGGGGCAACTACACATTCCTACACTATAACGCCGGTGGTTTCTAAAGCTGGAAAACTGATGCCAAAGTTACTACTTATTCTCGAAGAACCGAAAGGTATAAGTCAAAGAGTTGCGGGACGCATTTTCCAGAGTGACAACCTTGTAGTAAAATGGACTTCGTCGGGAAAAATGACCAAAAAAATATGGATACAATTCTTACGAGAAATACTCCTTCCTAATTCTGCAACTTGCAATCTTCCGCTGTTGGTCTCGTATGGTGTCCACTGCGACGAGAATACAATTAAGCAACTGTTAGAAGAAGGGGACTATGGTCTTGAAAAATTAGTAGTTAAAATCACACCACCAAATACGACTTATGAGTTGCAATCTTTGGACAGGTACTTTTTTTTCGACTGTACAAGCATATGATTCGACACATTTCTCAGAATGTGGATTTTGATGATTCATCTGATACATTACAACAACGCAACAATATACTGAAACTACAGTCGCTTGTTTACCAGCAGTTTCCTTCTGCACGATTCCAACAGGCGCATGGGTATGGTTGGGTGTTAGCTGAATTGGGATCCAGAAGTGGACAACGTTTTCAAAACACTACAGAATAGCCCACTGTAACCGAAATGTACAAGGAATATGTACGATATGTGCAAAATCAGCCTGTATAAAGTGCGAGTGGTGTACTGACAACTTGTGTTTCCAACATTTTGCATTAGCTATCACTGTTGTGCGACATTGTTTCTGGATAAAAACAAATCAGATTCTGGAATACGATGCGTTAAGTAACATGATGACCACATCATCGTTTTCCTTCTTATGCATTAATCGCTAGTTGAAAGTGTGTTTTCTTGCAGCTTGAAGCCTCGTGTTCTGCGCTGTATATCGCACTTGATAATTTCAGTCGAGTTACGAAATTGTAGGATTATTCATATTTTATTATGCTGATTCCAAAAATATTTGTTTCATTTTCATTGTTTTTTACCTCAGGTGAAGGTTTACTTTTAGCCCCAAATATTTTCCTAAGCACCTTATTCTCAAACACCCTTAACCTATGTTCCTCTCTCAGAGTGAGAGTCCACGTTTCACAATCATACAGAAGAACCGGTAATATAACTGTTTTATAAATTCTAACTTTCAGATTTTTGGACAGCAGACTGGATGATAAGAGCTTCTCAGCCGAATAATAACATGCATTTCCCATATTTATTCTGCGTTTAATTTCCTCCCGATTGTCATTTATATTTGTTACTGTTGCTCCAAGATATTTGAATTTTTCCACCTCTTCGAAGGATAAATCTCCAATTTTTACATTTCCATTTCGTACAGTATTCTCGTCACGAGACATAATCATATACTTTGTCTTTTCGGGATTTACTTCCAAACCGATCGCTTTACTTGCTTCAAGTAAAATTTCCGTGTTTTCCCTAATCATTTGTGTATTTTCTCCTAACATATTCACGTCATCTGCATAGACAAGAAGCTGATGTAACCCGTTCAATTCCAAACCCTGCCTGTTATCCTGAACTTTCCTAATGGCATATTCTAGAGCGAAGTTAAAAAGTAAAGGTGATAGTGCATCTCCCTGCTTTAGCCCGCAGTGAATTGGAAAAGCATCAGATAGAAACTGACATATACGGACTCTGCAGTATGTTTCACTGAGACACATTTTAATTAATCGAACTAGTTCCTTGGGAATACCAAATTCAATAAGAATATCATATAATACTTCCCTCTTAACCGAGTCATATGCCTTTTTGAAATCTATGAATATGAATAATTGTCTCAAGTCTACGATATCAAAATGTTAAATATGGTAGTGGATCCTAAGATGAGCATTTTGAGGACAAATAGAACATAATGATGAAAGAAAGAAGTTCCCTAGTAGTCCTAATGAAAGTTTATGATTTGACCAGCGTCCCTAGTGATTCCTTAAGGAGAGTTGGTTTTTAAGATTTTGCTAAAGTTGTGAAAACGTAAGTAAATTTTATTTGTCATAACTTAGGTTCTAATGCTCACAACTACGTGCTTTTTTGCTTATTACATCCTCCTCCTGTTCTTTAAGTATGTACTAGAAAAGCCCGGAGAAAACCTCAATCAGGTAGGCCTAACTTGTCCGAATCAGGATTTGAACGCGGATATGCTCTCATTGCTGTTTTCAAAATCTCTACTCCTCCTTCCATTCTTTCACTGTTTCTCGCAAGACACGTACAAGTGATGGTATCTCATGGAAACAATGGTATGGTGAAAGATTTCGACTAAATCTTATAGTTACTTACAAAGTAAACATGGTCCATTGTTTTATGAAATTACCAACAATCTTATTTAGTACCAAATTTCACAAAACAGTTCTGCGAGGCCATGGAGTTTGTACGGAAGTCTGACCACAATCTTGGTAAACCTATCACATATCAGCTAGCTCGTGTTGTGCTATCTCATTACAGGGATGTACTGAATTGCGAGTCCCTCCCATAGCTCTGTGCTACATCGCAAGCCTATCATTCGCCGATTCCTACTCAATTTTCGATGTTAAATATTAGAATTGTGGTACTTTTATCTATTCCTTCAGGAAATACATTTTTCTTATTAAAATTTTTTAGAAAATTTGATATTGAAGGTAACACGATTAAGAAAATATATTACTTAAAAGAATAGATAAAAATCCTAGGCTATGTTGTTGATGTAGGGCTTTAAAACATTCCAGTAAAAGAATCATGCAGGTATTTAATTAATTGTATATTTTATTTTGTAAATGCTTTACGGTTGTAAAATAATTATGCAAATTCGATATTATTTTTACAGGTATTTATTAGCAATTTTAATGTTCTGAATAGTGTTTTATAAAGTGTAATGTATGTATATTAAGCATGAAAAGTTTTAATAACAAATATCAAAATATGATTAATTATTATTCAGTCAATATTGCTTAAGCATTGCATTACATATGAAAGAAAAACATATGAGAAAAAATATTGATGTGTTACATCCTATTTAATCTTGATACAAACGTTTTCGCCCCTAATGGGGCATCTTCAGGTACAAATATAAGTATCATCTAAAATCAATTACAATACAAGCTTACATTTAAAACTGCCTTGACTAGAATAAAGTATGACATAGTGACTATATTATCTATATCAACATTAAATGTCCTGTCAAAAAAAAAACATATTCCATTAGACCGATTACGGGCAAAAACACATCCCTTCTGTTCAACAACTCGTGTACGATGATTAGACTCGCATGATGTTATACGAGAGCATTGAACATTTTACGAGCATTCCAACTGCTCCACGAAATTAGCTATACATGCTTTATGACTCCACATTTGATAATATTAGATTTTAATTTGTATAGTTTTAGTATTTTAATGATTTTATTGACAACACAATACATTTGAGATACTATACAAGGGATCTACTAAGTATGGCTAAGCACATTCACATTGTTTTAAAATTAATTTGTTTTTTTTTTTTAATTTTGACAGGGCAATTAATGTTGATATAGATAATATAGTCACTAAGTCATACTTTATTCTAGTCAAGGCAGTTTTAAATGTAAGTTTGTATTGTAATTGATTTTAGATGATACTTATATTTGTACCTGAAGATGCCCCATTAGGTGAAAACGTTTGTATCAAGATTAAATAGGATGTAACACATCAATATTTTTTCTTATATGTTTTTCTTTCATATGTAATACAATGCTTAAGCCATATTGACTGAATAATAATTAATCATACTTTGATATTTGTTATTAACACGAGGCTTAGCTGAACATTTTCCAACATGAATTGTAAATTATGAAAAGTTTTGTTCATTTAGCTTTTATAGTAGCTGAGATATAAAAAAGTTAATTTCACTAAATTTTTTGCGGGCCAATGGTATACCTCACCTCTTAAGCCAGCGTTGTATTGTATTATTGTATAGTCACGAAAGAAGAGAGGTTTAGTAACTCCTTATGTGGGAAAATAATTGGCAGAGATCAACATATATACGTAGAAACTGATACCATGTACAATGGAAAGCTCATGTTCTTCGAATGAGTACTACAAAATATCCACAGGCAAGTCTTATTTTATAAAACAATAGCAAGTACGAGTATGTAAGTGGACTCGTTTGAGATCGAGTGATAAATTTTAGTTCCAGAACAATTCTCTGAAAATAATCCTTGTCAGAAAGAAAAAAAATGGAAGATTGATAGTTTATCCTGTTTTCTATTGTGGTCAATGATTTCTTTCATACGTCGGTGGAGCACAAAGGAATATTTCGTGAGTATCTGGTTCCGTACCTCCCTTCCTAGGATATCTACCCTGCAGATCTTACGCAAGTGGAATTCACTTTTTGTTCGTTTTCTAGTATGTACTGTAGGTCTAATGAATAATGAAAATTTGAAGGCCACTGAGTATAGAAACGGACATACAACGAAATAGAAATATAAAAGTCAGAAATTTATCCGTTGAAGAGGTGAAAAAATTCAGATATCTTGAAGGAACAGTAACAAATGTAAATTACACTCGGGACGAAATTAAACGCAGAATAAATATGGGAAATGCCTGTTCTTATTCGAGTGAGAAGCTTTTGTCTGCTCTCAAAAAATCTGAAAGTTAGAATTTATAAAACAGTTATATTACCGGTTGTTCTGTATGGTTGTGAAACTTGGACCCTCGCTTTGAGAGAGGAACAGAGGTTAAGAATGTTTGAGAATAAGGTGCTTAGGAAAATATTTGGAGCTAAGAGGAATGAAGTTACAGGAGAATGAAAAAAGTTACACTGCAAAACTGCACGCATTGTATTCTTCACCTGACATAATTAGGAACATTAAATACAGACGTTTGAAATGGGCAGGGCATGTAGCACGTATGGGCGAATCCAGAAATGCATATAGTGTGTTAGTTGGGAGGCCGGAGGGAAAAAGACCTTTGGGGAGGCCGAGACGTAGATGGGAGGATAATATAAAAATGGATTTGAGGGAGGTGGAATATGATGGTACAGATTGGATTAATCTTGCTCAGGATAGGGACCGATGGTGGGCTTATGTGAGAGCGGCAATGAACCTGCGGGTTCCTTAAAAGCCATTTGTAAGTATTATTATTATTATTATTATTATTATTATTATTATTATTATTATATTTCTGGACAATAGTTAAATGTTGAGCTAAACATAGCAATCATTTTCACAGCCAGCTTGTGTAGTCGTGGATATTATTGCTGAGGTTTAGTCTTGTAAAACTCAACCAGGCTAGTAGTATTATTCAAACGTCTTTAGCCCTTAGGCCCACATTGAAGATAAATAAGTTCAAGCTGTAAATCGTGTGACACTATTTCAACTGGTGTTGAAGAAATTTATTATAATAACTTTAAACTTCTTTCCAATTAAGACAAGATCTGGGAACCTAGAATTAAATTTATTTTAAATATCAATTAATATTTGCACATAATATGCAATATTTGCCCCTGGTACAGGGGCAGAGAAGGCCTGATGGCCTTATCTCTAACAGGTTAAATAAATAAATACTAATAATACTGAATACTAATACTAATAATAATAATAATAATAATAATAATAATAATAATCGTTTAACATGGCTTCATCACGAGCAGTTTTATCGTTCGAAAGTGAGTCCCGAAACTGACTTACGAAAAGTGTAAGTTTACGACTGAAATCTCGTAATTTATTCAACATATCAACAATGAGCCGGCCTTTTCCTTGAGGAGACATATTTTAATCGTTGAAGATTAATAAATTCTAACGTACCCTACCTCATGTATTAATGCACCTTTCAACTCCTTAACCTTTTTACTGCGATCTTCACCAACAAAACCATCGTATCTCTATGTGTGAACTAGTAATGACGCATTATATTATGTTTTCCTCTTTATTTCAAACTTTTATGGCAGATAAGTATTGACTCCAGCTGCTGTGGAAAAATAAGCATTTTCCCATGCAATATTGAAAGAATTTGCCTGATGATCACTTTTCCGTCTTTTAGATTCTTCCATTATGTAGCCGTAGATAGGCAAAGTGAAATAGCTACTGATAATACACACTACACCAGATAGCTGCGTGGACTATCCTCTACCTATAGCAGGCCTACGTCATTCCGACATACCTTTCCGGCGAGCTATTAGACGGATCTTCAGCTCCGAAGGATCGGCCGCGCTCAATGAGCGCCGTTTTTGCAGGCCTGAGTTAGAACATACGGTCTGTCTCGTAGTTTTTAAGCTGATTATGTAAAGACACTGTATCAACTAGGCGTGCTAGGATATTTAGCGTCGATAGAATTGGTGATAGCGAGATGGTATGTGGCGAGATGAGCCGAGTATTCATCATAGATTGCATGACATTCGCCACACTGTTAGGGAAAACTTCGGAAAAACCAACCAGGTAATCAAACCAAGCGGGAATCGAACTTGCGCCCGAGTACAACTCTGGATCGGCAGGCAAGCGTCTTACGTGACTGAGCTACGCCTATGTCTTTTTCTCATGGTAGTGTCACGAGGAATGACATTATCATAATATCCTGAAATAAATGAATAAACTTTCTTAAAACACTGCGCTATATCTTCTTTAAACATACCTTCTTATTATGTCCATTACTTATTTCAAGTATGCCCCCTTAGAGGGCTGCATCATATAGGAATGGGTGTGGGAGAAAGGAGAGAATAACAGGAGGAATGTATGCCGTAATGTGAAGATGCGTTTAATTGATATCGAGAGGCAAGAGATTGAGCTCCAATGTTTGGAAAAGTCATCACTACATTTACAATCAGATCCCGTGCTTAATTGGGGGAGGTGTGACTACATAAACTCTTGTAACAAAGACAGCAGAGCAGGTTTAGCGTGGCTAAGATTAGGGGCATGGAAGGGTAATAAAATTGTCAACGAAGAAGGGGAGCGTCTTTGTCCGCTTTGCAAAGAAAAGGACTCCTATAAACATATTTTATTACAGTGTGTTGGATTGGAACATGTACGGAGAAAATATCTAACACCCTCGATGCTAAGTCAGAATAGGAGTTCGCTTGCATGTCTTGACCTCATGGGGAATAGAGAATGGGAACAAAAGACTGGATTGTTCCTCTTGAAGGCGAGAAAGATTAGAACTTCAGCTGTTGAAGTTTGTGACAAGAATTGAGGAAGGGATAATAGTATCCACCCAAATGTACACTTTTATGTCTTTTAGGTTGGGATATATTACATAATGTGTTTCATTGTGCCATTTCCATTTTAATATGTGTGTCTTTTAGAGAGTAGTTGGATGTAATCATAGGTGGGGGGGGACCTACAAAGGAGGACTTGTTTCGGGTACAAAGCACGTAAGGTCAGAAGACCCGTTCATGGGATTTTAGAGAAAATTATGATAATATAAAATCTGTATGTATAATATTACTCAATAAATCCATCTACTTATTTCGAATGAAACAAAATTAATTTTAGCTACATTGTTTACTTAGAAGGAAAAAGAAAAAGATGGTAATAAGTAACTCTTATAATAAGAGATTTAACGAGGCTGTCCAAAGCTTCATTTACCTTATTGTTATAAGGTCTCTGACAGCTAGTTTCAGCATCTGTCAGTTGGTAATCAGCTCACAAGATGTTTTCTTTGTAAACTAGTCCCGTATCGAAACCTAACCAGGTCTCGCGAGTGTACAGAGATACCACTGATAAGTTCAACGAGCGAGTAGAGTGAACAGTTGCCCGGCCCACACATGAATACTAATGCGGTTTTTATGCACTTAGATAACCTGTTAGAAATATGCAACATCTGTAATCTAAAACACTGGTTTGTTTCTTCGCGAATAATCGTTGAGTGAAGGCTGATGACTGTGATAATCCAGTTACGATGCAAATACGAAAACCCATCCATTATATTTCATTTATGTCGACAAGGGAGAGAGAGCTATTAAATTCAGTTCCTTGGAGTCATTCTGGAATTCAAGACAGTTCCCCAAACACATATTTACCCAAGTAATAAATACAATGCCGCTGATAGTTTGTTAGCCGTCAAAATCTTCAAATGTTTGTCAGAAGCCGTTTAAAACTTCTAAATTATTGTTGTATGAAGATTCATGACTAGAGCCCGGATGTTTAGACATTTATTTTGGTTAAAATAGGCAGTCATATAGGCACTAAAATAGTAAATATAGGCAGTGAAATAGGCATTTATTATTCATGAAAACAGACAAAAAATAGACAAATACTTAAAGGGGACACTCAACTATATTTTGGAACTTTTTTCCTATTTGACCAATTTTTTTTTTCAAATTTGGAAAAAAAAGTTCAATATACACATGGAAAGTAACATGCAAAATCTCAGCTCATTAGATCCAATACTTTTCAAATTAAAAAATATTTCAATTTTTAATCAATCGTTTATTGAAATATCACTTTTAATTATCATTTTTTTTTTGGCTTTGTGCATTTGACTGTGACTTCTCAATGAATAGGGAAAGAATTCTGCGTATTGATTTAGTTCTGTCACGTAAATTAGTGTAGAAATTTAATTTTTCATTTCTATGACACTTTTTCTCCAATTTTTAAGTTGAGTGTCCCCTTAATAAACTATCCCATACAGTACTCACTTTCCTTGGTTACATGTCACTGTGCGTATTGAATGCTTAGTCCAGATTTGAGACACTATTTTCTTAAAAAAAAAAAAAAGACATATTCATTACTACAGCCCAGATGTTTAGGCATTTATTTTGGTTAAAATAGGCAGGCATATAGGCACTAAAAGTGGTAAAAATAGGCAGTGAAATAGCCATTTATTGTTCATGGAAACAGACAAAAAATAGATAATTATTTAATAAACTATCCCATACGGTACTGACTTTCCTTGGTTACATGTCACAACAAGATGTTTTTTTTTTAGTTGTCAACTGTCATAGTGAGCCGCCTGTCAGAGAGAACGTTTTTCATGATGGAAAAAGATCTTTCTACTTCTACTGAAGTGATTGGAGCAAACTTAAAGCAACTTGTTTCAGATGGACTGTCTCTACTTTCTTTCAGAGATCGAGAAAAACTGACTGTGTATTGTCTCAAAAAGAGGGGTGTGAGAAGGGATTAGAGACTTCAAAGAACCCGTGACTTGTGCGTGCAAGCGGCAACAGTAACGGGACCTGGAGACTTGCTTTTAATACTTCCCTCATCCCCTTTCTTTCGCTGGTAAACCTCGAAGTGACCTGAGCACTGAGGGTTATACTGTTCAAACATTTTTGTTAAGTGACATAAAATATGGAATCGGTAGGGGAAAAAAGTTTACGACTTCTTGGAAACATACAGTATGTATTGCTGGAGACTAAAATTCTCAGCAAATATTTGTGTGAGGTGAATATATATTTTTAATTTGTACAACCGTTCTTTTTTGTTTTTTGATATAATTTATGTGCGGTTTATTTTAAATGCATAAAAAATATTGAAGATGTAAATAACGACGTAAAAAGGCTAAAAAAACACATTTAACCTTAAAATAGGCAACGGGAGCTAAAATAGGCAAAAAAGGCAAAATAAAAATTGGGCCTGTCGTCTCCAATCTGTGGAAACGTGTTTATCTCTAATAGGTCTTTCATACATACACTCAGTTAAAAAAAAAAAGCATTTTGGCTAACATCCGGGCTCTATTCATGACATTTTTAAAGCTACTAACAACTGTATGTTAATTTTTACTTATTCGATATATTTAATGTATTTCTTTAGTTTCGGTGATTGTCGATATTGCATTTAATTTTGAACATGTGGTCCAAGATTCCTAAATATTTTTTCTTTACGAGTGTAATACGCCCTTCTTGAAATATGCAACGTCTGTGAACTACAAATGTAATTTATTTCTCTACGAGTAATCTGAAAACGAAGACTGATATTTATGATGGCCAAATTATGATGCATATGCAAACATGTCTGAAGGACTTTTGCATGATTATACGCAATTTTCTTCAAGGCGGAAGAGTTTGTACTTTCAACTGAAGAATAAATTTAGTCTCTTGCAGTAATTTTAAGAATTTAGATTCGTTGCTCAAGTGTATGTTTAGGCTACCTACGTAATAATGCATAGTAGCCTACATAGCAGCTCAACAACTGTCAATGAAATAATATTTACCGATATTCGAATCAAAATCTGATGAACTTGTAACTACACCTTTTCCAGTTGTATTTAAGAAAATATCAATTTAATTTCAGAAATTATCAACTGTATTTCAGATTAGTCAATTTAGTTTCAGAAATTATCAACTGTATTTCAGATTTGTGAATTCAATTTCAGATAGTATCAATTGTATTTCAGATTAGTCAATTGTATTTCAGATGGTATCAAATACTTTTCAGATTTGTCAATTGTATTTCAGATAGAATCAAATGTACGTATTTCAGATTTGTCAATTGTATTTCAGATAGTATCAAATGTATTTCAGATTTTGTACCTTCAATTTTTTTGTTTTATTTTTATTCTTATAAAGTATATTGGATTTCATATAAGGATTTTTTTAAATGTGCTGTAAAGTACTGTATTTCTTAATGCAGTAATAAATTCCAAAGTTATTTATCGAATTATTACATACAGTATTGTACATAGTCAATTTAATTTCAGAAAATAAACAATGCATTCAATATCATATAGTCACTTTTATTTCACAAAATAAATATAGGCCTACTTCAGATTTTAACATAGGCTATATTTAAAAGAAAAATGGAAAATGGATTTAAAAAATCCTCAACTTTATACTGAATTTTAGCGTCCGACAGGTATATTCTCCATAGCTAAAGCTGCAGCATGATGAATTGTACTGTGTTGTACTGCACAAGTATAATCACCACTAACTTCTGAAATACAAATTATACTATCTGAAATTTAATTGACAAATCTGAAATACAATTGATGTTTCCTGAAATTGATGTTTTCTGAAATAAAATTGATACTATCTGAAACTGAATTGACTAATCTGAAATACAAATTATACTATCTGAAATTAAATTGACAAATCTGAAATACATTGATGTTTCCTGAAATACAATTGATGTTTCCTGAAATACAATTGATATTATCTGAAACTGAATCGACTAATCTGAAATACAATGATAATTTCTGAAATTAAATTCATGTTTTCTGAAATACAACTGGAAAAGTGTAGAGTCCTACGTTTGTTTACCGAGAGTTTATGCAACAAAAAATGATTGTTTTTAATCATGAGTTCGCCAGAAAATTTATCATGATGCGAATGACTATGATGATTATTTTTTATTTTTTATTTTTTTCAAATTTCGCCCTTTTTTCAGGACATATTTGTTATGCTACTTTAATGAGGCATTTTAAAATAAATTTTCCTTCCGTATACGGTTTTTTGCTTTAGCAATTTCCAACGCAACTTCATCGCTAATCTGAAAATTAATTTATAACAAAATGAACTGCATCTAAAAGAGAAATTACGTTGAATGTAGGTCGTTCTTGCAGCCAATGACTGCAATACAATCCGATCTGCACATCGCTTGGGATGTGGGAGAATTGAGTCGCCCAAGGCAAACACGAGCGCCAACAAAGCCACGAGACAGGGCCTTCTGAGGAACGTGTGTGGGATCTCGCGCAAAGATGCACTTCGCTACGGGCTGTCCACCCCGTGACACACTTGAGATAATCCAATTTAAACTGTTTCCTCGTTCCTGCATACGAGGGAGGAATACCAATTGCCAAGCCCTCAGGAATGTCTGTGGATTCGTTACCGTGCTTATAAATGGATTCGTCACGAGGGATTGTTGATCTGATCCCCTCTCATAAAATAGCTACTGGCTACTACACGTACATGGGTTTGTACATCAGAGGTACTGAAAAGTGCAGGTCTTCCGTCGTCTTATGTCGGAACTTGAATAAAAATGAATTTTTGATATCATACAGTAACTCCTGGAAAGAATCTTGGTACTCGTTGATTGAGCCCCTGGGAATGTTCTGAAGTTTCTGACGAACAAAAATAGAATAGAATAGAATGTTTTATTTTCGCCGGCAGAATTAAGGCCATAAGGACTTGTCTTCCACTCAACCAGCTTTATTTAATGCAATAGTGATACATATATTTAAGTTATGAATAACTGATTAACTAGCGGACTTAGTAGTGTTAATTATGTAAGTTTGTGCGGCTTATAGCTGTTTCGGTGCTTCACACACCATCCTCAGAGCCTACTAGATCTCGGCGTCATCTCGAACTTCTCTGCCTATTGTGTGGGTGCGTTTGATTGTTGAAAGGTGTTGAAAAGTGGAGTCAAATAGTGTGTGTGCTAAAATTGATCTGTGTGTTGAACATTTTATCGGGGTGTGTTTTAGTGTGTTTGTATATTTCGTATTGTTCTAGTGTGTTGAGTTTTTGGTTCTTGGGTTGTATGTGTAGGATTTCCATGTCCGCATTTATGTTATTGTATGTATGGTTAGCATTGGTTATGTGATCGGCGTATGTAGATATATTGTGTCCTCTGTTTATTGCTTTAATGTGTTCTTTGTAGCGTGTTTGAAATGATCTGCCTGTCTGTCCAATGTAGAACGTGTAGCAACTATTACATGTGAGTTTGTATACACTTGTATGGTCGTATTTATTTGTTTGTGTTTTTTGTGTGTTTGTGTTTTGTGTGTTGAGTAGTGTACGCAAGATTCAAAATGGATAAGTTATGAATATTTACAATACACTTAAAAGATTCTCCAGCAAGATTCTTCAGTTTTAACAACTAGTACAGGTTTATTTAAAATGAGATAAAACCTTTAAGAAAAGTAACAACTTAATTTATGAGCTAATGTATTTCAATTCAATCTATATCCAATACGTAAAGAATTATAAGTGAGTTAAGATAGCTAGCTGGTTAAAATTATGAGAAATAATATAATAGAAGTTTACTAGAACTGTGTTATAGGGAGCAAAATATCGGGTGTTTCCGAAGTAGTGTTACAAACTTTCAGGGTTGATGACGAAGGGTACATTTATCAATTTGAGATAAGGAACCATGGTCCGGAAATGTTGTGTTGAAATGGAATTGTAATTTGGTACCACGTGCCCTCCTTCCCTTAACCTTTGGAATAGTCGTGGAAAGATGATATGGGCCGGATGTCTCCTACATGGGTACTTGCCCGATACAATCTGTGAGCTTTCTGCTGTTCCCATTGGCTGATCCGTATTCGAAAATCTTGTCTGCATATTCCGATCTCGTGTATTCCTCCATTTCACTAGGACTGATCGACTGGACACTACAGCTTGTACACATACACTGCTGTCTACAGACGTGCATATCAGGACCGACCATGTCCGTTACACATTACGCTATCTGCATTGCTTCAATGTAGTTTCCTGTCACCATCCCTCAGACAGCGCACTGAATGGAATACTGTAAGTAGACAACGTAAACAACGTCAGATGAATACAGTATGTGTAAGATGTACAGATAAATATACATAAATAAAGTGTAGAGAGAAATAAAATTATTTCATTTCCACACAACTATTTTTGCTTGTAACTTTCGACTGGTCATTTCCGGACCATGGTTCCTTATCTCAAATTGATACATGTGCCCTTCACCATTATCCCTGAAAGTTTGTAACACCACCTCGGAAACATCCTGTATAAATCTAAAATATATTGATATAATGAGAATATTACTGTAATGAGATTTTGCCATTAGAGGTTTTGTATTCTATTTAGAGAAATTAATGGCAATAATAAGGATGGACAGATATTCCAGTAATTAATCAGTTAAGCAAGAATTTATGTAATTTTGACCTAAATGAAGTTATGGTCCAACAATCCCTTACATCACTTGGAAGCGAGTTCCAATTTCTAGCAACTGACTTAAGATCGTTTGCAGGTTTTGGGAAGACTTCTTTGATAGAAATAGTCGCAATCTCATTTAGTTCATTTCTGTGACATACGAGGTTGCTGTTCAACATCGTCGACACGAGGATGAAGAATATGAGACTGAAGAAGAATATGAGGCTCTAGAAGAATATGAGGCTGAAAAAGAATATGAGGCTGAGGAAAAATATGAGAATGAATAATACTACGATAAAGAGCAATAGATATTAAGAACATGCTAATCAAGAAGAACACGAGGAGGATGAAAAACAATACGAGGATGAAGAAGACACTGAAGATGAAGAAAACATGATGATGAAGAACATGAGAATAAGACGACGACAAAGAGCAATGAGTATGAAGAACATGAAGCTGAAGAACACGAGGATGAAGATATTGAAGATGAAGAACGTGAGGATGAAAAAGAACACGAGGATGAAGAAGTACACAAGGGTGAAGAATGCGAGGATGAAAAAGAACGTGAGGATGAAGAAGACATTGAAGATGATGAACGTGAGTATGAAGAAGAACACGAGGATGAAGAAGAACGCGAGGATGAAGAAGAACGCGAGGATGAAGAAGAACACGAGGATGAAGAAGAACGCGAGGATGAAGAACACGAGGCTGAAGAAGAACACGAGGATGAAGAAGGACGCGAGGATGAAGAAGAACGCGAGGATGAAGAAGAACATGAGGATAGAGAAAAACAGATGAAGAACATGATGAAGAAGAAATGAATATGAAGAATGTGAGAATGAATAAGTGTTTGAAGAATATGACGACGTATTTATTCGTGAAAATTAAAAATAATGTGAAGAATATGAGGATGAAGAAAAATGTGAGAATTAAGAATACCAGAATGAAGAACATGAGAATGGAGGAGAATAAGACTGAAGATGAATATAAGAATGAATGTACGACCCAATGAGAAAATATGGAAACGGAGAGGGAGTATGCGGAGAGAAAAAGTGTGAAATGGAGAGAGAATATGCTAACGGAGAGGAAATATACGGATTCAGAAGGATATACAGAGAGAAATAGGAGAACTAAGGAGAATATGCCCTCCTGAAGAGAATATGCAGTCGGAAAGAAACGTGCGAACGGATATACGTAAATCAATAATCTGAAGATGAGTAATATGAAGATGAAACAAAGGAATGAAGTTCACAAATATGAAGACATGAAAAATAAATCTGAACAGGAATACAAAGGTGAAGAATGAGAACAAGGAAAATGTAAAAATGACGACGACACTGTCAATTCTAACTAGAGGCTGCACTACTTTCCTCTATACTAAACTACTTCAAGCTGAATTACGGCCTTAGTGCCGTGACATCTCAAGCGTGCCTTGGTTTACCGGTGCTTTAAATTCTGCAAGTCTGGTTTGTGATTTTTCTGCTTTGAGCGCTACTTGAGTGTTTATGAGGGTAGCTTTCAAACAGCAGAAACTTTACCAAATAAAGGCACGTCATCAAACTGGTCTCCTCTCCAAAGCCATGGTGAGTACCTTACTATAGGCTATTCAAATTACAGTTTGCGACAACCCCAAGGAATGACCAGTAATAGCTTGTAAAATTCTTTATGTGATTTGTATACTGCATCCTTCGAACGTCATAAAACTCATCAACCAGTTTATATTTCTCTTTGATATAATGATTTTAAATCTTTCCAAGCGGATCTTCTTGTAACGATTTAGTTTATCGAAGAAGAGTAAACTCGGATGTTCAGTGCCAACTCTTTATGCTTGGGGATAGTCTGTCTATACGCTTTTAATTTATGTAGTTAAAACACAACCGTTCTCTCGTTACTTCTTTTTTTTTTGTACGGTGTATTAACTTAAACCTTTTTTTCTATAATCTAATTAGTATATCGTCCAAAACTATGTCGCCTTAACGGGGACAAACTTCTACCACTACCACTTCTCTCTCTCTCTCTCTTTCTCTCTCTCACCTAAACCCACGCACGCATACACAAACACACACACAAAAACACATTATGGCCATCCCTGGAATTTGAACCCGGGACCTCCGGAATGTGAATTCAGCGTTTTACCACTGAGCGACTTCACTCGGTAATAATCTTTCACTGAAGCTTTTATTTTGAAATCTTAAAGTTTGTAAACTTACAAACTTTCAGGGATGATGGCGAAGGTCACATGTATCAATTCGAGATAAGGAACCCTGGTCCGGAAATGACTGAGTCGAAAGTTATAAGCAAAAATAGTTGTGTGGAAATTGAATTGTAATTTGGCACCACATGTCCTCCTTCCGTTAACCTTTGGAACAGTCGTGGAAAGATGGTATGGGCCGGATGTCTTCTACGTGGGTACTTGTACCCCGATACAATCTGTGAGCTTGTCTACTGTTCCCATTGGCTTATCCGTATTCGAAAATCAGGTCTCCTTATTCCGCTCTCGTGTAGTCCTCCATTTCACTAGGACTGATCGACTGGACACTGCAACTTGTACACATACACTGCTGTCTACAGACATGCATATCAGGACCGACCATGTCCGTTACACATTACGCTATCTGCATTGCTTCAGTGTAGTTTCCTGTCCCCATCCCTCAAACAGCGCACTGAATGGAATACTGTAAGTAGACAACGTAAACAACGTCAGATGAATACAGTATATGTGAGATGTACAGATGAATACAGTATATGTGAGATGCACAGATAAATACACATAAATAAAGTGTACAGAGGAATAAAATTATTTCATTTCCACACAACTATTTTTGCCTGTAACTTTCGACTCTCTCATTTCCGGACCAGGGTTCCTTATCTCAAATTAATACATGTGCCCTTCGCCATCATCCCTGAAAGTTTGTAACACCACCTCGGAAACACACTGTATATGAGTATTTCTTTACTTGTCCTAATAGTACATTCTGTTTAATGTGTTATTACAATTATCTTCTTCATGGTAGGCCGACATGAACTGTTCCGTTCATATAGGAGGCATTTATAATATGATAAAATTAACCTTCCCATCTTCCTCTTGGGCGTACCACATCGTTTTGACCTTCAGGAATGTAGTTCATAATTTGTTGGGCCAGCTTCGATAGTCCATTCGTAAGAGACATTCCTGACATTTGTTCTTATTGTTATAATATCCTTCCATTCATATTAAATATTTGCAGCTCATTTCTGATACCTTTATTTGTTTTCTCAGTTCTCAGACATCTCCGTCCCAACTTTTCTTTTATCCGTTCTGTTCAGGACCTAGATTTCGCATCCATAAGTTAGTACCTGAGAGGATAAAAAGAAAGGAGAGAGCGATCCAAGGGGAAATGCTTGCAAGCAATGGGACGGATGTGACGTCAAACTACACCTTTTGTCCCATAATTCTCCGCGAAATACCGCCAAGTATTTAATTTTGCTACAGGCTCTTATGTCACATGGTGAAATTTAAATGTCTAACTCACATTTTAATAATGGTTAGTTGTTGCGTTTGTGGTGTAACAGCTAAACCAAAATCTTCAGGAAATGCCGCGACCTCTCATATCTAAGCATTATATTGTTATATTTATGTATAATGAATGGAATTGATATAATAGTATGTAGGCCTAACCATTATGGCTTACGTTCTTTACAGATTTCCGAAAGATTTAAGTCGTAAAAACGAATGGCTAAAATTTATAAATAAGCCAAATTGGCAGCCAACGGCAAGAAGCGTTATTTATTCGCAACATTTCCTGGAAGAATGTTTTGACAGGTCCTCCTCCTGCTCCAGTGTTAGACTGAAATCATATGCAGTTCCAACTTCGCATGTGTAAGCATATCATCCACTATATATATTTAGAATTTAACAATGATGAAGCACAGTGCATTTGATTAAAGTCTATAAGATTTCATATACAAATTAGCCTAGTTTTTTTCTCTTCCCTTTGAGGTTCGGCATCATAATCCAGAGACTCTAAAAAGAAGTTCCTTATATAATTTCAACATCATCAGAACTGCCATCAAACTCTGACACACCAAGAAAGTTGGGCGAAAAGGAGGTTAAAAACGACACTGGATAGTAATCACCTCCCAGTCTGTTATAATTCTACACAGAATTCCAGCACTTTTTTCTGCAGAAGAAAAGCACTGGCTATGGCCTATGCAACGTTTTTCTGTAAATTTAGACACGATAAAGTATAGCTATATAACTTAGTATTGTGTTAGGCCGTATGTATAATGGTCCATCTATTTACAAGATAGGCCTACTACATAACCTATATAAAAATGTGGCCTACACTTTTCTGAACATTTATTATTAAAACAATTGATCATTAAATATGCAATTTAGCATTATAATAGGACTGTATATATTCTTTGTACTGTATATAAAAATGTAAAATATTTATAGCCTATATTTAGAAAATAATGTAATTTACCAGTATTAGGCCATGTGGCAACTACACGATAAAAATAATAGCCTACACTCTTTGAAAATACTGCAGCCTATAATTATATTTTATTGTCGAACGGCCTTACGTAATTATATTTGACATGGTTGACCTTCACCTTGTACTATAAAAAATGTACTTTTCTGTATAGTAACTTACGGTATTTTATAAAGCCAGGTATTTAAAAAATTAGACTCAACAGCATAATATGTCCACCTATGCTCTATCTAACATATGAAGCTTAAAAAATTATATTTTGTCTTACATAAATGGCTTAGAATGGATGTGGAGAGAACAGGAGTAAATTAGTAGATTATTATATCAATGTACATTTCATTGTACCTTTATTAAACCTATTATGGTTGTTACATGGACTGAACACTACATTTCTACTTTCTTTTATTGCTGTTCATTATATTCACCAACAGAAAAGAATATTAGCTTTTATAAAAATAACACCCGCTTAATATTACTAGACTTTCAAAATATTCACAACACAAAACAGAAGTCGTAATCGTAATACTACGAACATAACAGCTGTTTAACACACCTGAAAAAGATGTGAACTATGGGTAATTTGGCGGCCATACTAGTACACTTTTTTGGTTCCACCGTTTCAAGCTTATAGCCCGGGGTTGGTTAGTACTAACACCGCCATTACTTTATAAAACTTCATCAGTGTGCCTTCCTTTGTTTTATTCGTGTTCTGGATAGGACCCGTTGAAGAAGATGAACTCGAAAGGTTGTAAGGAAAGTGAACAAGAAATTACTGTCAACTAATTTCCTTACAACGAAGAAACCAGTTAGGAAATACAATAGAGAGATATTTCACTTCCGTGATTTGTGTGTCTTGAGAACTCAACTGTCCGGAATATTAAACTCGTGCAGTGAAATCTACCACCTATAATTCCTTTACGGTTAGGTTTGAAAATAACATAGGAGCCTGTAGTAGGATGCATAAATCTCTGAAGTCAGGACTCTCCATCAGGTGTGCATTTGCATGCAACCTTACATTCAAAGCGGAACAATATACGCCCACCACACTAACACATTTCTCCATCAATATAATTACTCTATTAACTATCTCTTGTCAGTGGTTGTCAAACTTTTTGAAGGCGCGATCCACTTTTGAGCGAGACTTCTGCATGCGGGTACTTAACCCCATTCGAAAATTACAAATTCCTGTAAAATCGAAAAGAACGAAAATGTTACTTAAAATTAGTAAAAACTACCCAAAGAGCGACCAAAATAGAGAAATACAGTGCAACAATGAAGTGAATTTTTAAAAAATAATAACTAATAATTTATTTCGTTTCGATTATACAGATGATGCATAAAATTTGCAGGTACACCCGAAGGAGCAATAGTAATATGCGTTACGAGAGCGGTATGTTGACGTTTTCCTGGTCGAGGAAAAGATTGAAAAAGCGAAACGTAGTTGAGCTTTTTTAATTTCCGAGAACATGAAAACAAACATACCGCTCGTGTATCGTACATTATTTTGTGCGAAGATCGTTTATTACATACCTGAAAGACGAATTTATAATTAGTTGCAATGAAATCTCCATGTTGGTTTCTGTTTAATGACGGCAACTTCGGAAAACCAAAATATCTTTCTTCAACATTGTTGCTATAAAATGTTTTCTGTGTTTACCATACTCCAGCATGCCGTGATATACGTCTGTCTTTTTTTTTCCCCAGTCTATAAATGCGAACCTGAAACAAACGGTAAGGTTATGTAATGATTTATTTTTGATTTTAATATTTTAACAATATTATTAATATAACGTATTGCAGTAATAACATCGGTATCTGGAATCTTGTTGATTTTTTCACGGCTTCCTTAATGTTACTTGTATCAGGAATGCAATAAGTTTCGTGGAGTAGTAGACTTGACTTAATTTTTGCAAATATTTAAAAACAATAATTAACATTGCAATTTATGTGAAATTGCAGTGGTAAGTTTCCAATTTATAATTATTACTATGTTAAATGTCTCCAAAAATAATATGTTAAAAGCCTAAAGCAGTAAAATGAATGTGGCGCTTAAGCGGTAAGAAGAGGGAAATTGTTATGTGTGTTACGTTGGGAATACTGAATGTGGTATTTCACACTTACCGCGTATTGGTTCTGTGCGGAAAGCAAGCAAATACGCACGATCTCGCACAAAAGCTCATTACATGAAATTCATTTCTAGTAGCCTACTTTACTGATATTTTCGAACACTTTAACACTTAGAATAATACTTACGAGTTTGCAGGGCCAAGATGTTAATATAACACAAAGGGATAAAATCAAAGGATTTATAAAGAAAATTGATTCCTGGTGAGAACTCGTGGGAAATTTAGCTACGTGTGTTAGGGAAATACTTACTTACTTACAAATGGTTTTAAGGAATCCGAAGGGGCATTGCCGCCCTCACATAAGCCCACCATAGGTCCCTATCCTGTGCAAGATTAATCCAGTCTCTATCAACATCAGCGCGTCTGGCCGCGAAACCAGGTGGCCCGGGTTCGAATCCCGGTCGGGGCAAGTTATCTAGTTCAGATTTTTTCCGGGATTTTCCCTCAACCCAATACGAGCAAATGCTGGGTAACTTTCGGTGCTGGACCCCGGACTCATTTCACCGGCATTATCACCTTCATTTCATTCAGACGCTAAATAACCTAGATGTTGATAAAGCGTCGTAAAATAACTCAATAAAATAAAATAATAAATCTCTATCAACATATCCCACCTCCCTCAAATCCATTTTAATATTATTCTCCCACCTACGTCTCAGCCTCCCCAAAGGTCTTTTTCCCTTCGGTCTCCCAATTAACACTCTATATGCATTTCTGGATTCGCCCATACGTACTACATGCCCTGCCCATCTTAAACGTCTGGATTTAATGTTCCTAATTATGTCAGGTGAAGAATACGATGCGTGCAGTTCTGCGTTGTCTAACTTTCTCCATTCTCCTGTAACTTCATCCCGCTTAGCCCCAAATATCTTCCTAAGAATCTTATTCTCAAAGACCCTTAATCTCTGTTCCTCTATCAAAGTGAGAGTCCAAGTTTCACAACCATACAGAACAACCGGTAATATAACTGTTTTATAAATTCTAACTTTCAGATTTTTTGACAGCAGACTAGATGATAAAAGCTTTTCAACCAAATAATAACAGACATTTCCCATATTTATTCTGCGTTTAATTTCCTCCCGCGTGTCATTTATATTTGTCACTGTGGCTTCAAGATATTTGAATTTTGCACCTTTTCGGAGGATAAATCTCCAATTTTTATATTTTCATTTCGATTTCGTACAATATTAGTCTTTTCGGGATTTACTTCCAAACTCGCTTTATTTGCTTCAAGTAAAATTTCCGTGTTTTCTCTAATCGTTTGTGGGTTCTCTCCTAACATATTGACGTCATCCGCATAGACAAGAAGCTGATGTAACCCGTTCAATTCCAAACCCTGTCTGTTATCCTGAACGTTCCTAATGGCATACTCTAGAGCAAAGTTAAAAAGTAAAGGTGATAGTGCATCTCTTTGCTTTAGCCCGCAGTGAATTGGAAAAGCATCAGATAGAAACTGTCCTATACGGACTCTGCTGTAAGTTTCACTCAGACACATTTTAATTCATCGAACAAGTTTCTTGGTAATACCAAATTCAATAAGAATATTATGAGACATACAACGAAACAAAACTAATTTTATTACCTTGACTAGTTATTTTGTGAGCCAGGTGAACTTTTCTTTTTATTTTATGTCTCGTTTGGCCACTTGCGTCTTACACGTATTTGTATCATTTGACATGCCATAGGCTACTAAAACATTTCTCTGAGGCAATTGTACTATGTTTATTCCCACGACTTTTTATGGTAGATGATGCTCCTTTCCTTTACTGACATTTATAATTACCCTTTCTGCCTGTTACATACATTTCATACTTCAAAGTGTTCGTTTTCACATTCATTTACATGATTATAATCTGCATTAATGCAACGAATTGTTATTCATTTAGCAAGAATCGCTTTCTCCATTTCAGTTGGTTACGCTCGGCTGCTATAGAGTTTCTATTCGAATGAAGTGTTCGTCTTCTCGTTTTAATTGTACGTTGAGGAGCTATCGTTTGCAGTCCTGACATTTACACCAATTTCCTTTTTAATTATAAACAAGCTCAAGCAACATTATGTGGTAAATTATATGTTGAAATCGAACGAATGTCTTTTCCAGCACGGAAGCCTTGTCTGTCTATCTTCTGTACAGAAGTGTTCATTAGTATTCCCGAGAGATGCTTACATCGCCTTCGAAGGAATTGAGGAAACATCGTCGCGTCCAGGGGTCACCTCGCTATATGTGAATACATTGATACAGGACTTTCATGTCTCTATTCCTTTTGTTAATTTAAAATTATTCTCATTTCATTTTTATAACATTCATAAGAGTAGACTAATAGCCTACACTAGAATAGTAACAGTAACGACAATGAAAAAGAAGAAGACGACGATGATGACAAAGATGGAGATGATGACAAGGACGGCGATGATGACAAGGACGACGATGATAAGGACGGCGATGATGACAAGAACCGGCGATGATAACAAAACGACGACAATGGTGACAAAGGCGGCGATGATGACAAAACGACGACAATGATGACAAAGACGGTGATCACAAAACGACGACAATGATGACAAGGACGGCGATGATGACAAAACGACGACAATGATGACAAAGACGGCGATGACAAGGACGGCGATGACAAGGACGGCGATGATGACAAGGACGGCGATGGTAACAAGGACGACGATGGTAACAAGGACGGCGATGATGACAAGAACCGGCGATGATAACAAAACGACGACAATGATAACAAAGGCGGCGATGATGACAAAACGACGATAATGATGACAAAGGCGGTCATGATGACAAAACGACGATAATGATGACAAAGGCGGCGATGATGACAAAACGACGACAATGATGTCAAAGGCGGCGATGATGACAAAACGACGACGATGATGACAAGGACGGCGATGATGACAAGGACGGCGATGACAACAAGGACGGCGATGACAACAAGGACGGCGATGATGACAAGAACCGGCGATGATAACAAAACGACAACAATGATGATGACGACAAAGACGGCGATGATGATGACAAAGACGAACGGCGGCAATGATGACAAAAACGACGATAATGATGACAAAGACAACGACATTGATGACAAAAATGACGACAGTGATGACAAAAATGACGACAGTGATGACAAGAACGGCGACAATGATGACAAAGACAACAATGATGACAAAGACGGTGATGACAAAACGATGACAATGACAAGGACGGCGATGATGACAAAACGACGACAATGATGACAAAGACGGCGATGATGACAAAACGACGACAATGATGACAAAGACGGCGATGACAAGGACGGCGATGATGACAAGGACGGCGATGGTAACAAGGACGGCAATGATAACAAGGACGGCGATGATGACAGACGGCGGTGATGACAAGAACCGACAATGATAACAAAACGACAATGATGACAAAGGCGGCGATGATGACAAAACGACGACAATGATGACAAAACGACGACAATGATGACAAAGGCGGCGATGATGACAAAACTACGACAATGATGACAAAGGCGGCGATGATGACAAAACGACGACGATGATGACAAGGACGGCGATGATGACAAAACGACGACAATGATGACAAAGACGGCGATGATGACAAGGACGGCGATGACAAGGACGGCGATGACAACAAGGACGGCGATGATGACAAGAACCGGCGATGATAACAAAACGACGACAATGATGATGACGACAAAGACGGCGATGATGATGACAAAGACGAACGGCGGCAATGATGACAAAAACGACGATAATGATGACAAAGACGACGACATTGATGACAAAAATGACGACAGTGATGACAAGAACGTCGACAATGATGACAAAGACGACAACAATGATGACAAAAACGGCGAAAATGATGAAGGCGAACGGTGGTAATGACGACGACTACGATGATGACAAAGACGGCGATGACAATGTCAAAGACGACCATCATGATGAGAAAAACGACGATGATGATGATGATAAAGACTGCAACGATGATGAGAAAGACGATGACGATGATGACAAAGACGAATGGCGGCAATGATGACGAAGACGTCGACGATGATGGCAAAGACGTCCACGGTAATTGCAAAAACATCAACGATGATAAAAACGGCGACAATGATAAAGATGACAAAGATAGCAACGGTGATTGCAAACACAGCGATGGTGATGACAAAGACGGTGCTGTGATGACAAAGACGGTAACTTTGATGACAACGATAACAAAGACTGCGACGATGATGAACAAAGGCAGTGACGGCGACAGCATAGAGGCGACGACGGCAAGTTGTTTTGCAATGATATAGAAATTCAGGTACCGTAATGTAACATTGAACTACTTATTTGCTATCTCCTCAGATTTTTCTCTTTGGTATTTTTGTCCTACTGATAAACACTACACAGGATTCCCATCACTTAGGATCCATTCAGATACTACAATACCCGTACACAATACAACATTGACAACGGAAGGGATTTAAACCCACGACATGGCACGAAAAAACGGTCGGCGCGGAGTCAGAAACTACCGTTCCAAAATGACGACATGTGTGCACTACACCTGTCAGTCTGGGAGCAAGAGTGTGCGTGCCTCGAAGTCTTCCTTCTCGTATTTTGTGTCAGTGGTACGTGCGGTGACGAAGCAGAATTCTCCGTGTGTACACCGGCATGGCCATTCAGAGCCGATTACCTACACCGTGTGTGGGCTGTGGTCTCCTCTTGTATAAATAATACAATGTGTGGTAGCTGAGGTTCAGTTTTAACCCATTTTATTCCTTTTGTACGTTTCATGCACAGTGGAGCTATATATGTGAACTTCATTTTCAACTAAAATGCCTGAAATGACTAAAATAATTCCTCTTTACGATGGAACAGCATGTGAATTTTATTGGGCATAAAATACCTAGTTACCCAAATCATTCCCATTGAGAGTAGAACAAAATGCGTGAATTTTCTTAGACCTAAAATACTTCAAATGACTTAAATATAATATCAACATGTGAATTTTATTGAACATACAATACCTAGTTACTCAAGTCATTTCTATTGAGTGTGAACAAATTATTTTAATTCAACTGGATTCAAAATGCCTAAAATGGCCTAAATCATTCCCAATGATAGTGGAACAAGATGCGAATTTCATTGGACGTGAAATACATAAAGATGCCCAAGTCATTCCTGTTACGGTGGAACATATTATTTTAATTCAACTTGATCTAAAATGCCTAAAATTGCCTAAATCATTTCGCTTGACTGTGGAACAAGATGTTAATTTCATTGGACGTAAAATAAATAGATACCCAAATAATTTCTTTTGACGCTGGAACAAAATATTTTAATTTAATTGGATCTAAAATGTCTAAAATGGCCTAAATCATTCCCCTTGACTGTGGAACAAGATATGAATTTTATTGGACGTAAAATACATAAAGATGCCCAAACCATTCCTGTTTACGGTGGAATAAGATATTTTAATTCAACTGAAACTAAAAATGCCTAAAATGGCCTAAATCATTTCGCTTGGCTGTGAAACAAGATGTGAATTTCATTGAACGTAAAATAAATTGATACCTAAATAATTTCTCGTGACGGCGGAACAAAATATTTTCATTTAAGTGGACCTAAAATGCCTAAAATGGCCTAAATCATTCCTCTTGACTATGCAACAAGATATTAATTTTTTTGGACGTAAAATACATAAAGATGCCCAAATCATTCCTGTTTACGATGGAATAAAATATTTTAATTCAACCGAGTCTAAAATGCCTAAAATGGCCTAAATCATCCCCCTTGACTGTGGAACAAGATATGAATTTTATTGGACGTAAAATACATAAAGATGCCCAACTCATTCCTGATTATAGTGGAATAAGATATTTTAATTCAGATGAATGTAAAATGCCTAAAATGGCCTAAATTATTCCCCTTGATTATGCAACAAGATATGAATTTTACTGGACGTAAAATACATAAAGATGCCCAAATCATTCCTGATTATGGTGGAATAAGATATTTTAATTCAACTGGATCTAAAATGCCTAAAATGGCCTAAATCATTCCCCCTGACTGTGGAACAAGATGTGAATTTTATTGGACGCAAAATACATAAAAATGCCCAAATCATTCCTGATTATGGTGGAATAAGATATTTTAATTCAACTGAATTTGAAAAGCCTAAAATAACCTAAATCATTCCCCTTGACTGTGGAACAAGATGTGAATTTCATTGCACGTAAAGTACATAAAGATGGCCAAGTCATTCCTGTTACGGTGGAACAAATTATTTTGATTCAACTGAATCTAAAATCCCTAAAATGGCCTAAATCACTTCCCTTGACTGTTTAACAAGATGTGAATTTCATTGGATACCCAAATTATTTCTCTTGACACTGGAACAAAATATTTTAATTTAAGTGGACCTAAAATGCCTAAAATGGCCTAAATCATTCTGGCTGTGGAACAAGATATGAATGTTTTATTGGACGTGAAATACATAAAGATGCCCAAATCATTCCTGTTTATGGTGGAATAAGATATTTTAATTCAACTGGATCTAAAATGTTTAAAATGGCCTAAATCATTCCCTTTTATTTGAATTTTATTGGATGTAAAATACATAAATTATCCAAATCATTTCTCTTTACGGTGAAACAATATATTTTAATTTTATTAGACTTTGAAAAACCTAAAATGACCGAATAGTTGCTTGTGACGTAAGGTTTCCTTCCTACACATTTTTTTAGTTGGTTATTTAACGACGCGAGAGATGGTATTTAGTGAGATGAGGACGAAGATTCATAACAGATTACCTGACATTCGTCTTGCGATTGGGGAAAACCTCGGAAAAAACCCAAACAGGTAATTAGCCCAAGCGTGAATCAAACCTACGCTCGAGCGCAGCTCCGGATCGGCAGACAAGCGACTTAGCCGACTGAGCTACGCCGGTAGCCTCCTGCACATTTTGCCAAGTTACTAAAAAAATATCGTACATCATTAAAAAAAATACACCTATCACACGCGCGCTCATTACATACATTCACAGAAAGACAAGAAATCTGCGTTGTAATGCATTGTCTCGTATTTATGCAAAATAAATTTCTCGTCTATGATTACCATTAAAACAAAAGCGAAAAATCGTACTGAACTTGAAAATAATACCACTGTGTGTATTGAATGCTTAGTCCAGATTTGAGAAGCTATTTTCTATATAAAAAAACAGACATATTCATTACTAGAGCCCGGATGTTAGGCATTTATTTTGGTTATAATAGGCAGGCATATAGGCATTAAAATGGTAAAAATAGGCAGTGAAATAGGCCTTTATTATTCATGGAAAGAGACAAAAATAGACAAATACTTAATAAACTATCCCATACGGTACTGACTTTCCTTGGTTACATGTCATAAAAAGATTTTTTTTTTAAGTTGTCAACTGCCTTAGTGAGCGCCTGTCAGAGAGAACTTTTTTCATGGTGGAAAAAGATCTTTCTACTTCTACTGAAGTGATTGGAGCAAACTTAAAATAACTTATTTCAGAAGGACTGTCTTTACTTTCTTTCGGAGATCGAGAAAAACCGACTATGTATTGTTTCAAAATGAAGGGTGTAAGAAGGGATTAGAGACTTCAAAGTACGCGTGACGTGTGCGTGCAAGCGACAACAGTAACGGGACCTGGAGACTTGCTTTTAATACTTTCTTCATCCCCTTTATTTCGCTGGTAAACCCCGAAGTGACCTGAGCACTGAGGGTTTTACTGTCCAAACTCTTTGTTAAGTGACGTAAAAGATGGAATCAATAGGGGAGAAAAGTTTACAACTTTTTGGAAACATATATATTGCTGGAGAATAATATTCTCGGCAAATATTTGTGTGAGGCAAATATATATTTTTAATTTGTACAACCGTTCTTTTTTTTTAATATAATTTATATGCGGTTTATTTTAAATGCATTAAAATATAGAACATGTACAATAGCGACGTAAAAAGGTTTAAAGAGGCATTTAACCTTGAAATAGGCAATGGGAGCTAAAATAGGCAAAAAGGCAAAATAAAAATTGGGCCTATCGTCCCCAAATGTGTGAAAACGTGTTTATATCTAATATGTCTTTCATACATACACTCAGTTTAAGAAAGGCATTTTTCCTAACATCCGGGTTCTATTCGTTACATTAATTATTATTTTTTTACTTTAGAATTGCTGAATTTTTATTAGTACTTTCAGCGTTATTTATATTTTAAATTCATAATAAATTTATGTTAATAAGGCGTCTTCGTTTTATTTTGTAAATCTTCTCGCAACCCCTCTCAGCTCTTTACGCGACCCCCACTTTGGGAACCACTGCTGTAGAGGAAATCACCTCAGAAATAAAATCTAGGAACGACCTAAACTAAAACACATTAGAAAAAATTCAATAGAGAACAGCAGTAGACCTAACTATAGCGAAAAAAACAGTAACAACACCGACAACAAAAACAAAGCTTCAAGAACGAAAATACATAAAAACGGTGAAAATGAAATAACATAATATAGAAGTGTATGAATGTGTATGTATTTATGCAAACTGCAAATGGGTATATACCCGATGTCAGTGGTAACTAATTACACTTAATAATGACAATTAATAATAAACACAATTAATAATAAACTAATAATAATAATAATAATAATAATAATAATAATAATAATAATAATAACAGGGAGCATTCTAAATTAAATGAAGCACGATTACTTAAAATAACATTTAAAATAAACCTAATTTGTATTTTAACCCTAAGTTCGAACTAAAACCCACGAGTACGATATGTTCATACTTGCATAAGTACCTTTCAGCACTACTCATATTTCGCTGACAACTCACTCACTGCACTGGAACTACGACACATTTCACTTATTCTATCCTGATTTCACTAACACTTCAAAAACATTTCACTGTTCAAATACTTTGCACTGCCACTATAAACTATAAAGCTTCACTGACAGAAACACACTTCACTTATACAACACACTTCACTGCCACAACACATTTCACTGATACAACACATTTCTTCACTGATACAACACTTCAAATAACAAAATATCAATTACACCCTTTAAATAGTGTGTATAATATACTACCGTCTATTAGTAAAGTCCTTAAGCCTATTTTTAAATACTTTTTGACTATTGGTAAAGCCTTTAGTAAGTCTGCAGGTAAAATATTCCAGTCCCTGATAGTAGGCCTACGATTGAGAAAAGAAAACTTTCCAGAGTCCGTCTTCTGTCTTTTTTCCCTCAATTTATATGAGTGGTCGTTCCTTGAAGAGTAATGTGGCGGCTGCAACCTATTTTTTATTTCTCTCCAGGCAGGCTCACCTCTGTATGTTTTGAACATTGCACATAATCGAATTCGCGTTCTCCTGTGCGTGAGTGTGTCCCATTTTAATGGTGAATTATTACGACAACGCTTGAGAGCGCGTTTTTTAATCTTTTCCAGTGTCTTAATATGTTCTAATCTGTAAGGATCCCAACATGCAGCACCATATTCCATTACTGGACGAACTAGTGACTTATATGCAATCTCTTTGTATTTATCAGAGCCATTTCTTAGTACCCTCATCACAAAGTGTAATGCTCTCCATGCTTTTCCCTCTGTGTCAGTAACGTGTTCCCCCCAGCCGAGATCACTGCTAAATGTTATTCCTAGGTATTTACATTTGAAGAGTCCACTGCAAGAATGATGAATGTCATTTCGAATACATTTTACAGGAGAAGCAATTGAAAATTTGAAATGATTAGCGGTCAAAGCTTAACTGTGATTTTCCGATCATTACTGGACAATGACTATCAGTGTTAATGCCATATAACTCTCTATGTACATTCTATATGTCTTAAGTTATGCATTGACAGTCTTGGTTCATTTTCGACAAGAAAGTGACATCCATCATTCTTGCAGTGGACTCATTTGTTAACTTCCGGAATGTTTTCACCCCCTAACGTATAAGATGCGATTATTTTATTTCTTTTTCTTGTAAAGCTGACAGCTTTGCTCTTTAGAGAATTTATTTGCATTTTGTTGGCTATTGCCCAATCGTTTATTCTATTGAGGTCATTCGATAACAAAAAAAAAAAACTTTAGTAACAGAAAAATAATAGATGAAAAAAACAAAAACAAAACTAACAAGAAATAACAGAAACAAGGAAAACTCGCAGAGTTAAACAGGTTGTTTGGCAGTTTCTACATAACCTCATTCCCCAAGTTCTGTGAGGAATTTCGCGGTACTACTCCCCGCTGCATGAATGAAGACATCGAACATGTAGGACGATGTCAATAAATTGCAATTATGATCTCCGACGTGTTTACTCTTGGCAAATTGGAACTCTTGCACAGGCTCCGCTCTTCTAATTTATGTTCTGCCTATAGGCCACACCCAAGCGAATTTAGATCTGTCTAATTAATTTCAGTGTACTGCTTCCAATATTTTTTAGAGAATGAATATTCCAGATATGAGCCCATAATTTGTGAACGGAATGTAAATTGACTCGCTGAATTTATGTTAGTATATTTAACATAACCGTCAGAATCATAGTGGAATATTTCATTTGTATAATGACCAGTTTGTTATTTAATGCGATTCTAACAAGAATGACTGAGAAGTTTACTCGTATACTCGTTTGCTAATGTTATTACTGTCAAAATATACCTGTAAGATCTGCCACATTAAGATATTTCGTTCATACTGGTAATGTTTAATTTTTCATTCTTTTTTACTATCTTACTTTATTTATCATCGTCTTTATCTTATATTGAAATTCCCTTCAGAAGTTCATATTTTGTTACCATGAAAACTGTTCTTCGCAATTTCCCATTCACAGGGTTCGAGATTTTAATGGAAGTATTCATTTCCAGAGTCTCTGATACTGAAAAAGCAGTCTGTCTGTATTTTTACAGTAATTTCTCCAGCACTACTTGTGAGGGGATCACATACATATTCAGTTCCTACGAATCATTTCCTCAGGGAAATGTGTATAATAATTTCAGCGAAAAATAATGAATAATTAATAAACAAATAAAACAAAGCTTTAATCAAATTGAACTACAGAGTGTTAACTAATGCGGAAAATCTTTAGGGACTGAATAGAGGACCTAAAAACGACACAGAAGTTCATGTAAATACATATCGTAGTCAATTTCGCTTTGTTTTTAAATTATTACACGTACTTTTTATTTAAATGTGACTTCGTTCTTACATTAAATGAATAGGCAATGTAAAAAAGAGGGTCTATTGTAATCTGGCAAATGAAAACAAAGGTAGTGAAAGCTTAGAAATTTGTCATTTGTTATTGAGATTTGTAAGTATTTATTTGCTATTGTTTCTGTGGTCAATATATAAATTTATGAAATGGCAGATGCGCATCTCATGTACAGACATACTAATTGCAATGCTGAACAGTTTCCTAACGTAAGTTCACCTGACAACGAAATCTATAGAATTATGCATATATTATACTTTGTAAACAAAGTACACTTAAAGTTATAATAAGTAAATGTATGAGCTGAAAAGTAGGCCTACTTGTAATTAAAATCATGCCTATCATTTTAACTGTGTATTGTTAATATTGTATATACCACTGCCACCGGGTGCTTGCCCACTTGCAGTGTAAATAAATACATACAAAATCAGAGACATATGGACTTTATATTTATATGAACTTCTCTTATTGTTCCTATGTCCTCTATCGATTCCCCAGGCCACCGGCGTGGCTCAGTCGGTTAAGGCGGTTAAGGCGCTTGCCTGCCGGTCTGAAGTTGCGTTCGGGCGCGGGTTCAATCCCCGCTTGGGCTATTTCCGAGGTTTTTCCCAACCGTAATGTGAATACAAGATAATCTATGGCGAATCCTCGGCCTCATCTCGCTATCACCACTCTCATCGACGCTAAATAACCTAGTAGTTGATACAGCGTCGTTAAATAACCAACTAAAATCGATTCCCCAAAGGTTTTCGGTAGAGATGAACAAAATTAACTGCCGCTCTCGCTCGCTGTGTTCGTTACATTTGTCTTTCCAGTCTCGTCTCGTCATTCTCGTGCGCTTCGAGTCTCGCTCATCATTCTCGAAATAGCATTTGGTCGGCGTGGAATAACATACATCATTGAAATAAATAACATTATAAATGTTTAAATGAGACAAAAAGACAAAATATAATAGTATCTTAGTTATCAAAAGGTTCTGGTTGAATAAAATAAATTACAAAACTGAAATATTATTAGTAACATGATATTTCAACTCCATTGTTGCGAAAGGCGTAAAAAATATAATGATAAAAGTATCCATCTTTGTGACACCGATTGTTTTCTAAGTTGGTTTCCTTTTATATCTGAAAACTCAGACCTCAGCACCAATTTCAGGGATTTCTAAGGTTATATGTGCTTAGGAATTGGTAATCTGCATTCAACGATACCAAGTATACATTTTACTTTCTCCTCAGCAATGGTACAGTTAAATCTATGCTAAAGGATTTTATTAATCTGTTTCTGACGTAACAAGCAATGCATTCAAATTAACTGTTCAAGAACATCCGCCTATTTCTGCTGCAATTCTGTTTTCAGCATCTCTTATGCAATCCACTGAAAGTGTTAATTTTAGTAGGCAATTTCACCTTATACATACAAGAATATACTGGTTTTAATTTACATATGCAAATGATAAAAATCCCTGTTTTCAGAATAACACAATGCAAATTATTTATAAATATTCATATATTCTTAGTTATCAAGCCTTATTTCTCAACTTGTCCATCTAACTTAATCTCTCGTAATTATTATGAATTTCATTACTTTAGGTTATTCCTTTTATTACAAAATTATCAATATGTCGTTTGTTCGTCTATAAAATTTGCAACATTGTTTGTCAGATGCTTGTTAGAAAAAGTTGTGAACTGCAAAATTGTTGTTTATTTGCTTATCTACTGTTTATCTCATGCGAAACTTTCCAGTTTGTCAAGTCCGAACTCTACAGTCAACAATTTATTGTGGGTTTCTAATATACGGTGTGGAATTTTAAGTAGAAGCTTGTTAGGTCTATACTTTCATGAAACTTAAATGATCGACAGAAGGCACGATGGCCCATCTATCAGCGTCGGTTTCACGACAATTGAGGAAGAGATTGAGCCTCTTTCTCTTGGGACTTATTAGGCTACTCGTTTACGGATGGGACTTCGCTCTATAAGGGGCTGAGACAGGATGGCCACCTGTCGGCGCCGGTTTCACAATGCTGATTCGGTAAGGGTTTGAGTCTCCGGGCCTCTGGATCTTATCAGGTACTCATCTGCGAATGAGATTTGGCTCTATCAGGGACTGAAGCAGGATGGCCCACCTGTTAGCATCGGATTAACGAATGCCACCCAGCACACCTGTCAGACTTGGACAATCATCATATCATATATTCATTCACTCATTTAATGTTCTGCCCAAGGGCAGGTATTTCACTGCAAACCCAGCTTTCTCTAGTCTTTCCTACTTTCTGCCTTCCTCTTTGTTTCCTCATATGATCCATATTCTTAATGTCGTCTATCACCTGATATCTTCTTCTACCTCGAAATCTTCTCCCGTTCGTCATTCCTTCCAGTGCATCCTTCAGTAGGCAGTTTCTTCTCAGCCAATGACCCAACCAATTCCTTTTCCTCTTCCTGATCAATTTCAGCATTATTCTTTCTTCACCCACTCTTTCCAACACAGCTTCATTTCTTATTCTGTCTGTCCACTTCACACGTTCGATTCTTCTCCATATCCACATTTCAAATGCTTCTATTCGCTTCTCTTCACTTCGTCGTATTGTCCATGTTTCTGCCCCATACAATGCCACACTCCATACAAAGCACTTCACTAGTCTCTTCCTTAGTTCTTTTTTCCAGATGTCCGTAGAAGATGCTCCTTTTCCTATTAAAAGCCTCCTTTGTCATTGCTAGCCTCCTTTTGACTTCCTGGCAACAACTCATGTTACTTCTCATAGTACTCCCCAAGTATTTGAAGCTGTCCACTTGCTCTACTGCCTCATTTAGAATTCGCAATTTTGTCTTCTGTATTTTCCTTCCTATGACCATGCTCTTCCTCTTATTTGCATTTATCTTCATCTCTTACTGCTCACAGCTGTCATTTAGTTCCAGTAGCATATCCTTTAGTATCATTTCCTCTTCTGCTAACAACGTCATATATCATCAGCAAATCTTATGCACTTTAGTCTCCTTTCTCTTACTATCACATAAATATAGGGAGCGAAATCGACCAAAGCGTGCCTAAGCGTACGGAGCGTTCCGAGTCGAGTCGAGTCGAATCAAGCCAAGCCAAGCCAAGCCAGAACTCAGACCTATATCCCTTTGATCTTTATTTGTGGGTTACTCTTACACAAGAAGTGTACACGAATAACCCACGTAATCTGAAGGATTCAAAGAAAAATTATTGTTGAACCTATTTTTGCAATACCCGTACAGCAACATGAACCTCACGCAATTTCGAGGAATCTTTTCAATAGGGCCGACGTAGTTTGACAGACAGTAAATACTTCGATCCTGTAATGTAGGTAATGTTGAGTAGACCTACCATCTGATAGGAAGTAAGTACCTCTATATATTACGATACAAGATTGAGAAGTGCTTTTTACAAAATCGAGGGAAAAAAAAAGAAAAAAAAAACGAGCAGTGCGAGTTTTTCAATTTCTGAGATTTTGTAATGCACTTCACAAACGTGCATTGTACAGTACTTTTTTGCACGATACTAAATTTTGAAAATAATGGTTTTAAAAATCTTTATATACAGTACGTACGTTACACTATGAACAGCCGACTGATCTTAGCAGTCTGGCCAACGTACAAACTTCACCATCAACTTCAATGTGAAGGAGTAAAAATGATTCAAATACTTGTAATATTTCGTGTTCAATTAAAATAATTTTTATTTCCTTTTGTTAAGTGAAATTTGAGTTATTTAAATAAAATTCAGTACATTTCAAATGCAGTGATTTGTTTCGTATAATGTATATTAATTAGGACTGTATTTTGTGTATCAATTTTACATGCAGAGTACATACATAGAAGGCGGTGATTTTCATTACAACAATAGAGCAATTATTTATAATATTTTCAACATACTTATCAACATACTTGGCAATTCTGAATTCAATAAAATCAAATTTCAATCGTGGCGGCCGTTTATTGTAATGGCGAGAAAACACACTATCGTGCAAAATAGTAATATGCGTTACAAGAGCGGTATGTTGAAGTTTTCATGTTCGAGGAAAAGTTTGAAAAAGCGAAACGTAGTTGAGCTTTATTAATTTCCGAGAATTGAAAGAAAACATACCGCTCGTGTATCGTACATTATTTTGTGCGAAGATCGTTTATTACATACCTGAAAGAGGAATTTCTAATTAGTTGCAATGAAATCTCCATCTTGGTTTCTGTTCAATGACGGCAAATTTGCAAAACGAAAATAACTATCTTCAACATTGTTGCTTTAAAATGTTTTCTGTGTTTACTATACTCCAGCAGGCCGTGATATACATCTGTCTTTTTTTTCCCCCAGTCTATGATGAGTCTGGAATCTTGTTGATTTTTCACGGCTTCCTTAATGTTACTTGCATCACGAATGCAGTAACTTTAGTGGAGTTGTAGAGTTTACTTAATTTTTGCAAATATTTAAAAACAATAATTAACAGTGCAATTTAGGTGACATTGCAGTGGTAAGTTTCCAATTTATAATTATTAGTCTACTATATTGAACTTCTCTAAAAATAATATGTTAAAAGCCTAAAGCAGTAAAATCAATATGTCACTTAAGCGGTAAGAAGAGGGGAATTGTTAGCCTATGTGTGTTAGTTTGGGAATACTGAATGTGGAATTTTAGACTTTCCGCGGATTGGTTTTGTGCGGAAACCAAGCAAATACGCACGATCTCGCACAAAAGTTTGTTATTTATTTTTTTAGTTTGTCATTTAAGGAAGCTGTATCAACGACGAGGTAATTAAACGTAAATGGGAATTATGATACCGAGATTATATTTGGCGAGTTGAAGCGGAGGATTCGTTATAAATTACCTGGCATTATCCTGACGGTTGGGGAAAACCTCGGAGAAAACACAACCAATAATCAGGCCAAGTGGGAATCGAACCCGCACCCGAGCGCAATTCCGGATCGGCAGGCAAGCACCTCAGTCGACTGAGCTACGCCGGTGGCTAAGTAAGTTATTAAAACAATAACATCACAGCGGTACGGCGTTTTGCCGACTGAAAAAAAAAAATCACTCTGATAACCTTACTAGTGGACGCCCGTTACTTGAAATGAGTTGCTAAATGAAAGTTCAATGACATGCATATTTTTTAATTACAGGCCCACTTGTACTTTAACACACTTTGATAACGAAAACAGTTGATACAGTAACATTTGCGACAGAATGAGTAATGGAAAGGAATCAGAAAATAATAAATAACAAATTAATTTAGTTGCAGATAATTGTGGTAAGTTCTATACTTAATAAATCTGCTGTTTGCTAACTTCTTGGATTGGACTCGATTGGATTGCGGCCAATACTGCATTGAATATTCACGGGGTCGGTTAGCTGGTAATTGGCTCGTACATCAGCTAATGTAAAAGTATCAGCTACTGAAAATTATCGCAACCAAGGAACATCACATCCAAAGAGAAATGCAAGCTCCTTCCTGCACATGCGGTTGCAATACTACTTTTATTTTTCCTTTCGTTTTTGTTTTGTCATAAACATTAATTTATCGCCTCCGTTAAAATGAAGCGGCAACAACCTTCCAGAGTTCGGAAGAATAGTTGCTGAGGCCGCACTGCATTCGGCTGTCTCCATTTATCATCGGATGACTGCGAAAATGTCGCTATATTCATTTTCATATCACTGAGAATTATCCAGTAAAACGCGCATGCATATGAAGAAAGCTATGCAGATAGAATATTCAACTGTCTCTATACTGTTTTCGCTGTAAGAAAAATCCTAATGTGAACATAAGCACGCTGCTGTCATACCTGTGATTGGCTCCCAGTCGAAACACTCACATGACGCAGGAAAATATAGTTCGTATTTGGAAACCATAATCTTGTATTATTTGAAAATAAAAAATTGAATTCTACTTAAATACAATGAAACATATAACTTCACTTATATGTAAAACGCTATGTAAAAGAAAAGCTACTTTTATATTTTGTTATGTACTATGAACGCGGATGAATACCAACAGTAATAGCGAGGTAGTCTGTTCTTGTAACAAGCTGGCGTCACTTGAGATCGTAGTTACACAGTCTAATATGTATATGTATGTGGTAGTTGTTCACGTATGCACTTGGTACTGAAGTATGGCTTATGCATCCTCGGTGTGTGTGGTTATTAAACATAAGAGTGGAAATCCTCTCAAAAGCGGAGAAAAAGAAATAGTCCTTAATGTATATAATAAGTTAAAGTGAGTTTTAATTACAGTAATTATAAAGTAAATGTTTCCCAAGCAAACGAATGCATAGTAGTGAGGTTAGGCCTACTTGACGGGTAACGGGAAATGTTTAACATGAAACAGAATGTACAACATTAGGCGGGAATACGTACTGATAATGTATGGCGCCAAACAGCGGCCAATGAAGCCTCACTTCAGTCACGTGCTATTGTTTATATTAGGATATTTCTTACAGCGAAAATATAACTATAGTCTGGATCAGCTTACTTAATCCCCAAAGGGTGAAACCTAACCATTTCCCCCTTCCTACTACTACACATGATAGTAGATTATAGTGACTTTCTAGATGTAAGGTCAAAACCATTGTAATAAATGTTAACTACTATATATTACTTACTTACTTACTGGCTTTTAAGGAACCCGGACGTTCATTGCCGCCCTCACATAAGCCCGCCATTGGTCCCTATCCTGAGCAAGATTAATCCAATCTCTACCATCATATCCCACCTCCCTCAAATCCATTTTAATATTATCTTCCCATCTAAGTCTCGGCCTTCGCAAAGGTCTTTTTCCCTCCGGCCTCCCAACTAACACTCTATATGCATTTCTGGATTTGCCCATACGTGCTACATGCCCTGCCCATCTCAAACGTCTGGATTTAATGTTCCTATTTATGTCAGGTGAAGAATACAATGCGTGCAGCTCTGCGTTGTGTAACTTTATTATTCATAAAAACAACATATTCTTAAAAAATAGCACTGTACGTTTACTTGCAATGTCAAAAATGAAGGTGGCACAAAATTCTTTCTCAACTTTTTTTGCAGACTCTTACAAAACATTCGTTCACAACTAACCAGTTACTCCTATTTGGCGCCAAACTGCTTTGTAGGTTAGCCAACATGTTAATTTAAATATTCCCCCAATTAAAATTTTTATATTAACAGTTTTGTATTTTTCACAGCATTTGTTTACAATTACCCTGGTAGATTTCGGATTTTAGGTAAAAACCTATATTAATCCTTAAAACATAAGTTCATAAAAACTTGCAAGTACACGTTTCATATAAAACTGTGCTTGACATTGGTATTTTAACAGCACCTAAAAATGCCTATTTTGACGATAAAGCCTATTTTGACCTATTAAGTATGTTTTATCTCTAATAGGTCAAAACACCCATTCTTATTTCGAACATTTGTATTTTAAATTTCGAATGTGTTCCTGATTGTGTTGGAAATAAAGTACGGGATAAACTGGAGCAAGTTCTGCAGAGAAATGTAGGACTGAAGGACCTGTGTACTGCTTCAGATATCCTAGCAGGGATTTACAATGCAACATTCCTGTCCAACTAGTGTCAAAATTGAAATACGGTCCTGTTACTTCAGTGGATGTGACGCGTTCATTTTCAGCATACAATTTTTTGTTTCAGTGACAGACGACATGCTTTTTAGTTGGAAATTTAGAAAAAGTATTAGTAATTGGCGAAAACGTAATACGGCGAACGCCAGTAGGGGAAGTTATCCCCACCCACATGAAATGTGCATTCGACACAACACTAGCCTATCACGTAGAGTGTGTGGTGAGCTTGTAGGGGAAAAGTGTAAAGGGGTCGTGGGAGGAGCTTAGCGTTCGCCGTATTACGTTTTTACCTAGTAATTTATATAAGCTAATTATGGACATTAACGGACAAGGCTTGGTAAAAATTGATTATATTTGACTGGTTTGTGTACTGAATTTATGTCTAAAACTTATTTTTCACATTTAATTGTTTAGTTTATGTATAACTAGTTAGATATTTGATGTTCCTGTACTTTTAGTAGTAGTGGTGGTAACGGTGTATAAGCATTTAAACTTATTAAATTCCAGAAGTGAATTCCTGATGGTCTGGAACATGTTTTTAAACAAAATATTATTTTTTGTTAGAGCCTATTTTCAATTCTTTAGAGACTATTTCCTACACTTTTAAGCCTATTTTAGGCACCTAAAATTACATTTTAACGACTTAAAAATCCGTACCCTATCTATCACATTATCTTCCTCTGTTCCCTTTAATGGAAAGCCTCAACACAGCATTCAAAGTCGCTAAGTCTAGTGTGTACGTGCGTGAATGTTGTGAAATATCTTAAGCAGCCGAACCAATTTGTAAGTTTCTTGCTCTAAACAAGCCGGACATTCCGCCGCGAATCCACACACAGTCGTAAAGAATACGATGTCATTACGAGTGTCACTTGTACGCAGTGTCTAATTAGATTAGTCGGCAATAGAACATTAGATCTAAAAGGCAGGGATAATTCATGAAATTCCGTCTCCTTGTCTCAAGTTTAATTACTGTAACACACGCCGGAGGCTCTGACTCACAACTCTTCCGTGGCGCGTGCAGGCAGGCGGTTCGCTGCTCCGCCCTTCATTTGTTATTAAACCGGACCACGCGAACCTGGGTCCAGGTAATAAAGCAGGTACCAAGGAATCTAATTCGTACGAGGAAAATTCTGATACGGGCGTTGTCCTTTCCACGATTTTACGATCAAACTGTCTTGTTGAAATGGATCCAGTTTGTAAACTGCGAGGTGACACACGGAAGGTCCATTTTGTTTTCTAATTGACATGGGGACTTCATCTCTGAAGTTGTTCCTGTTTACAAAGAACCTGGGAGTTCATCTTCCCTTCGCGTGTGTGGCAACCATGCAGGAAGAGTGATATTATTATTACATACATACTGGCTTTTAAGGAACCCGGAGGTTCATTGCAGCCCTCACATAAGCCCGCCATTGGTCCCCATCCTGAGCAAGATTAATCCAGTCCCTACGATCATATCCCACCTCCCTCAAATCCATTTTAATATTATCTTCCCATCTACGTCTCGGCCTCCCTAAAGGTCTTTTTCCCTCCGGCCTCCCAACTAACACTCTATATGCATTTCTGGATTCACCCATACGTGCTACATGCCCTGCCCATCTCAAACATCTGGATTTAATGTTCCTAATTATGTCAGGTGAAGAATACCATGCGTGCAGTTCTGTGTTGTGTAACTTTCTCCATTCTCCTCTAACTTCATCCCTCTTAGCTCCAAATATTTTCCTAAGCACCTTATTCTCAAACACCCTTAACCTATGTTCCTCTCTCAAAGTGAGAGTCCAAGTTTCACAACCGGTAATATAACTGTTTTATAAATTCTAACTTTCAGATTTTTTGACAGCAGACTGGATGATAAAAGCTTCTCAACCGAATAATAACAGGCATTTCCCATATTTATTCTGTGTTTAATTTCCTCCCGAGTATAATTTATATTTGTTACTGTTGCTCCAAGATATTTGAACTTCTCCACCTCTTAAAAAGATAAATTTCCAATTTTTATATTTGCATTTCGTACAATATTCTCGTCACGAGACATAATCATATACTTTGTCTTTTCAGGATTTACTAATTATTATTAGAGGAGAAAAAGTCCCTCCGACGTCGGGAATTGAACCCGGGTCATTGTTACCATAACAGATAAATCCTGCAAGACCAAAAATTAACCTTTACGTAGATTCTTCGCCCAACAGTACATAATACTGTGGAATCGCAGCCACCAAGTCACACAACTGAGTGCGTTCCTTGTATAGCTAATTACATTTGACTTAATATACAGAGTGATTCACGAGGAAAGGTAAAAAATTTAATATACGATATCTTAGACCATTTTGAGTGAAAAAGTTCATATGAACATAAGTCCGTTTTCGAAGAATGGCGGAGCTAGATGCATTTTTTTGGTAAAACGCCTCGCCCCAATGTGAATCAGACGTTACCATATGCTGCTGACGTGAGATGTGAGACAAGGTCACGGATCGCAATGAATGACGTAACATTGGAATCTGCATTTTGAGCGACGTGGATAAGTTCATTCACCTCATATACCGGGTGATGGGGCATTATAAATGTCAATCGCCTGCCCTTATCTGATGTAATGACACAGATCCCGCGCATAACACAAATACACTATCGCTTATCAGTTCACAGCAGTTCAGTCAGATACCTACACTACAGTAGTTATACAGGTACAGTTATCGGAAGTGTTAAGTTGTGTTTTTCAAGATGCCTTATAAATTTTCGACTGCAGAATACGCCGATATTGTGTATGTTTATGGTTTGTGCTATTGAAGTTCCTTGCGTCCCGTCGCTGAATATGAACGACTTTTTCCGAACAGAAGGGTACCATATCGAAGAGTATTTACTGTCTATGGGGTTGGATGAAAGACTTGGTATACCAAAGGAAGGTGAAAACGAAAGAGACGCTAATCGACCGTATTTTGGATGCTGCACGCCTCATAAAGAATAGCCACGTGCAACTCTCCCGAGCGATGAGCGCAATGAGCGCCCGAGCGCAACAGTGCATTGAAGCAGAAGGAGGTACCTTTGAAAATGTGCGAAAACATCGACCCCGACATCTAGAATATTAAGTATGTATGCATACGTGAATATATATTTTAAATTGTCCTTTATCTGTCTCTAAATGCGAATTAGTACAATGGAATCCTAGAAGTTTTTGTGAAATCAAAGAGCCATATATCCTTAACCGTTCGAAAACGGACCTATATTCATATGAACTTTTTGACTCATAATGACTTCAGAATTCACATCCAAAATTGTTTATCTTTCCTCATGAATCACCTTGTAGGCCTATGTCAACATATATGTCGAACATGGAGTAAGACCACAAAGGAAAAAAAAAACACTGGGGGAGGGGATTCGATCCGGTGCTGTGGATTGAACTTCTGCGTAGATCAGTAGTTAGAGCGCTTGGTACATATCTGAGCGAATTTTTCTCCTCTAATAATCATAACAGATAAATTCTGTAGGACCAAAAATTAATCTTTACATAGATGCAGGAAGAGGTTGTCGAGTTTCCAACACAAACACTCCATTCTTCTATGCTTATGTACAAACTTAATTTTATATCAATTTATAGTTTATTTTATTTTTGTTACTTGACGATATTTGAAAGAATTCTGAAAAAACTGAACTCTTTAGCTCAGTAAGTCATTTTTTTTGTTAAGTTTATTTATACACGCTTAACATATATCATATCGCGTGTTTAGGATCTGTGGATATATTTTTTACTCTTGTTGAGTTCCTGGCTTGTGTTCATGTAACTATTTTTTTTTTTTAGATATTTTATTAATGTTTATAATATTGGTAATTGAGGCGGTGATGGATCATGACATGTAAATTTCCAATCCGGCATTTACCTTCTTGACTGAGGGAATCCATGAAAAACTCTAGTCAGATTAGTCGGCCACGGGGTTTCAACCCGGGACCTCCCAAATGCGAGTGTCAAACGCTACCGCCTGTGCCAACTCGCTCGGTTAGTAAGTAATTAATTTTAAACATTTTTGCTATAATTTTTTTTAATACCTACCTTGTAACACAAATATCACTTGCCAAATTGAGAAAACAATGCTACTTTGAAATTATAAATTTAGACATAAGAAATTACTTTCCTTGGAACAAATCTCTTGGGTTACGGACGTACCACAATCTAGTATAAACCGTCACGAAGCTCAATACGTAGTAAATATGCATCCATAGACAGTTGCTAACCACTAGGATCGCTACTATCGCCTCATTAGACACAATGCGAAATAGTACCGGCACAGTCTATTGTTCCTAGCACCCTCACAACTCAAGCTTCGTGGCTGTATATACAGGGACATCATTTTATTTTTACTAACATTTTTAATATTAACCTGTCAATACCTTTAGAGAACCGGAAACACCGCTTGCTCCCCCCTCCAAGACTGGAGTTCGATGATACTGGCGTAAAACACAAATCACTCTACTTGGTATAGGAAGGAAGAAAAGTAGTTCATCCATTTACGTAAACTAGGAAATATCGCGATTTTGAGTTTGATAATTTTCATTAGGTTTTTCTTTAATCAAAGTACAGTACTGTATTAAGAATAAGTGTTTTTACTCACGAAGTGAGTTATCCATGCGAACGTATTCATTATGCAGTGTATATTATACTGTCTACAGCACATTAGCGTACAATATAGAGAAAGAAGTTAAATTGAAAAATAATCATAATATGAATATTTAAACACAATTTTGAAAATGGTGGCCGTTCATTTCGATACAGGCTTCAGTTCTTTAGTGCATATTATCGCACTATAGACTATTGCATCTAATTCCAATTGCCAGTTTCGTCCTTCGTACTAGTAACTCATGTTGAAATAATTCTGTATCTACTCTACGTACTGTGACTTCAATCTTCACTTCTGCCCGACCCGAAAATATAAAATTACTCCAAGTGGTTATGCCGCAGGATTGTAGAAAGGGAGGAAATCACGTGACAGTTAATTACTTAACGAGGCCCTTTTATTTAAGTTAAATTAAACAGCTGTATAATATTACGTAAACGTCCAATTCCTAAGAGAAATTAATGTTTTCAGAAAAGAGCTAAGACAGCCCAGCTTTTACAGAGGGGCGAGCAGAAGCAGGTGGGGGAAATCGGGATGCGGCGTAGGCAAACGGACAGTACCTGTGCGAAAATATGATTCAATATTGAAAGCTCTTTCGTCACTGGAAAACGCGAACATATTTTTGGAACGTACTATACTCAGTAACTCAGTACTGCTTACTATCTGTGGTCTTGGTTCTGTGTGGAGTTGGAACTTCCTTAGTAGAAGGGGTGGGAGTGAAGTACATTCAAAAACTCAGGTACAATAAAAATTGAAGTAAAAATAAAATGATGTCCCTGTACTAGACTGGTGGTTGGGTAGTCGTCTAGGTAAGATATATGATTGTCACACAGCCACGCTAGGCGCCTAGTTGCCAGTCATTCCTTACTTGTTTGTTCAACAGTGAGAATAAATCTCTTTCAAAATTGATTAGAAAATTACTTCTTATAGAGAATATTTCTTTGAGATATGATTAGCTATGTCAATCCTCATGATAGATGTAAAATGTTTATCTTTCGACGATTACGCCTTTACGTCTTTGTTTAATTCCTGGGCCACAGTGAATGTGGAAGATATTATGAGGTAATTGACGACAAGATGTATCCTTGTTAAATTTAAATGCGGGGAGTATAAAGACAGAAACAAAATAAGTATCAAACTTTTATTCAAATTATCAAACATTCTTATAATCTTAACCATGCTCGCAATAACAACCACTAATTATTTAGGCAATGATAGGGATTCTGTTAATCCGCTGTAAATTTTTTCACTATTTATGGCCTTCGTTATTGAAATTCAAAACAGACCCACTATACTGCAATTTACTGTCTACAGTTTAGTTTTGTTCCGGAAAGGACCGCAGCCTGTAGGCGCATTTTGTGCTTGATGAGATTTATGATAGCGAGGTGGTATTTGGTGAAATGAGTACAAGGTTATGCCATGGTACCCGACATTACGTTGAGAAATACAGTGTTACTATAAATAATCTTTCCGATTACAAACTTGAATTACTATCGTTAGGAGACACTTAGAAACATGATATTGATATCAATGGAAAGAGAAACTCAAATATTTTTTGTTATCCATTCGGTTAAATCACATGTGCTACTCTTAAATCAGCAAAAATTAGAAAATATGAAATTGGTATCAACAGAAACAGAAACTCCAATTATTTTAATTTTTTTTTACTGCAAAACATGAAACAGAAAGAGAAACATTTGGTTCACGACCGTAAGTAAGTCACATGTGCTCAATGTGAGCTCCTTATGTCACACGATGCACATCAAGTCTGTAGTCAATTTCTTGCCATACACGTTGTAGCATTGGGCCATCCACCAGTGCAATGACCTCTGTGATGCGGACACGAAGATCCTCAATGGTAGGTGGTAATGGTGGCTGATACACTTGTTTTATAAAACCCCACGGAAAAAATCACAAGGAATGAGGTCGGGGGAATGTGGAGGCCAATGCAAATATTCTAAATCTTCACGACCAACACGTCCAATCCATCTCCTTGGAAGTCGTGTATTCCGTTCGTTTCTGACATCTAAGCAGCAATGGGGTGGTATCCCATCCTGCTGAAAAATGAGACCTTCGATGTCCTGTTCCAGTTGTGGAAGAAGCCATAACTATAACATGTCTAGGTACGCATTACCTGTGACTGTCGCCTCGAGAAAAAAGGAAGGGCCATACACCTTTTCACGGCTTATAGCACAAAACTGGGATATGTGAAAATCTAGCACACAAAATGCCCTCCTGTCTTCATTTGCAGCCATTTTCCTGTTATATCGTCTCCTAGCAACGAAACTAATAAATATGCGACAGGTTCACCAACGTAACAAAAAAATTTGAGTTTCTCTTTCCGTTGATACCAATATCATGTTTCTAAATTCTCCTAACGATAGTTATTCAAGTTTGTAATCGGAAAGATTATTTATAGTAACACTGTACTTCAGAAAAAAACAATCAGGCAATCGGACCAAGCAGGAATCAAATCAAAATTCGAGAGAAATAAAAGGAAAAGAAACCAATGAAGTCAAAACGATAAAGTATTACCCGGCAGGGAATATTTTTTGCACGATCGTGTTTTTCTGTTGTATTTACACTATTATTCTTAGGCCCTGAAAGTAGAATTCACACACACAAAATTGCTGCTAGGGAAACCATGCTTCATAACATAAAACTATACTGTAATAGACCCATTACAGTGCACTTATTGTTACTTAGTTATCATTACAGTGCAGTTTTGAGAAGGCTTTGGAATAGCATTACTCTAAATTTTCAATGCAAAATATATTGCATTTGCAATTAAAAAATATGACCGTGCAACAAAAAAAAATACTGTACAATACATGTTTGTGAAGTGCTTTACAACATTTCGGAAATTGAAATACTGTTCTGCTCGTTTTTCAAACTTATCCTCGATTTGTAGAAAGCACTTCCAACCTTGTATCATAATCAGACCCCGGAGAAAGTATTGCTTACAGGGAAACGCGCGATGTAGTGTAGCTGATGTTTATGAACCGAGGACTCTCGCACGCATCACTGTGCAGGTAGGAGTAGTGCCGGCGTAGCTTAGTACAACGCAGTCAAAAGCAATCGACACGGGTCTTCAGAATGCCGAGACCAAAAGTACGCAAGATAGAAGCACTAAGGAAATACGTTCGTCAATATGGAGAAAATGTGTTTTCCATCCATGTAATGAACTGTTTTGTGAAATTGGCAGCCGACATGGCACGCAACGTTAAGAAGCATATAAATAGCAATAAGCATAAACGCGCATGTAACAGACAGCAGAATTTAAGCAAGGTACAGCAGGAATCTCCTTCACAACTACTTGAACGAACATTTCGAAGATATGTGTGACGCGTTTATTGCTTCAAGTATTCTGTTAAACCAATTATAAAACGCGAAACTCCGTGACTTTTCAGAAAAGTAGCCTACACTGGAAGACAAATTCCTAAAGAAGCAATACTGCGGAAGAAGTATGTGCAATATGCATATTATAAATGTCTGCGTGAAGTGAAGTGTAAATTACAAAATGAGAAGATACGGGTTTCATTCTATTGATGAAAACATGGACTCCGTTGGACGTCACTTTGCAAGTGGTTGTGGCTACCCTTAGTGCGGAATGTTGCTGTAAACCCTATCTCTTAATGAGTGAAGTGTTAGAGAGGGTTAATTATTCCACCATATGTGAACTTTTTGATAGTGCTATGGAGTTGCTATGGCCATTATGTGTGCAATTCGAAAGTGTGTTACTATATGTTACAGAGGCTGCAAGCTATATGAAGAAATCTGCTAAGTTTCTTGAAACACGTTATCCGAATATGATACACGTTACATGTCTTGCACATACATGTCATAGTTCATTGCAACGCATCAATACGTAAATAATATTATTACTACACTCAGGGACAAAAAAAAACCGGACACTTCTATATTTGCTTGTATTTTGTTGCCAATTATTTCAAAATGAAACAAAACCCATTTAAACAAAATAATGTTTCATTTAGCACCTTATACGACAACATTTGAAAAAAACTCTAATGAGAAAATTTACAAAAAATTACAAAGGGCGTATAACTATGGCATCGTTTGGTCTAACTGTTTTTTCATTTTATGGTGCCTTAAACATTAAAAACTCTTTTTAGTAACGGGTATTACCCCCTCTGGCTTGAATAACTGCATCCATACGTCTTGGCATGCTCTCAATTTGGTTAGCAATGTCTTCTTGAGGAATAAGTTCCCATTCTTCGCCAAGCACTCGCCTCAACTCTTGTAACGATTCTGATCTCAGTCGTCTATTCTTAACACGCCGTCCCAGCATGTCCCACACGTGTTCAATTGGGTTTATGTCTGGACTCCTTGCTGGCCATGGAAGAACATGGATTCCCACTTCTTGGAGATAATCTCCGACCGCATGGGCAATATGCGGCCGTGCATTATCATGCATTAAAACAAAATTATCGCCTACAAATTGGCCAAATGGCACAACATGATCAGCCAAACATTCATTTATATACCTATCAGCTGTTAGTCTTCCATTTTCAACAAAAACCAGCTCTGTACGAGCATTCGTACACACTCCTGCCCAAACCATCACTCCACCACCTCCATACGGCACATTTTCGGAAATGCAACACTGTGAAAATCGTTCTCCCCTCCTTCTCCAAACTCTTTCACGTCCATCAGGTGAGCACAGATTGAAACGGGACTCATCGGTGAACAGAACACAGCTCCACTGTCCATTTCTCCAATCCCTGTGATCATTTGCAAAACGCAATCGTTCAACTCGATGCATTCTGAGAAGTCTGGGACCAGTTGCAGGTCTACTTGATATCAGTCCACTTGCTTTCAACCTCCTTCTAGCTGTTTTGGCCGAAATTGGGCGTCCATGCATGTTAACAAATTGCTGGGCTACACTAGTAGCTGGCAGGTTGCGCTCCCTAAGAACTCTCAACACCATATACCTGTCTTCATTTGGATTTGTAGCTCTTGGACGACCCAAACCTGGTCTTCTGGTATATTCTAGGGTCTCTCTACACCGTTTTATGGCATCATGGGTTGTGCTTCTAGCCATATTCATAACATTTGCAATGTAACATACACTGCGTCCATCATCGTAAAGGGCTACAGCTCGAGCCACATCTTCAGGTCGCATCTTGTTTTAAGACAAATGTTACAACCCCACTTAAACTCAGAAAATGTAAAAATAAAGAAATAACGAATGATAATGATAATGAAGCACAAAATGGTTGAGACAAAATTGTTATAGCTGAGACTCCGAAAGCAAAATAAAAAAAAAAAACAATCAACAATGTATACACGTCTCCATAACAACAGATGGCTACCATAATATTGTATGAGAAGAGAATGTTTTGCAAAATACCAGCAAATATTAAAGTGTCCGGTTTTTTGTCCCTGAGTGTAGTATGTCAAGTACAATTAAATATTTATGACTCTTAATGAGAATAAATTAGAATTGCACTTTGTAAGCTTCATAGCTAATCACTGGAAACTAGTCAGAAGGACGCACAAATAATGAGACTTTCATGTATTACTTCATTTCTCATGAACCAAACTGTACTACTGCCAGCGTCACGCTGTCTATCGTTATTTACCCCATCCCTCTCAAAGCAGGTATGCTATGTTGCATACTAAGCTGATAGCAATACTTTTCCCGGGGCCTAATCATAATATACTATTTTGTCCATAAGCAAGGAAGAGAAATCGCCACGAGTCTGACTGATATTGACCTCAGGGCCGCCGGAATTCTAGCTGGAAACTCTACCACTTTAAACACACTTTGGTGACAATGTCTGCTACAGTGTATGAAATTTAAGATAAGCCGATTTGTTTTCACCCAGTTCTTACGAATTTATTGCCAAAATTATAATCTAGAAAAGCTAACGCAAAAGCTGTAATCTTACGTTGTGTTTCCAAGCTTTGCTGGAGCAGATAAAATCATATTCATAACGTGGAAAGAAATCGCTCCGGTTTCGCTGAACTCCGTAACAAGGCCGTGTCAGAAGGGTCATGCGACTTCCAGTATTAACATGTCTTGCCAGACAAGTATCCGTCCAACAGGTGCTTCTACTTGGGAAATGTTACGTACACTTCGTGACACAATTCTGCTTTAGGTCACTTATGAATTCCGTGGCTTGCAGAGAAACATGCACGAAAATATTTTGAAATTCATCTCGAAATTCTCTAATAATAAAAGTAACAGGGGATGAACTATTGATCTAATCATTCTGGCCGCTCTATGGTCCTGTAGTGCCCACCACTGTGGAGTAACGGTTAGCATGTCCGACCGTAAAACGAGCGGACACAAGTTCAAATCTTGATTTGGGACAAGTTACCTGGTTGAGGTTTTCCATCAATGAATGGAAGCAGAATTGCTGGGTAACTTTCGCGTCGGACCTCGGATTCGTTTACCCATGATAATCACTAGAGCCCGGATGTTTAGGAATTTATAATAGTTAAAATAGGCAGGCAAAAAAAGACAATAAAAACGTAAAAAGTACAATAATATTTGAAAAAGGCATTATAAATTTTAAAAGGGCATAAAATATGTTAGCAATGAATTTAAATAATTGATTAAATGGCAATCTTACTCGTGTTAATTGTGTAAGCATGTGCGACTTACAGCTGTTTCGGTGCTTCTTCACACCATCCTCAGAGCCTACTAGATCTCGGCGTCATCTCGAACTTCGCTGCTTGTTGTATGGGTGCGTTCGATTGTTGAAAAGTGTTGAAATGTAGTGTCAAATAGTGTGTGTGTTCTGAAATTGATCTGTGTGTTGAGAATTTGATCAGGGTGTGTTTTAGTGTGCCTGTATATTTCATATTGTTCTAGTGTGTTGAGTTTTTGGTTTTTGGGTTGTATGTGTAGGATTTCCATGTCTGTATTTATGTTATTGTATGTGTGGTTAGCATTAGTTATGTGTTCGGCATATGTAGATGTATTGTGTCCTCTGGTTATTGCTTTAATGTGTTCTTTGTATCGAGTTTGGAATGATCTACCTGTCTGTCCAATGTAGAAACTGTCGCAACTACTGCATGTGAGTTTGTATACACCTGTGTGGTTGTATTTATTTGTTTGTGTTGTTTGTGTGTTGAGATGTCTTTGTAGTGTGTTTTCTGTTCTGTAAGCTTATGCTATGTTGTATTTTTATTTTTTGAATGAGGATGCGATCTTGTGTGTTTTTTTGTTTTCGTATGTTAGTGAGATGTATTTCTTGTGTTCTTGTGTTTGTATTGTGTTTTGTGTGTTTTTGTGTTTGTTGAGTTTTTTGAGTAATAAATGGAATAATGGAATAAATTTAAATTATATCAACATAACTCTCATATTTACTCCGTAGGTGACACGTGTTGACTTACAAAATACTTTTTTCGTGATTAACTGTGTTTTCACAAACCTTACATAACAAAACTGTTCAAGTTTTTGTCTTGCAAGTCCGTTAGACTGATCAATCTGTTGTGTGCGATCAGTAGAAAGCGGAATTTTAGGCCCTAAAAACTGGCATTTTAGGCGCCTAAATTAGGCCCTCAATCTCCTTTATTTAGGCTCTATAAAATAAAAAATAGGCTTTTTTGTTAAAGAATATCATTAATATAAGATTCAACATTTATTTAATGCAAAATTCTAAGATTAAATTAAACTTCCACACATTTCATATTTTACAAGGGTACACATGCATACACAAAATGAAGACATTCTATCTTTAAGTTAGTGTTTTTCATTCACCAATCATATTTACATAATTTGCTTCACAATAGATGTTCAGCACCTATTGTGGCTATTGTATCGCTCACTGTTGTACTCACAAATGGTGAGAATTTTCATTTTATTGGGTTATTTTACGACGCTGTATCAACATCTCAGATTATTTAGGGTCTGAATGAGATGTAGGTGATAATGACGTTGAAATGAGTCCGGGGTCCAGCACCGAAAGTTACCCAGCATTTGCTCGTATTGGGTTGAGGGAAAACCCCGGAAAAAACCTCAACCAGGTAACTTGCCCCGACCGGGATTCGAACCCGGGCCACCTGGTTTCGCGGCCAGACGCGCTGACCGTTACTCCACAGATGTGGACTAAATGGTGAGAAAAAAGGTGGAATGTAAGAGAATGCTTATTCGGATACAACCCAGCGAGTTTGTGTTAAATTGCTGACAGACAGAGGAAGATGTAGTAGTAGTAGTAGTAGTAGTAGTAGTAGTAGTAGTAGTAGTAGTAGTAGTAGTAGTAGTAGTAGTAGTAGTAGTAGTAGTAATAACAACAATAATAATAACAATAATAATTTGTCCCGCAGGAGTTCTTTTACATGCTAGTATGTACTGACATGAGCCTGTCGCATTTAAGCACACTTAAATGCCATTGATCTGGGCCGGGATCGAACTTGCAACCTCGAGCACAAAAGGTCAGTGCTGTACCGACTACGCTACGCAGGCCGACTGAAAGTTAGAATTTTAGGATTGAAAGATTGTAAGAATGAAAAGGGGTGGCCCGGAGGTACTTCTCTATTGTGTTGTTCACTGCTAGGAAGGAGTTGTTGTTATCCGTCTTGGAATGTAAACGATACAGGATGTAAAAAAAATAGTAAACAGGTACGAAAAATGATGCAATAATTAAAAAAAAAACTAAAAAATAGGCACTAACGTCAAAATGGGCATTTTTAGGCACTATAAAATTCCTTTATTTATACTTATATTTCCATGAAAAATGTGAATATTAAATCTCAAGCCTGTAGGCCTATGTATCAAGAAAAAAATAGGATTTTGCCTAAATTCCGCTCTCTAGTGATCAGCGACATAACCTAGGCTATCACACGATGGGAAGAACGAACCACGACAGAACAGCAACAGAGGAGGATTACCGAAGATGCCAAAACGCCGGGCAGTGAGTGGGAGTAGAGAGCAGCATTTCACTCGAGAGAAGGAGAAGCATTTCATGTTAAAAACGTTTAGTCCGTGGTAATTGAAGACATTTACTGCCTCGATTGCGGATGGACTGTAATCTTATGCCTGGCAGAACTGTGGAGTAAAACCTTATTCAGACACGTGGTTGTATTTCATTAAGTTGTTCTGACTGCAATTTCTGCAACCATAAAACAGTTTGAGTGCATAATATTTAAAGTCTTATTTTATAATACCTGGAGCGAGTTGCATGTCGAAAGGCGTCGGTAACATGAAAATGTTCCGTAACTTTAGGCAATCATTTCAGGAGAGTTTCATTTGTTTCTGAGGTACCGTTAAAGCAACCCAAAATCCTAATTATGTCAAATATATCAATGAATTTATGTAGTACCATATGTTGCTGATCATGTTATAGCAACCGAGTCAGTTCGGCTATAAAATTAATTTTATGAAGTGCCAAGTTGTAAAATAAAATATAACTCAAATAATTTTATTTTTAGATATCTATAATTTAATCAACAGACCTCCATGAGTGTTCCTACACAGCATATGCATCTGCATGCTTAGATGCTTACTAATACTGGTTTGAAATCATTAAATGGGTTATTCAAAGGATAGGCCAGGAATGCAGAACTGAGTTCCAGTTGTGGCATACGTCACAAGCCGAATAATGTTATCCATCCCTGCCCTCAAGCCAACGGATCGTTCACATGATAAGGTAGAGCGAGTTTGTATCCACTGACTAGTGGTGGAATCCAAAACAATGTCGTTAGGAAAATACTAGTCTAAAGAGCAATGGGAAAATTAATATTTCTGCATTCAAAACAATCACAAAGCTCACGGTTCTGTGTTTGGTTCTACATACATATGTGAGCAAACATTCTCGAAAATGAACTTTAATAAGAGCGACGATCGCTCTAAATTGACTGATGCACATCTGATTCTCCTCCTCAGGCAGTAGAGCCTAATGTAACGAAAAACAAGCAGCTGATGTAACCCGTTCAATTCCAAACCCTCTCTGTTATCCTGGACCTTCCTAATGGCAAATTCTAGAGCAAAGTTGCTTTAGTCCGCAGTAAATTGCAAACGCATCTGACAGATACTGACCTATACGGACTCTACTGTACGTTTCACTGAGACACATTTTAATTAATCAAACTAGTTTCTTGGGAATAGCAAATTCAATAAGAATATCATATAAAACTTCTCTCTTAACCGAGTCATATGCCTATTTGAAATCTATGAATAACTGATGTACTGTATCCTTATACTACCAGACTATTTTTAGAAAATATGATTCCCCAAACTTTGCATCGAGTCAGATGTGCTTCGTCAGATCGACTTTGATGACATCATCAATGCTTTCTCTGTGAAGAAAGTGCGAAGGAAATCTTTATAATTCACAAGTAAGATGTATGTATTTTGATTCCAATAATTTATTGTTTTTTGAGTTGTAACATTTCATTTAAAACTAGTTTAAACTAAACATGACGTGTATAATATCTGTTCATAAACTGTTTGTGAGAGTCGGGAGCGGCAAATTTTAGCACTGTCTAGGGGCGGCACTATACCTAAATCCGCCCTGTGTGGACGGATCACGGAGACGACATTCAAAGCCCGTGGACTGTGGAACGGGAACCGATGTTTTCCTCATGCTTCCACCCCTCTCTCTGTCAGTTCTGCGTCCCTGGCATAGGCTCTTATTTGTGGCGCGCACGCGCATACGCACACACATACTATCATCTCCTTCTAACTTATTACTAGAGAGCGGAATTTTAGGCCCTAAAAAGTGGAATTTTAGGCGCCTAAAATAGGCTCTTAAACTCCTTTATTTAGGCTCTATAAAATAAAAGAAAAAAGTTTATTTTGTTAGGTTAGGTTAAAAATAGGCTTTTTTTTTGTTAAAGAATGTCACTAATATAAGATTCAACATTTATTTAATATAAAATTCTAGGATTAAAAGAAACTTCCACACATTTCACATTTTACAAGGATACACCTGCATACACAAAATGAAGACATTCTGTCTTTAATTAAGTTAGTGTTTTTCATTCACCGATCACATTTCCATAGTTTGTTTCACAGTAGATGATCAGCACCTATTGTGGCTATTGTGTCTCTCACTGCTGTACTTTCTAATGGTGAGAAAAAAGCAAGGGGTTGTTATCTGTCTTGGAATGTAAGGGAATGCTTATTCGGGTACAACCCAGCGAGTTTGTGTTAAATTGCTGACAGACAGAGGAAGATATAATAATAATAATAATAATAATAATAATAATAATAATAATAATAACAACAATAATAATAATAGCAATAATAATAGTAATAATAATAATAGTAATAATAATAATAATAGTAATAATAATAATAATAATAGTAATAATAATAATAATAATAGTAATAATAATAATAATAATAATAATAATAATAATAATAATAATAATAATAATAATAATAATCTGCACGCATTGTATCCTTCACCTGACATAATTAGGAACATTAAATCCAGACGTTTGAGATGGGGAGGGCATGTAGCACCACGTATGGGCGAATCCAGAAATGCATATAGAGTGTTAGTTGGGAGGCCAGAGGGGAAAAGGCCTTTGGGGAGGCCGAGACGTAGATGGGAAGATAATATTAAAATGGATTTGAGGGAGGTGGGATATGATGATAGAGACTGGATTAATCTTGCTCAGGATAGGGACCAATGGCGGACTTATGTGAGTGCGGCAATGAACCTCCGGGTTCCTTAAAAGCCAGTAAGTAAGTAATAACAATAATTTGTCCCGCAGGAATTCTTTCATACTTACTTACTTACAAATGGCTTTTAAGGAACCCGAAGGTTCATGCCGCCCTCACATAAGCCCGTCATAGGTCCCTATCCTGTGCAAGATTAATCCAGTCTCTGTCATCATATCCCACCTCCCTCAAATCCATTTTAATATTATCTTCCCATTTACGTCTAGGCCTCCCCAAAGGTCCTTTTCCCTCCGGTCTCCCAACTAACACTCTATATGCATTTCTGGATTCGCCCATTCGTGCTACATGCCCTGCCCATCTCAAACGTTTGGATTTAATGTTCCTAATTATGTCAGGTGAAGAATACAATGCGTGTAGTTCTGCGTTGTGTAACTTTCTCCATTCTCCTGTAACTTCATCCCTCTTAGCCCCAAATATTTTCCTAAGCACCTTATTCTCAAACACCCTTAACCTATGTTCCTCTCTCAGAGTGAGAGTCCAAGTTTCACAACCATAAAGAACAACCGGTAATGTAACTGTTTTATAAATTCTAACTTTCAGATTTTTTGACAGCAGACTAGATGATAAAAGCTTCTCAACCGAATAATAACAGGCATTTCCCATATTTATTCTGTGTTTAATTTACTCCCGAGTGTCATTTATATTTGTTACTGTTGCTCCAAGATATTTGAATTTTTCCACCCCTTCGAAGAGTAAATCTCTAATTTTTATATTTACATTTCTTACCATACGCCAGTAAATCTACTGACATGAGCCTGTCGCATTTAAGCACACTTAAATACCATTGACCTGGGCCGGGATCGAACTCTCAACCTCAAGCACAGAAGGCCAGCGCTATACCGACTACGCTACCAGACCGACTGAAAGTTCGAATTTTAGAATTGAAAGATTGTAAGAATGAGAAAGGGTGGCCCGGAGGTACTTCTTTATTGTGTTGTTCACTGCTAGGAAGGAGTTGTTATCCATCTTGGAATATAAACGGTACAGGATGTTAAGTAAACAGTAAACAGTAACGAAAAACATTTAAAAATTTAAAAAAAGCTTAAAAATAGGCACTAACGTCGAAATAGGCATTTTTAGTCACTATGAAACCCCTTTATTTGTACCTATATTTCCATGAAAAATGTAAATATTAATTCTCAAGCTTGTATGTACCAAGGAAAAAAAAAAAAAGTTTTTGCCTAAATTCCGCTCATTCATATTCTTCTTTCCTTTCCTTTACCTCTCTCCTCGTCTCATCCCTGAACCTTCCCCCCCCCCTTTTCGATCTTCACTATCCTATTTCTCACTTTAAACTCTTATATTTCTCTCTTCTACACTTCTCACATCTCTTCCTTTTTCTTGTGCTATAGTTGTTCCTCTCTTTCTAACCTCCCTTTTTCAACTTCTTCAGTTAGATATTACACTGCAAGCATCACTTTCCTTTAAGAAAGTAGGCTGATAATGTGGACATACACCGACGATAGCAGCTGTCTTCGTAAAACGGGCTAGATGGAGGAGGTCACTGCGAGAAATATGGCTGCCCCGCGTGAGGGTCCGGTTAATAGAGATGATTGGGGACACGACATGCAGAATTAATTACATCCATATTGAATGCTTTCTGCGACTCATCCTCACTCAACAATGCGCCGAGAATATTCACTTATCTTACTCGTGTATCGTCCAGTTCCGGGATACCTGGAATTTGACTTCCATGACCGTCACTCATCGCTGGGACAATAGGGTGTTCCGGAATGAGTTTAATAGGAACAAAATTGCTTTCCACTATGTAAGACATTTCCAAGCATGTCAACCAAATAAAATATTGTTCTTGTTCAATATCTCTGCAGGTACAGGACTATTCTTCATGCTGCCATCTACAGAGTGAATCAGGACTTCTGCGATAAACTCTGAGGAGTGACAGATCTCACAATAAGGATAATTTCTCGCGAAACAACCCATTTTCTATGAATCTCCATTTAGGAGCTATGCTATATCGAAGAAAAGACGGGTTTTAATGACATTTAAAGCCGGTATTATAAACGCTGTTTAAACCTTACATTCAGTTTAGGATAAATCGCAATATAGCGAACGACAGTAGGGGAAGTTATCCCCACCCACATGAAATGTGCATTCGACACAACACTCGCCTATCACGTAGAGTGTCTGTTGAGCTAGTAGGGGAAAAGTGGAAGGGTTCGTGGGCGGAGCTTCTACGTTCGCTATATTGCGATTTGCCCTTAAACTGAAGTTTTTCGTCCTGCTTCGTATTATAAACCTTAACTACCAGTTAATCTTGAGTTAACTTGAGTTTAACTTGATCGGCAGTCTTGTGCCGTTTAAACTGCAGTTCAAGGCTCAACAGTGCAAGATGGCGGCTTCCGCTATACACATGGAGATGACATATGTTTTCCGAAAACTTATGAGTGAAGGTGACCAAGTAATCAATATTACTGAACGACCATGGTGGCCAAGTACTTTTCAAAATAAAGTGTACCACTTTGAAATCTAAATGAGCATAAGTTTTAAAACAGATTCAGGCTTTCGAAATAGACAGTCCTAATCTTCAGAATTAGGGTTTACAGTCCCTAACCTTGTTTCGAAAAATTGAAACTCGAATATCTACAACACAAAAAAAAAAAAAAAAAAAAAAAAAAAAAAAAAAAAAAGGAAAAGTGCAAAAATATGTATATTTTAGAGTTTGAATTTAAAGATTATTTGAAAAGGTAAACGATTTCCTTTTTATTTTTGAAAATATTCTGTTGAAACTCTGCACCAGTTATTATATAGTTGCGCTTTGCTGTTTTTCCTCTGGTAAAGATGGAATATTTCGGATGTGTCCCTAAATATACTGTAAGCCTATTGTGCATTGTACGTGTGTGGCAGACAGTCTTCTGGTAAGATTTACCATGAAATATTGGGGTCTGCTTTATAAACACACTAATAATATTACATAACAATACTAAACTCATAAAAATAATTTTATTACTTGACAGACTTCTGTTTCATAAACATTCTACACAACTTATAAAATACGCACACTAATATTATAGTTAATTAGTCAGCTGATTGCGTATGGAGTTCTACCGCGGATGGTCATGTATGGTTCAGTCTGGTTGCAATGTGTTTGGGAGTGTAATGTTGGTAGCCTGCATTAAGAAGCTATTTGAGGTTAAGTCTGACAAGCATACTGAAGTAGGCGGTATTGGTTCTCTACAGGTTTTTTATGATATTTTCTCTGTTATCGAAGAACAAAGATGTTTCTTAATGGAGATTGTTCACGAGCATCGGCCATTTTAACTGCAATAACGTAATAAAACAGTAGCAATCGTCTTATTTTCTTTCCTAGCAGTAATACCAATCCTATTCCACTACAGTTTAACTTAACCGAGACTCTGTACTACGGTGCATTGAGTTAAACTCTCGATTAGGTTTAACTTTGGTTTAACTCAATTTTCAGATTAACCGTATTTATAATACCGGGCCTTAGGGCCTTATCACAAACGCTTTTTAAATCTTACATTCAATTTAAGCTGAAGTTTTTCGTTCTGCTTCGTATTATAAACCTTAACTACTAGTTAATCTTGAGTTTAAATTGATCAACAGTTCTCTGTCGTTTAAACTGCAGCTCAAGGCTCAACAGTGCAAGATGGCGGTTTCCGCAATATACATGCAGAAGTTTTCCAAGAACTTATGAGTGACGATATGTGAGTGATCAACATTACTGAACGACCACGGCGGCCAAGAATTTTTCGAAATAGAATGCACCACTTCGAAATATACATAAATGAACATAAGTTTTAAAGCAGATTGAGGCTTTCGAAACAGACAGTCCTAACCTTCAGAATTAGGCTTATAGTCCTAACCTTGTTTCGAAAAATTTAAACTCGGAAACAACATGCAGCAGAAAAAATGGGAAACTGCAAAAATATGTGTTTTAGGGTTTGAATTTAAAGGTTACCGTATTTAGATAAATGGTTTCTTTTTTATTTTTGAATACATTCTGTTGAATCAGTTACTAGTTGCGCTGCGCTATTTTTCCTCTGGTAGTATGCAGACTGAAAACGATAGAAGTTTCGAAAGTTTTCATAAATCTACTATAAACCTATTGCGCATTGTACTGTGTGGCAGACAGTCTCCTGGTAAGATTTACTATGAGGCCTGATTTATAAACACTAATAATACTATTACCTAATTTTACTTGATTCATAAAAATAATTTTATTGTTTGACTGAATTCTGTTTCATAAATATTCTAGACAACACACAAAATACGCACACTAATATTATTACTTCATTACTCAGTTGATTCTGTATGGAGTTACGTCGCGGATGGCCATGCAAGGTTTAGTTTGGTTGCATTGTGGTTGGGAATATAACATTGGTAGTCAGAGTTAAGAAACTATTTGAGGTTAAGTCTGACAAGCATACTGAAGTACGCGGTATTGGTTCTCTTTAGGTTTTATGATGATGCTCTCTCTGATATCGAAGAACAAAGATGTTTCTTAATGAAGATTCTCCACGAGCGTCAGCTATTTTAAATCAATAATACAATTAAACAATTGTGATCGTCTCCTTTTCTTTCCTAGCAGTAATGCCATTCGTATTCCACTACGGTTTAACTTAACCGAGACTCTGTAATACGGCACTCTGAGTTAAACTCACGGTTAGGTTTAACTTAGGTTAATATAATCTTTTGATTAACCGTATTTATAAAACCGGGCCTTACAATTAGAAATTAATTATTCACTTCTTTCTTCAAGTACCCTTGCGGACAGTTACAGAAGATGTTCAAATTGTCTTCCCTGATCCTGATTATTTTCGTTATACCGTCGTTGAATTGCAGCAAAACATTACAGGTCTGTGTCGAATTTGATCAAAAGTGGCGAATAATCGCACAATCAGTTTCTCTCTGCTCTCAACAAGGGGTGGCACACACGATACTCGTCACATGTCCCAAAAAAAATTCATGGGTGTTAAGTCGGGTAATCGCACTGGCCACGTATCAGGTCCCTCTCTTCCAATCCATGACGGCAAAGTGATAAGTCCTAGCCAAAAATTCCAAAATTAAAAAAAATATATATTAATGTGTTGAAGTGCAATGCGCTTTGGTAAAAAATTTTTTATAGAGGCCCTAAAATTGCTAAAGAATTTATTTTGAGAGAAAATCTGATTTTTTTATAATAAATTATTACCTTTTTTCTCTTATTTAATGCATCCTGGCACGTACCATCTAAAAAAAAATAATAAAATTACATATTGGAAACAAACTGCACTTTATGAGCGTTGCTTAGAATCAAACTGCACTTTATCCACAACTTGGTGGCAAAGTGAACTTTCTCCTAATAGAAATCGCTTAAAATTTTTCAGTATATCAAAGAAATCGAAGTTTTTCCACTTCAAGCACTCTTTTGAAGCTTACGCTTAAAAAAACATGGAATAATGCCCCCTTTCAACAGAAAGGTACGATCAAGTGAGATAAATACGATAACGTTCTTAACTAATTTTTAACAAAAAACGGAGTAAAACCCTTTTAGAAATGACTGATTCAATTGTGGACGATTATTAGTAACAGAATCATTGAAGTCTTTTGCAGCTGTTATAAAATATTTAGAACTAACTATACGATTATTTAACAGATGTAAATAATTTTTATGCCATCTTAGCATTATAAACAGGTTGTTACTACATCCAATATCATGCGCAATCGGCTTATTATAGCACGAGTTCCAATGAAAGCAATGACGTATTCGCTATGACGTAATACCGGAACGCTTGCTATCTTGCTTACCGCTTCTACGCGCGACGTAACAAGAAATGAAATGCAGGACAGAAGGTAACGTATCATTTATTCCCAATCTGTAACAATTTTGTATCACTTTTGTAATATCACATAAAACAGTTCTGTGATTCAGAGAAACTATATTAACAAAATAAATAAACATTTGTAACATAACCTGCACGGTCATCCATTTCTCTTTATTCAGTGTCAATGCCAGGCGTAACTAATCGATACGAACATATGAAGACTCCTTTCCTACAATTTATAATGCTAACATGCCATAAAGTGTTGTTACAACTCGTGGATAGTCTTATCACAATCTAGTATATACAGTCACGAAGCTCGAGTTTTGAGGGTGCTAGGAACAATAGACTAAGGTACTATTTCGCATTGTCTGTAATGAGGCGATAGTAGCGATCCTAGTGGTTAGCAACTATCTACGGACGCACATTTATTACGTATTGAGCTTCGTGACTGTATATACTAGACTGTGGTCTTATTATGATACTCGTGAAAATTGTCGCACGAACGAGTGAGTGCGACAAACATTCACTCATGCCATAATCATCAAGATTATCCACTTGTTTCATAATAGTACATTATGCAACGAGCCTACAATGATAGTAATTAAGACGCAAGTATGTTTGTTTATGAAACAAGCGCAAGCGAGTTTCATAATTTTCATATGAGCGTCTTAATTACCATTATAGGCAAGTTTCATACGACTTTTTATGCTCGACCATATTTCTAACTTTAAATTATTCAGAAGTATACATTTTATTTGTATCTGACAAGATCGGAAGTGACCTTGTTCATAGCTCTTGAATTGTGAGATGTGCGCAGACGCGAAAGTATTGATTTTTTCCGAGGAACAATAATGTCATTGACCTTGATATAATGCAGAGAATGTATAACCTGGAAATTGATTTAGAATTGAAAAACGAAATGACAAATTGAATTTATTTGAATATTATTTACAATTAACGCTAATTATTATAGTAACAGAACATAACCTTCTGGGACAGTATTGGATTTCCAGCCTCCGTGACGTTTCCCTCGTCTTTCGATTGCATATCCGAGAATAATCGAAAACCTGAACTTTAATGAATAGTGTGTACTTTAATGACATGCATTAAAGGACTGCTACCAGGTGTATAATTACTACATTTCGGCATGATCGAGCATAAATAATTAACTATTATTAGTATGACAGCTTGTAGCCTAGGCCTATATAAATGGAATACTTTCCTTCATGAAAATTTAAATAAATAAGTTAATCAGCTAGAATTCCGTCTGTATCATGGGTTTTTGTAAGAACCCGATGCGATGTTCTCTATTGTCTTATATGGCAAACCAGGAAGGTTACCGCTGCAGCCCGATTGTGTGTTCGTATCTACTATTATATCGATAAAAAATCAACATGTAAATTCGACTTCTCAAGGGCTGTAGAGCCAAGATAGAAGAAAAGTAAGCTTAAAAGAGAAAAGGATTAAGTATTCAGCACATTCCATCACTACATTAGGTTCCACGTGTTCTCCGTGTATCGCGGAACGGTGTCTTCCTTCACATGATTAATAGATTCGTACGGCGATGAGCACAGAGAAAGTTGCAAGATTTGGATCGTTATTTATCGCCTTTCACCGTTATTAGTTACTGAACAGTAGCATAAGTCACAGATATCTCGAGAAATCGTAATGGGATAAATTTGAAAATGATGAACTGTAAGCAGAGAAAACTCCAGGCACTCCTTCATTTCGGTAGAGTTTGTGTCCAACCTACGGGCACAACCGTACTCTTTTCCACATAGTAATATCTCGAAGGTGTAGTAGAATGTTAAAATACGGGACTTTATAAGAAAACCTACTACCACACCATCACGTCGAAACCCCCTTCTTGAAAGTTAATATAGGGTAAATACTTCAGAGGAAACGTGGCCTACTAAGAACTAGTTGCCAATGCAAACTGTAAGACACGAAAATTGTTTTGAAAATAGCGGAATGCACCGTTCTGCTAGTACTTTCATAATTATTGTACTAGTCCTTAGCGAAATTTCACTTTATTAGTAAAGGAAGATTTCTTTAAATATAAATCAGAATTTAATTATTGGATCAGTATATACTATGAACTGTGTATGTAATCTTGTTAAATACTTTCGAGGGATTTATCATGTTACCTGCCTGTACGGGATTTTTTTTTAACTTCCTAGCTGCTTATCTTGGAAACAACGCGTTTGCGAAAATATAATTTTGAATAAACGTTTTTTCTTTCGAAGGGAGGAAAAATGACATCCATTATTTTTATTTAGTGGTGGTTATCAAGGCCAATTTGAGGTAAACTCACTTTTTTTAATGGGAACGCAAATATTTTCCGTCATATTCTCATTTTACGCAAAAAAAAACTTTGAAGTATTTCTTATCAAACCCTTATTTTTATTAAATATTTAACAAGATTGTAAAACAGTGCATAGTAATACTTTGAAAGATTGCATTTTAGATATCTTTTACCCCTGCGGTGACCGAGTAGTCAGACTTTCGGCCTTTCCCGCAGGCGGCCCGGGTTCGAGTCCCGATCAGGCCTGGAATTTTTCATTTAAATTTCCATAGTGACATTTGTGGCAGACAAGTCCGCAGTTGAGGTTTTCCTCGGGGTTCTCCTATTTCCCCATATTAGGCATCTACATTCCGTCAACATTTTTCCATTCCGTCATAATTGCACAGCATTCCCCGAACGCCGGCTGGCGACGCACGGAGGGTGCTGGCCTATGGACGAGTAGCGTTGCCTGCTTGACACCTGGGTACGCAGCGAACCTTAGTGTAGTCAGCCGGTGTGGGTTTGGGAATGCGCCTAGCTTCAGTGATAGCACAACAGAATTTTAAAGGCCGCAGTGCTGTGTCGTAGTGGTCCTCTCATTCATGGTCAATTCAATTCTTAATGTTAGACATTAAAGTTTATAGTTTGTAGAAGTTAAAGATGAAGCGGAATGCAAGTCTAGTTACCTAGCCTGTAGAGTGACAATCGATGGACAAAGAAGAGCACGTAATGTACTTGTAATGAAAGCAACGGATTTCGCTGTTACCTGTTATAACTTCATAGAATATTCCACTTTTTCCTACACTTCTCTTCCCTTTCCTCCTCTTCGTATTCCTACTCCACCTTCACCTTTCAGTTCCATCTCTAGTTCTTCTTCTTATCCATCTCCATCTCCGTCCCTACTTTTTCTCCTTCTCCGTCTCTAGTCCTTCTCCATGTCCTTCTCTAATTTTTCTCCTTCTCCATCCCTAGTTCTTCTTCTCCGTCTCTAGTTTTCTCCATCTCCGTTTCTACTTCTCCTTCTCAATCTCCGTCTCCATTTCTTCTGAATCTCCGTTTCTAGTTCTTCTCCATCTCCTTCACTAATTCTTCTCCTTCTCCGTCTCTAGTTTTCTCCATCTCTGTCTCTACGTCTTCTTCTTCTCCTCCTCAATATCCGTCTCCAGTTCTTCTCCATCTCCTTCTCTAATTCTTCTCCTTCTCCGTTCCTAGTTCTACTTCTCCGTCTCTAGTTTTATCCATCTCCGTCTCTACTTCTTCTCCTTCTCAATCTCCGTCTCCAGTTCTTCTCCATCTCCTTCTGAATCTCCGTCTCTTGTTCTTCATTTCAATCTCTAGTTCTTCTCCTCCATTTGTCTCTAGTTCTGCTTCTCCATCTCTACTTTTGCTCCTCTATCTCTATCTCTAGTTCTGCTCCTCCAACTCCATCTATAGTTCTTCTCCTTCTCCATCTCCGTCTCTAGTTCTTCTCCTCCTTCTCCATCTCCATCTCTAGTTCTGATCATCCTCCTCCATCTCTAGTTCTGCTCCTCCTCCTGCAGCTCTAGTTCTGCTTCTCCTTCTCTATCTCTAGTTCTGCTCTTCCTTCTCCAGCCGTAGTTCTGCTCCTCCATCTCCATCCCTAGTTCTGCTCCTCCATCTCCATCCCTAGTTCTGCTCCTCCATCTCCATCCCTAGTTCTGCTCCTCCATATCCATTCCTAGTTCTGCTCCTCCATCTCCATCCCTAGTTCTACTCCTCTATCTCCATCTCTAGTTCTGCTCCTCCATCTCCATCTCTAGTTCTGCTTCTCCATCTCCCTCTCTGTTTCTCACTCTGGTCATTTATTTTCACTCTTAATACCTGTTTACCTTTTATTCTACCTTCTCCTCAGCTTGTTCTTTTCTCTTACCTTCTACATTTTTCACCAAATGCACTTAGTCTGTGTAATCTCCTTATTTTTTCAACAGCTGTAGCGTTGTCATTGAGCCTTTGTCTTATGTAGAACATCCAACCACTACTTGCATTTATGTATGGCTTCTTTCCAGTTTCCGGTCTCCCAATCGAAATATTAGATCAGTGAATAATTTTGTAAGTCTGCAATGTACGAGTTTTAAAATAATTCCATTTGAAATTATACATTCATCCTATTGTTCTGTATGAAACTTCTAGTTCCATTAATAATGCTTTGCGGTGGTACAGATTAAGATATTTGTTGTTAATTCAGAAACCAGATAGAGGGGTACCACGTCCAGAAGACCTACTTAGGAATAAGTACAAGATCAAGAGCAAACCGAACACTTTCTAACTTTAGTGAAAAGTGAATTTTTTTCCATTCTTACCGCAATTTGTTCTTCTCATGTTAAACTTGCAATTTTCGAGTCCTATAACGCGCGAACATGAAATCTCCAAAATAATGTCAGTCTTTATACACGTCCGGCTCCTCCCCCTGCTTGTCATTGCAGACTTTTGACTGATGGTTTTCCCTCCGGCTATACAAAAGTTGTGAGAAAAAGTAACGTTTCCGTTACAGTGCAATGCATTGTTACAAGCTGTGCTGTCAGTCTCATTCATAAGTTAATATTCATACGACTCAGAAACCTAATTTTACGGAATACTAACGCATGTTCATCCACTTGTCTACGAGATAGCCTCTCAGATAATTTACGACTAAAGATGTAGGCCTACATCTTGCACATCGTCATGAACATTCTTTCTCATTTCAAAGTGCCTAGCAAAGAGTTATGCTCATTATCAACCCATACAATCCAAATAATGAAACGGGCATTCTTCCTTGCCTATATGGAATCCAATGTCGTCTCAAATAGGAGCCCAAAGTCTTGCCGAAGGTATATGTAATATAGTGGCAGATTTGTTACACGCTAATGAAAGACGATAAAAATAATGTAGTTATTGCGTATATAATCTCAAGAACAAAAGAATATTACATCTCAAGTTCAGAGGCAGAAAAAAAGACACACGACATGCAAGGCAAGACAGGTAAACTGGTAACATAAGACATACAAGACTGGCAAGACGAGAGATGCAAGACGGACTAAAACAAGACATACAAGACGGGCAAGACAAGATATACAAGACGGGCAAGACAAGATATACAAGACGGTCAAGATAAGACATATAAGACGGGCAAGACAAGACATACAAGACGGTAAAGACAATATATACAAGACGGGCAAGACAGGATATACAAGACGGGCAAGACAAGATATACAAGACGGGCAAGGCAAGATATACAAGACGGGCAAGACAAGACATACAAGAAGGCAAGATAAGACTTACAAGATGGGCAAGACAAGACATACAAGAAGGCAAGATAAGACTTACAAGATGGGCAAGACAAGACATACAAGATGGGCAAGACAAGACATACAAGAAGGCAAGACAAAACATACAAGATGGGCAAGACAAGACATACAAGAAGGCGAGACAAGACATACAAGATGGGCAAGACAAAACATACAAGATGGGCAAGACAAAACATACAAGATGGACAAGACAGGACATACAAGACGGGCAAGACAAGATATACAAGACGAGCAAGACAAGATATACAAGACGGGAAAGACAAGATATACAAGACGAGCAAGACAAGATATACAAGACGGGAAAGACAAAACATACAAGATGGGCAAGACAAGACATACAAGATGGACAAGACAAGATATACAAGAGGGCAAGGCAAGACATACAAGACGGGCAAGACAAGACATACAAGACGGACAAGACAAAATACACAAGACAGTGAAGACAAGACGGTTAAGATGGGCGAGACAAAGTAGATGGGAAAAGATAGCAAGATATCTAAAGCAGACAAGGCAAACATTGCACACAGACAGACATATAGGCCTAATGTAGACAGTAGTTAATGCGGACAATTAGAAAATTAAGGGCTGTATTTTTTATTTATTTATTTTATTGGGTTATTTTACGACGCTGTATCAATATCTCAGGTTATTTAGCGCCTGAATGAGAGGAAGGTGATAATGCCGGTCAAATGAGTCCAGGGTCCAGCACCGATAGTTACCCAGCATTTGCTCATATTGGGTTGAGGGAAAACCCCGGAAAAAACCTCAACCAGGTAACTTGCCCCAACCGGGATTCGAACCCGGGCCACCTGGTTTCGCGGCCAGACGCGATGACCGTTACTCCACAGGTGTGGACAAGGGCTGTATGGACGATAAACACACACAATACAAAAGGTGGGGGAGAGAACATTCAGTTAGGTGGAGAAATAAGAAACACACACAAACAAATACAGATGTAAGCGGGTAGATATTGTAAAGTTAATGCTAATTTCTTGTAATTTCTTTTTACGAGTAATTTGTTTTCATCTGTGGTAACTTGTGAGTTATGATCCTGCTTTTGCCTTTTGCTGCAGGACCTTGACCTGATCAGCGCAGGATACTTAAAAATACATTTACGGTCCTCACTGCATCTCCAGTAAGCACCTCGCCTTGGGCGAGCGAGGTCTCTAAGCTTTATTGCGTTGTGTTCATTATCTTCCTTTTGTGGCCCACTTACACGCTGTGATGAATTTCGGATTCCATCTGTCGCGTTGCGGTTTAAGACTACCTCTGAAGGTGGCAGCATACTTCGACAGGCAGCATTCCTCTTCTATCAAGGGTAGAAAGTTACAATGCTGATTGTAAAAAAATATTGCTGTGTGTGTTCTCGCGTAAGCCCAAGAATGTATTTCGTTTCATCGGTATCATTAGCGAAAACAAAAGCGGAACAAGTTGAAGAAAGCAGTAATTAGTTACGTTACGCTGCCAACTATTGACAAATGACGTCAATATAGACAGTAAAAAAATTATATATAGCTCACTTACGCACCAGCAAGTACTGAAAAGTGAGGGAGATAGGACACGAAAAAAAGAGAATAGGGAAGAAGCAGTAAAAGAGAGAGAGAGAAGCGGAAAAAGAGAGAGAGAGGAGCGGAAAAAAGAGAGAGAGAGAAGCGGAAAAAGAGAGAGAGAGAAGCGGAAAAAGAGAGAGAGAGAAGCGGAAAAAGAGAGAGAGAAAAGCGGAAAAAGAGAGAGAGACAAGCGGAAAAAAGAGAGAGATACAAGCGGAAAAAGAGAGAGAGAAAAGCGGAAAAAGAGAGAGAGAGGAGCGGAAAAAGAGAGAGAGAGGAGCGGAAAAAGAGAGAGAGAGAGAGAAGCGGAAAAAGAGAGAGAGAGAAGCGGAAAAAGAGAGAGAGAGAAGCGGAAAAGAGAGAGAGAGAAGCGGAAAAAGAGAGAGAGAGAAGCGGAAAAAGAGAGAGAGAGAAGCGGAAAAAAGAGAGAGAGAGAAGCGGAAAAAGAGAGAAAGAGAAGCGGAAAAAGAGAGAGAAGCGGAAAAAAAGAGAGAGAGAAGCGGAAAAAGAGAGAGAGAGAAGCGGAAAAAGAGAGAGAGAGAAGCGGAAAAAAGAGAGAAAGAGAAGCGGAAAAAGAGAGAGAGAGAAGCGGAAAAAGAGAGAGAGAGAAGCGGAAAAAGAGAGAGAGAGAAGCGGAAAAAGAGAGAGAGAGAAGCGGAAAAAGATAGAGAGAGGAGCGGAAAAAAGGGAGAGAGAAGCGGAAAAAGAGAGAGAAGCGGAAAGAGAGAGAGAGAGAGAGAGAAACGGTAAAAGAGTGAGAGAGAAGCGGAAAAAAGAGAGAGGGAGAAGCGGAAAAAAGAGAGAGCGAGAAGCGGAAAAAAGAGAGAGAGACGCGGAAAAAAGAGAGAGAGAAGCGGAAAAAAGAGAGAGAGAAGCGGAAAAAAGAGAGCGAGAAGCGGAAAAAAGAGAGAGACGCGGAAAAAAGAGAGAGAGACGCGGAAAAAAGAGAGAGAGACGCGGAAAAAAGAGAGAGAGACGCGGAAAAAAGAGAGCGAGAAGCGGAAAAAAGAGAGAGAGAAGCGGAAAAAAGAGAGAGAGACGCGGAAAAAAGAGAGAGAGACGCGGAAAAAAGAGAGGGAGAAGCAGGAAAAAGAGAGGGAGAAGCAGGAAAAAGAGAGAAAAAAAGAGGGGGAGAAGCAGGGAAAGAGGGATAAAGAGAAGCAGGAAAGAGGAAACATCATAAAAGGAGGGGGTTGGGAAGGATAAGTAGGAAGGAAGAAGATTTTGTTTCAGTTATATTTATTCTGTACTAGAGCGTTTATTTTCTAGATAAGTAAGATATCAGGTTATAAATTTTTAATACTGAGAAATTGCCGCTTCTTGTTTAGAGAGAAAAGACATCCGCTGAGATGCAGTTTTTGCAGGCGCTTTGTGATTTATACGTTTCCCCGTGTCGCGTGCCTACCTGTCAGTCAGTATTTCCCACTCTGTGTAGCCGACGCCCAATGGCCTCTCCAATTATGTCTTTACTGCTTTACTTCACGATGCTGCAGACATTATTAAGATAGAAAGAAATTAGTAATCTAAGATAATCTGCCCCGGCCACTTGGCAGATTTATTGGATGATATGTCCCGTTACTTGTGGAGGACCAGACCTTGCCTACTCTATGCTGCGCAGTACTGCCACCTGTCTCATTTAAAATGAGTGTCAGCGAATCGACATATTCTTTCAGGTGTCTTTTGTGTGTTTCGCAAGAATTCAGTTTATTTGTCATGTTACGGATGATACTACAGTTTGTAAGTTTACTGTATTTTCTTGAACTATATTCAAAACACACGACATTAACATCGCTTTATACGAATCCTTTCGTTTTCCGTATTTAACACAAAAGGCATTATTTTAAAGTTGCGGCCTTGTAGAACATTGGTCGGTAGTTTTTGGTAGAATACTAGAATAAAATAAAAAAACAATCGAATCGAAGCAGAGATGACAGGAATAAAATATTCCTTGGAATAAAAACAATTGAACTTTTTGAGGTTATATCACAGTCTAGTATATAGTGCAGTCACGAAGCTCAATACGTAGGGAATATGCATCCATAGATAGTTACTAACCACAAGGATCGCTACTATCGTCTCATCAAATACAATGTGAAACAGTATACAGGCTGTTTAAAAAATACGGGGCATAATTTCAGGTATGTATTTCCCACATGTAGACAATCAAAATAGTTCATTACAACATGTGTCCGGAAATGCTTTATTTTCGAGTTATGGCCTTCACAACATTGAAATTCACCGGAACGTTTTTCTTTCCGCAGGTAGTTGCCGTCAAAGGAGACATTAAGAGGGCACTCTGACAGTTCATTCCGAGGCGAAGGTTACATTCAGTGTTGTGTAGGCGTTAGACTGTGCGACATATATTCAAATCAAGAGCTGGCAGAGATACACTTCATGTACGGTAAGGCGGACGGCAATGCTGCGCTGGCTCGTCGTTTGTACCAGGAGAGGTACCCACAGCGACAATGTCCAGATCGGAAGACATTTGTACGTCTCCATTACCGTCTGTGCGAGTATGGAAAATTTAACTCTCCTGGTTTGGGAAGGGGACGACCAAGATCTACAACTCCAGAAGTACAGGAGGAGATTCTGGAGGCTGTGAATATGACTCCTTCTGTCAGCACACGAAGGGTAGCGTTGCAAGTCAATGTTCCTCATACGACTGTTTGGAGACTGTTGAAAGAGTATCAATTGTATCCTTATCATTTGCAACGTGTACAGGCCCTGTCACCAGCAGATTACCCTGCACGTGTTAGGTTGTGTCAGTGGTTCTTGCAGCAGTGTGGTGTAAATCCGAACTTTCATGCCTTAGTATTATTTACAGATGAAGCACAGTTCACACGAGATGGCATAACAAATTTCCACAATCAGCATGTATGGGCGTATGAAAACCAACCCACGTGCAACTGTTCCATCTCATCACCAGGTGCGGTTCTCCCTCAACATGTGGGCCGGTATCATTGGTGATCGATTAATTGGACCCCATGTACTTGTAAACAGACTTACGGGGCAGGCGTACACAAACTTCCTGGAAAACACCATACCTCATGTTTTAGAAGACACTCCACTGATCAATCGTCAACACATTCACTTCTTGCATGATGGCGCTCCTGCACACTTCAGTCGTACGGCTCGCCGGTACTTGGATCGAAGGTTTCCTGATCGATGGATAGGTAGAGGTGGCCCAATTGCTTAGCCTCCACGCTCACCTGATCTGAACCCTCTCGATTTCTACTTGTGGGGCCATTTAAAATCATTGGTTTATTCGTCTCCGGTGCCTGATTTGGAATCCCTTCGGAATCGAATTGTGGCATGTTCTGAGGACATACGCAATACTCCTGGAGTTTGGGATCGTGTTCGCAGGTCAATGAGACATCGATGTGAGGTCTGTATTCAAGCAGGAGGTGGACATTTTGAACATCTTCTGTAATGACAACGACCTGCGGAAAGAAAAACGTTCCGGTGAATTTCAATGTTGTGAAGGCCATAACTCGAAATGAAGCATTTCCGGACACATGTTGTAATGAACTATTTTGATTGTCTACGTGTGGGAAATACATACCTGAAATTATGCCCCGTATTTTTGAAACACTCTGTATACAGGCACAGTCTATTGTTCCTAGTACCCTCATCAACTCAAATTTCGTGACTGTATATACTAGACTATGGTTATATACTTATATCAACACATTCCTTTAAACTCTTTTATCTTTGCTTATCTGTAATTGTAAACATGTTTAATTTTATTGTAAGCATTTTTTACTTATAATAATTAGCTGTGTAATTATTGTAATTAATTCTTGTTACATGTTCATACTGCGAGTCTGACGTAATCGTTTGATTGCTGATATACCTATCGAAGCAGAGACTATATAAATAAAACAAACGAAAGTAGGAGGAAAAAAATATTTTTATTATTCATTGAGCAGCAAGTTATCATTTTAATTTGATTCTCAATGGTCAATGAGCTCGTTTCTTGGCTGAAAAATATTCGCGTGGGATTATCGTAATAATTTATGTTTTTTTTTTCTAATTTCTTTTTGTCTTACTATGTATATCTCGAGTTCTTCAGAATCAGTATTACCACAGTCTAGTATATACAGTCACGAAGCTCAATACGTAATAAAAATGCAACCATAGATAGTTGCTAACCACTAGGATTGCTAATATCGCCTCATTACAGACAATGCGAAATAGTATCGGCACCATCTATTGTTCGTAGCACCCTCACAACTCAAGCTTCGTGATTGTATATACTAGACTGTGGTATTACTTTCAATGGGAACTACACGATTTCTTTCCGCCATTTTGTTCGGTTGACGGGGGCACATAACCTCAAAATATCATTCGATTATGACTTTACTGAAAAATATGCTACGATAAAGATTAAGTTCCGGTTGGGTGTTATTTTACTAGGAGATGACTTCTAATCGGATATTGTAAAAGGAAACTCTTGATAAAGTTCCAGTAAAAATAACAGTAAACTTCTTACTGGTGATAAAACACCTGTGTTGTAAGTACGGTAAATTCTCTACGAACTTGGGATACAGTTACTTGTAAATTAAAAAAGAACAAGAACTCTGACAGAACAAGCTGTAGTTCTATTTATTAACATTAAAATAATATGTTTTCAATTTAAAACTTTCATACAAAATATTCCTACAATTCAATTTCGTATATTGCAATATCTTTTTTATTTATTTGAACAAAGCATACACATAAAAGACAGTCGTATCCAGCAAACAAAACAAAAGAATATAAAACATAGTCACCTAGAAAGTTACACATTGTCATTAACAAAATGACAAACTTCAGTTCAAAATTAATACATAATTAAAATAAATAATAAATAAAATAAAGATATAAATTATGATTTTGCAAAAAATAATATGCAATACACGGGCGTTAAGTGCGTAACTATCGAGAAATAAAAAAACTCGGCGTAAACGCCTCGTTTTTTCAAACTTTCCCTCTCCTCTGTTATGGAGCACTTACTAACCTAGTATCGCAATATACATTGTGTGCACAGAAACATTCCGTGATTATAATATACTGCTATAATTTTGTAACTATGCGTATTACGTAATTGATATCCGTGCCATTAGAAAGAACGACTCAAAGAATTTCAGGAGATGTGTAATTGTAATTGATGGAAGAATACAATAGATAGCACCATAAGAAATGGAGGAGGGAAAGACGCTGTTCCCGCTCTTTCGCTTGTCATTGTGGCATTGTTGGATAGAAGCAAATTGTATTAGATGGTATGAATATCTACAGTTCAACTCCATGTAAATTGTGCAGCGTTTAGAGAGTTATGATGACGAACCCACAGGAATGTATTTTATGTGTACTGGAATACCATAGCACACGGAGTTCAGCGTGCCTTCAGACGAGAGTTTCAACATGCGGAACCTACTGACAAGACGATTATGAGGTGACAGAGATTCTGTAGAGCATAGCTACACGTGTGATTATAGGAAAGACCTTTCAGGGAAGCGACCTGTTACAACATTTAACACAATTTGCTTATATTCAAGAATGTCACAAGCGAAAGAGCAAGAACAGCGTCTTTTTTTTTCTTATGATGCCATCTATTGTTTTCCGCCAACAATTACAATTACATATTCCCTGAGATTCTTTGAGCCGTTCTTTTTTAATGACACCTGTATGAATTTCGTAGTACGCATAGTTATAAAATTATAGCAGTTCATAATAACGGAATGTTTCTGTGGACACACTGTACTATTGTGAATGGACTTACAGGAATTAAATTTATTACCATCGAACCGACTGTTACTTGCAGTCACACTGTTACTTTTATTCCTCATATTCTTGGCTTAAACATTTTTTGTCAATATGACATATTAGTATTAGTATTTAGTATTTATTTATTTAATCTGGTAGAGATAAGGCCATCAGGCCTTCTCTGCCCCTCTACCAGGGGATTACAACTATAATATGAAGAATAAAATTACAATTAATATTAAATTTACAATTACAATCACAATAAAAATTAAAGTACGACAAGATTACCTGATTAATGAAAGCTAGACAATTTATCATAGGAGTTGAGAACAACGAATATTTTTGTAGGTACTGAATTACAAATTAAACCTAGAATAACAAAATTTTACATTGATGAAATTACCATATATTGAGATATTTTGTGATAGATTAAGAGAACTATTTACAAGAAACCATGTCTCAACGAGTCTCAATTACTGACCAAGTGCCTAGTAAGTTTGCGTTTGAATTCAATTTTATTTCGACAGTCCCTGATGCTAGCAGGTAACGAATTCCAGAGTCTTGACAGGGCTATTGTGAAAGAGGATGAGTATGAGGAGGTGCGATGGGATGGTATTGTTAGTATTGTTTCATGGCGAGAGCGTGTGTTCAGATTGTGGTGGGAAGAAAGGTAAGTGAAGCGAGACGACAGGTACGAAGGAATAGAAGAGTTCAAGATTTCGAAAAGAAGGAGAAGTGAATGTAAATTTCTTTTCTTATCTAGTTTAAGCCAACCTATTGTTTCCAGGGATGGAGTAATATGATCATATTTATGAACATTGCTTACAAAAAGCACACACAAATTATGAGCACGTTGAAGTTTCGTCTTGTCGCTGGAAAGGTCAGTCAGTAAAATGTCAGCATAGTCAAAATAGGGCAATACAAGAGTCTGCACAAGGGACTTTTTTAAGCAATAGGGAAGATGAACATTTACCCTTTTTAGCACATGGATAATAGAATATACTTTTCTGCAGGTTTCTGTGATTTTGCAAGTCCCAGTTGAGATTATTATCCATGTGAATGCCATGTGAATATTAGACGGGAACAGGGGGGATCTGAGATGTAGAGTCGGCATGACGCCGGACCATCACCTGCGACAACACAAGCAGTCAAAATGGCAATGTATAAATGTCCATAACTTAAGAAAATTTCAAAACATCTTCAACCACTTGCCTACACAACGACGGAAGAATCACTGAACACAGCATGAAATATAAAGAATCTACTTCCCCCCCACACAGTTTTCCATTGAACACATCTGGAAAGTCTGAATGTTTTACTAGTACACATACCGGCTAGAGTCGTAATCATTCTTGTGAGATAAAACACCAGCATTTTTACACTCATAAATCATACTTATGTACAAGATGTTTTTAGACTTCATTAGACATATAAAACCGCTGGCGTTGTCCATAGCAACATTTGACTGATGACAGAAGTGCGTGATAAACGATAATACATTTAAGGCGAAGCTATAATCATTGCTTGATGAGACTATCTTACACTCTGTTGCAGCTTCAAAACGAGAAGTCCGACATCAGAGTTGAACTGGTTTCCAGTGTCGTATATTGTGTTCATTTTAATTGTGACACATGTAATACAACTTCTGACTGACTTGTTTTTGTGTTTCTATAGATCTTAACAAGCGTATCTCCATCAACAACTTCGTTAATACAGCTGTGTGCGTTTTCACACTTGTAAAGATATATTAGTTTTCTTTGTACAGACTAATAAGGAATCCGAGATTTTAAATGGTTCTTTCCACCTGTCAGCAACAAATGTAATAATAATAATAATAATAATAATAATAATAATAATAGTAATAATAATAATAATAATAATAATAATGAAAATAGCAATAATCATCATCATCAACATCTCACGGTTTAAGCCATCAAAGTTCGTTCCGGACTCATAGGTTTTAGTCAAAAAGTTGTATCCATTTTTTTTCTTGGTCCGCCAATATTTCTTATACCTGACGGTTTAAAATTTAAAAATAATTTTGGAATGCGGGAATCATTCATTCTGTCAACATGTTCCTTCCAGTTGTTTCCATAATGTTTTATGTTGTCTGTTAACTTAAAGATATTCAATTCATTTCGAATATCTTCACTTCTTTTATTATCTAGTAGGTTATATCCAGCAATATTTCTTAAAAATTTCATTTCAGCTGTTTCAATCATTTGCTCTTCTTTTTTTGCTTTAAGTTCAAAATTTACAATCGTATAATAGTATAGGAACTGCCATCACTTTATAAAACTTTAATTCACTTAAAGTTTTATAAAGTTTATAATTACCTAACGTGAGTTATTACTAAACGTCTCATAGGTGGCTCAGTCGGATAAGGCGCTTGCCTGCCGGTCTGAAGTTGCGCTCGGGTGCGGGTTCGATCCCCGCTTGGGCTGATTACCTGTTTCGGTTTTTTCCGAGGTTTTCCCCAACCGTAAGGTGAATGCCAGGTAATCTATGGCGAATCCTCAGCCTCATCTCGCCAAATACCATCCCGCTATCACCAATCTCATCGACGCTAAATAACCTCGTAGTTGATACAGCGTCGTTAAATAACCAACTAAAAAAATAAAGATAAAAGCTCTTTCTTAATATAAAAATCACTCTAGCACCCCTAGAAATAGTACATACTCGTGCTCAGACGACATTCCACAAAATTTTAAAACAAGTATTTAATTAATAAAATTAACAAAAAATAAAAATTTCAAAGACATATTTGGTCCGATATAGATATATTCTTCACTTGTAAAAAAGAAAAAGTAAAAAAGGAGAAAAGAAAACACAAATATTGCAGTAATTGAAATAATTGAAACTTACACAATATATTATTTTACATTTCAGGAGTGTTCATTTAGACAAAATTTCGTTGCGACTCCTGATTTTTTTTATAATACGAATATGTTAGGAAAAGTTTCAGTAATTAGTGTTTTTGGAATGCTATCCTACTGTTATGCATAACTTCTGCACGGCGTCTTTTAACTTGCGTTGAGATGGGCAGGGCATGTAGCACGTATGGGCGAATCCAGAAATGCATATAGAGTGTTAGTTGGGAGACCGGAGGGAAAAAGACCTTTGGGGAGGCCGAGACGTAGATGGGAGGATAATATTAAAATGGATTTGAGGGAGGTGGGGTATGATGATAGTGGATTAATCTTGCACAGGATAGGGACCGATGGCGGGCTTATGTGAGGGAGGCAATGAACCTTCGGGTTCCTTAAAAGCTATTTGTAATTAAGTAATATCAATAGGCCTACACAATCTCCTCAAAAGTCGGATAGGAACTGGTAAGGAGTAAGAATTACAGAAAGTGTGGTCTCCGCGACAAAGTCGTTCCTGCTCGTCTGCTGAACGCGTGTCAAGTGCACTTCAGAAAGTCGGACCGGTTGGAGGGCAGGCACTTTCTGTGCTATTGCAGCCGTGAAATGCGACGGACATGACTGGAATGTTCAAGTGAACCTCATCTCAAACCAGCCAAAATCTCCGTGACCTTTCCTGCTGGAAGCTTGCATTAAACTGCGGCACGTGTTACCTGAGTAGGGCTACTGAAGTTAACCTTAGCCTTTAATATCTGATTAGGTGCAACGAGAACACAGTGGCTGTCGAAGCACGCATGGCAGGAGTCAATTGTACAGGGACATCATTTTATTTTTACTAACATTTCTAATATTAACCTGTCTATACCTTTGGATTAACAGTTGAGAACCGGAAACACCATTTACAACCCCCTTCCACGACTGGAGTTCGATGATACTGCGTAAAATACAAACAAATCACTTTACTACGTATAGGAGGGAAGAAAAGTAGTTCATCCATTTACGTAAACTAGGAAATATCGCGATTTTGAGTTTGATAATTTTCATTAGGTTTTAGTTTAATCAAAATACAGTACTGTATTAACAATAAGTGTTTTTATTCACGAACTGAGCTATCCATTCGGACGTATTCGTTATGCAGTGTGTATTATACTGTCTACAGTACATTCGCGTACAATATACAGAATTAAGTTAAATTGAAAAATAATCATAATACGGATATTCAAACACATTTTTGAAAATGGTGGCCGTTCATTTCGATACAGGCTTCAGTTCTTTTGCGCATATTATCGCACTATAGACTATTGTACCTAATTCCAATTACCAGTTTCGTCCTTCGCGTACTAGTAACTCATGTTGAAATAATTCTGTACCTATTCTATAAAAGAATACCTTACGTACTGTAAATTCAATCTTCACTTCTGTCCGCTCTGAAAAGATAAAATTACTCAGACATGATATCTACTGTCTGTCCAAGTGGTTTTGTCGAAAGGTCGTAGAAAGGAGAGAAATCACGTGACCGTTAATTACTTAACAAGGCCCTTTTATTTAAGTTATTTTAAACAGTTGTATAACATTACGTAGACGTCCAATTCCTAACAGAAATTAATGTTTTCAGCAAAGAGCTAAGGCAGTCCTGCCACTAGCCTTTACAGAGGGGCGAGCAGAAGTGGATGAGGGAAATCGGGATGCGACGTAAGCAAACAGTACCTGTGCGAAAATATGATTCAATAATGAAAGCTGTTTCGTTACTGGAAAACGCGAACATATTTCTGGAACGTACTATACTCACTAACTCAGTATTGTTTACTATGACCGTAAGGCGACTTTGACTGCACACGCGTCCTTGGCTCTGTATGAAGGATGGTTGGAAGTTTACTAGTAGAGGAGGTGGGAGTGAAGTACATTAAAAAACTCAGGTACAATAAAAATTGAAGTGAAAGTAAAAAGATATCCCTGTACAACGAAAGGCATAAATTATAAAAAAGAATCAAGATATGACAGGAAGATGCAATAATTACAGCAAAGGGTAGAAAAAGCAAAAAAGAAGATAAGAGAGAAGAGGAAAGGAAATGGGAGAAAAAAAGAGGAAGAAAAGTGACATACGAGAAGCGAAAGAAACACAAATACGAGAGGAAGAAATATAACTGCGAGGAACTGCCAACTTCCATACTCATAAATAGAGCTACGAATTTTAGGTGCAGCACCTTCATTTTTTTTTTTTTTTACTTTAGAATGCCCAAATTGGCTTGTCTTGCAAAGGAAACATGAAATGAACACTTCTGTGTTTTGTTGCTCCTTTTTGTACGTCATGTTTTCAATATCAGCAACTTTTAACACCTTTGTCAATGTCAGAACCTTTTCGCACCTTTCTCCCCTCCCCTTTTTTGCCGCATTTTATTCCCAAAAAAATTAAACAGGTAAAATCCAACGTGTGAGACTTGACAAGTGCTTCTATATATTGTTAAGTACGTCATTCAGGACCTTAATCTAATATTCTTGTGTTCATTTTTTTAATAAATGAACAAATCTTGTGATGTCTAAATGTTTTATTAGAATTTACTGTTTTCAATGTGCTACCACATTACCGTAATTGAATCCCTCGGGTATTCCCCCCCCCACCACTTAGATTTGTATTTATTTATTTATTTATTTATTTATTTAACGTGGTAGAGATAAGGCCATCAGGCCTTCTCTTCCCCTCTACCAGGGGAAGGCATTTTTTAGAATTTTATTTTTCTAGCATAAACTCCTCCTCTTAAATCACAACTTTGAACACCCTATGACCAGTATTGAGAATTGAAAGGATTGCACAAATGCGCTTGGAAAATCCAAGGCCAAAATCACAGTCTATTATATACAGTCACGAAGCTTGGGATGATTTTTTGCCAACGAGTTGCATTTCTCGCGATAGTTGCTAGCCGCTTGGAGCGCTGTGAGTACTAGGAACAATAGACTGTCACTGCCGTCGTGACTCGCTTAACTCGATCACGAAGGGCGGCGTTTCAACCATATAAATTAATTGGAACGCATAAAGAGTTACGTATATTTCTCTAAAATGTAGTGTAATTGCATTAATAAAATTTAAAACAATGATTAGGAAATACTTCAGACATAATTCCTTGCGATTTAAGGTGTAATATTAATTTTGGTGTGAAAATTACGTTGTTCGTATATGTAATACCGGCCTTTATTTGGATTAAATATTGCGAAATTCTTGTACATTCATTTATGCACGATTCAATAATTTTCAGTTGCACCGCACGAATATTTAGATATGTTGAAATTATAGGTTATGTTTTCTGTACCAGTTGCCCCTTTCTGTCTAATTTCAGTGGTCTCCAATGTCCTGCCACTACATATGTTATGTCATATGGAAATTATAGGTTATGTTTAACTTATATTCCTATATTCGCAATTATACATTATAATTAAACATAATGCCATGTATGACACCCGTCACATTCTATTTGTCTGTATTTTAATACTACAATTGAGTACTGAATTATTGTATTTATCTACTACCTAAGAGACGAAATAACACAATAGTACGTACACTAATTTCATAGGAGTGGTATGGTAAATTTTCTGTCTACAATTAAGGAAGGTAGATGTGCTAAATTCGTTTTATTGAACCTCAAAATAGCTTCCATTCTAAATTTAAAATGTTGATGCGAACAGATTATGTTAACAAGTAAAATTCTCTTCACATTAAAATAACACAGTTTTGTAATTATTTCTGCAACATATTATGCAACAAGAAGTAAACGGAACTTATGGACACATTACACTAAATAAAGCTTAGCAATGATACGCAATAAAGGTATAATATATTTCACTGAGCTATATACACTGAAATAGAAAACCGATTACGGCCTGGTCTAGATCGAAAAGGCATTGACTGTGCCGTATTTCGCTTTGTTGTGAAAAGTTGTGTAAACTGTGAAATGTTCGTTATCGGTTGTAATAACTGTAAATGGCTAAAATACAATAATTTGAATAATAATATGGGACAAGGAGACGTTTGTGGTTCTATAAATATTGTAAGAAAAAGAGGTCAGCGTTATCCTTCTTCTTCCGAAAGATCCAGGAAGGTGAGTTTATAAAATATAATATATACTTTATGAAAATAATATATAAACCTTATGTATTTCATATTTCAATAGTGAAAGGAAGGTGTTAATTTTTTCAAAAGAATACGATATCGAAAGTACAATACATTTTGTCATCTGTTGGGGAAAGGGTCTGTGATGAGGCGATAGTAGCGATCCTGGTGGTTAGCAACTATCTATGGATGCGTATTTCAACTGTCTATGTTTGCATATTTAGTAAGTATTGAGCTTCGTGACTGTATATAGTAGACTGTGATCAAAATTCACCCCCTCCCATCAACTGGTTCTCGTGTCGCATACTTTGACATAAAACAAGTAGCAGGTATAGTGAGGGTCACATAAGAACAGGGTTATTAAACAGCAAATATTACCGTCTTGTCAGTGTTGCCAACTGTTACCAGATATCACACGATTCTACGTACTAAATGACTTATTTACTTACCATACTTCATGTTAGAAGATTATTCTAAATAATTCAATAATTTGGAACTATATTTTCGTAGGCAAACTATATGGGTTAGTTTGTCTGGCAACACGAAATTCATTGGTTTGACTAAACAATTGACTCATGAGACCTAATCTAAAAATGTATTTTGTTTTATCACATGAAATTATTAGTACTAACTCCGAAAACTTACGTGACTATAGTCTTGAATTATAACCACAATGCAACACATAAAATAACTAATATGTATTAATATTAATACTGATATTAATTAATTATTAGTATGTTCAAATTTCACTAGCTTCCAGTAACCGGTTCAGAAATCTAGTACAATTTTAATTTCATGGAACTCCAGAAAATTGTCGATATTTGCCTCAGCTGCCAACATACCAGTTACAAAATCACTACCATTTGTAATATTTATCAGTATCGAAATTCGAAACGAAGTTGGCAAAAGAAATTTCAACCTGCAAACTAGAAAATCATTACAATCCACTAGCATATGTAGTAACTGGGGGAAAAATGGTTAGGTTTCACCCTTAGGGTATGAAGTAAGCTGACCAGGACTATAACAGACGTCATGTGCCAGTTCTCTCTTTTCACGCGTGTTTTTAGGTAGTAGTGCAGTGAAAATTGGTAGAAAGTATAATAGTTACACGGCACAATTAAACCAATATTATTTCGTACTGTTCTGCTGTTAGCCTATATGTCACCACTTTACTTCTGATATTTTTATAGTTATCGCGTAATTTCGCCCCCCCCCCCTCAAATTTTCGATTACGAATTTCAGAAAAAAAGGGGGGGATTACGCGAGTGTTAATAGGATACTTTCGCTTCAGTGTAGTTTTTTTGGCAAAAGGTTTCAAATTACTTTGCGCCTCAATGAACTCCTGTTTGCTAATATGTCCACAAATTAGTTTGCGTTTCATCGCACCACCGTTAGTCGAAAGCTATTGAATAGGAAGAAAAGAAATTTGACCTTGCTCCTTCATTGGCGAAAGATTAGACCTTTTCATCACCTTGTCAATATCATTTGATTTATTGGCTGAACACCAACTGTTGCCAGTCAGCCGACATTTTCACTAAAGAGGATAAAACCCTAGATCATATCGTCGCCTGAATGCAAGAACTAGGTAACTCGAAATTTGCGTTTTTTAGTTACCTCTTTTATAGCATAGCAAAAATCGCAAAAAATGTAATCCAGGATCTAGGTATCTGATCGAACGATACCAGCGACATATATTTTCCAATATAACAAATAGGCAAAAGAAAACGAGACATATTCCTTTGTACAATAAATAAGTAAATAGGCGATGTCATAAAATATGAAAAATCAAGTTACCTAGTTCTTGCATTCAGGAGACGATATATACCCCAGATAGGTCGGCCTTATAGGCTTTGACGTTAACAACTTTTGTCAGATTTACTACGCTGCCATCTAGTTGTTACATAAGGGGTCACGTCATAATTCCCATTTGAATTGCATTAGCGACTGTACTGTCATGTCGTGTTCGTTTACGGCGGGCGGGTGGCGATCCTGGCGGTTGTTTTCTTCAAAGCGCTTCCGATTTTAACATAGCGATGACCTGTCTGTTACATATTATATGATCTAGGATGAAACTTAGCTTAGTCAAGTAGGTAAAGAGCAGCAGAAAAAAATTGAATTTTGAGCTATAATGAGCATGAGAGATTTAGTACTGTCAGCACTTTCTCATTTGATGGACATGTAGTTCGAGCCCAGAATTTCCGCAGCCTCCGCACTCAGTAGGTTATCAACAGGGGAGCTCGAAGAACAAAACAAGAAGATTGATACAAATCTAGCTTTCAGGTATAGCTTCCTGTGAAGTTGATCTGAATAATTTCAAGGGAAAAATTGTTCCGGGGCCGAGTATCGAACCTGGGACCTTTGGCTAAGCGCACCAACGCTCTACCGAATGAGCTACCCAGGAACTCTACCAGACTAAAGGGGAAAATTGTTCCGGGGCCACTGTTCGTTAACAGAAAAACCATAATTCAGGTCACTCAGGGTTTGTATGCACTCAATGTCGGATGTTCGGTTTGTCAGTCCACTTTGAGGTATGTGGATATAAATGATGAATGTTCGTTTGCGTTTGTAAATTTAATAATCTGATTGGCTATGTATTATATATTTTTAGTAGAACCATCGATGTAGCTCAGTCGGCAGACTCGCTGGGCTGCTGATCCGGAGCTGCGTTCGGGCTTGGGTTGGATCCCCCTTTGGTCTCATTGAACGGTTTCTTCCGAGGTTTTCCCCAGCCGTGGGACTGAAGCCGGATGGTCTATGGCGAGTCCTCGGCATCACTTCATTTCACCCCTTTGATTTGATTACCTGGTTGGGTTTTTCCGAGGTTTTCCCCAACCAAAAGGCAAATACCGGGTAAACTTTCGGCGAATCCTCGGACCTCACCTCATCATTGTAGAAAATTACTACATTGTAAAACTGAAAAAATTGTAAAATATTGTAAAAATTTGTAAAAATTGTAATTGTAATAGTGTAAAATTTTGACTTGTTCCACATCTTAAAGCTTCATTGTTCATGTAAGGTCTATGGAATATAATAAATGAATGAATGAAAGGGAAAAATTGAGTCGGTGTCTGGTAGAGTTCCTAGATAGCTCAGTCGGTAGAGCGTTGGTGCTCTTAGCCAAAGATCCCGGGTTCGATACCCGGTCCCGGAACAATTTTTCCATTGAAATTATTAAAGAAGATTGATAGTCCGACTTGCAACTTAGTCTTGTTTTGCTCCGACACGTCGGTCCATAATTGCAAAGCAGTGATGTAGTCGCATTTACGGTGTCCTCCCACTGAAGAGTGGACCCCAGCGTTATAATAAAGTGATTTATTATGCGACTGTAATCAGAAGTAGGAGTAAGTTGTTTGATATCCAGTCCCCTATTACTTACCAATGGGCCGGCCTCACGCATGCCTCGCAGACGTTCTTGCGGCCGACGAAAGAATCGACCAACGATGAGAAATTGTGCAATTTGAGGTGATAAATTGTCCGGCATGCTACGGAACCGCAAATGTTCTGCACACGGATATTACAAAGATAAAGAAGAACAGATAAGATATGTTCTAAGTTAACAAGTTTGGCAATGGTGTAGGTCTAAGAGGTATTTCGGTTTTGTTTCACAGGCTAACACGATGTTGACTAGTCATGAATTTTAAAGAGAAGGCAAACAATTTAACGGCCACTTGTGCCCTGATATTCATATCAAAAATGTGTGCTTGGTATGACCTATACAGAGTGTTCGAAGGCACTCAAAATCAGGATTAAAAATAATCACCAGACTCGTCTAAAAAATCAAGTAGGACACATCATACAGTCTGATCCGTTTGGGTATGGATAATATTAATTTATTATTATAAAGCTATTATTATAGTGAGAAAAATTTCTTGCTGGTTATATTATGATTAAAAGATGGGAGTTTCCATATATGACAATCAACAATGCATAATCTGAAAGGACAAATGAAAATCGTAGATGATTAAAATGGCTAGTACAAATCAACAGCGGGCACAATGTGTTCTTTGGTATGCTAAATTTGATAGTTCAAAGGGAATTTCGACGTGAGTATGGTGTGCGTAATGTACCTAAATACGATTCATAATGTTGTGGTATCGAACATTTGTAAAAACAGGTTCTGTGTAAAAAAAACACATGCAGGAGGTTGTAGGTGAAACCCAGTACGAGAAACAGCTATCTCTTGGCTTGGCCCCCAAACTCCCCAGATCTAACCCCTCCCGATTTCTTCGTGTAGAGTTTTGTTAAAGACATTGTCTATTCACAGAAACCCAGGAACATTGACGATCTGAGAGTAAAAATTACTCAAGGTTTTCAACAAACCACCCCTCTTATGTTACAACGGACATGGGCTGAATTGCATGACTGTTATGAGTTGTGCAGGGTGCGCAATGGGGGTCATGTTGAGCTCTGAGGAATCTCCCACCTTTCAGTGTTATATGCACAAGGTTTCAACAAATAAAGTAAAGTAGTAAATCTACTACCACTACTACCACCACTACCACCACCACCACCACCACCACCACCACCACCACCACCACCACCACCACTACCACTACTGCAGATTAACGCATTCTTAATCGAGCTCCGTTCTGATTGCACCGATTGTAATCATATGCACTTTCAAATATAGCTTTCATGATGTTAGAAATTATTATTCAGATTTACATGATGGAATTACGACTCATGTCCGTTGTAAGTGATAGAGACCGGAATTTTAGCAACTACTCTTTGAAGTTAAGCGAGTATGGAGTTAGTGCAATGAGGCAAATGATTTGAGCTACGACAATTTAGTAGAATATTCTCATATAGATGTTCTCCATTAGATGGAATAGAATGAAATTTGAAAAACTGGCATTGGCACTTAGCACATTTAGAATGTTAGATCTTCAATTGTTACCGTAATGCTATTATCATCTGTTGATAATACAAGTATAGTGATTCCATATATGGTTTGAAAGGAATCCTTGTTGTACTTTCCGTTTTGTAACAAGCACTCTGCATTAGAAAATGAAATATCCACAGCTATTTTATGCAGACCACATTTCTATAAAATTAATTATATATAACGGTTTAAATCTCAGTATAAAATTCAACGGCCCAGTTCAAAAGGAGGAAAAACTAAAAATTTAAAGATTTGAGAAACTGAATCTTAAATATTATTATAATGTACCGAAGTACATATGATATTTCCATGCAGATATTCTGCGTCATCATACGAAGAAAGAGTAATGGAACGGAGAAAAATTCTCTCCGGCGCCGGGATTTGAACCCGGTGTGGCTTAGTGGATAAAGCGTCAGCACGTAGAGCTGAAAACCCGGGTTCAAATCCCGGCGCCGGAGAGAATTTTTCTCCGTTCCATTACTCTTTCTTCGTATGATTACGCAGAATATCTGCATGGAAATATCATATGTACTTCGGTACATTATAATAATATATATGATATGCGTAAATCACTTCGTGATTTAAGACGGCGCTTATTCCGTCGGATCCCGGCCAACTAGTCACTCATTACGAGTGCACCTCAGCACATGTGTGGACTTCGGTCCTAGGTTCATAGATATCTATGACGTAGTGCAGAGGGCGGCCACTAGGGGTGGAATCCGGTGTGGCTTAGTGGATAAAGCGTCAGCACGTAGAGCTGAAAACCCGGGTTCAAATCCCGGAGCCGGAGAGAATTTTTCTCCGTTCCATTACTCTTTCTTCGTATGATGACGCAGAATATCTGCATGGAAATATCATATGTACTTCGGTACATTATAATAATATATATGATATGCGTAAATCACTTCGTGATTTAAGACGGCGCTCATTCCGTCGGATCCCGGCCAACTAGTCACTCATTACGAGTGCACCTCAGCACATGTGTGGACTTCGGTCCTAGGTTCATAGATATCTATGACGTAGTGCAGAGGGCGGCCACTAGAGGGAACCCAAGAGTTGGAACTTAAAACTGAGACGATTCTTCCGACGCCGGGTTGGGTATCCGGTGTGGCTTAGTGGATGAAGCGTCAGCACGTAGAGCTGAAAACCCGGGTTCAAATCCCGGCGCCGGAGAGAATTTTTCTCCGTTCCATTACTCTTTCTTCGTCTGAATCTTAAAGCCTTATGTTGCTATGAAATATTCAATTAACAGACTGTAATTTCAAACTTATACTACATATAGTTCTAATAGTTGTAACTGTCCCATTCTAAATGAATCTCAAGTTAAATACATATATCTTGGAATAATAATCGACCAACATTTACGTTGGAATAAACATGTTCTTTTTCTCTGCAATAGATTAAGAAAAATTATTCACTATTTTGTCATCCTATGAAATTACTTGACTGTCCATACTTTACGACCGATTCATCTCGCATTAGTGCAAGCTATATTACAATACGGCATTACAGGATGGGGTAGTGCTTATAGTACCTCCCTCATGCCAATAATTCTGCTACAGAAAAGAATAATAAAAATATGCCTTAATAAACCTCTTGATTATTCTTCAGAGCAGCTGTATTCAGAATTTGAAGTACTGTATTTGACTTCCATCAAATTTATAACAATATAATTTAATTTATATTCATATAAATATAAAACCAAAAGATCGGACAACATATACTTGACAGTTCCTAAATGTACTACAACTGTGCTATATAATCACAGCAGCAACTTCGGTCCAAGGATTTATAACATAATAGGTAAATTTCCAAACATACAATTTGCTAATGCTTCTTATTTAAAAAAAAAAGAATTAAAAATTGCTGTTAACAGAGAAAATTTAAAGTTCAATTATTGTGATATGTGATTTTTCTTCTTCTTTTTTCTTTTTTTACTTTTTATTTTGTTACTTAATAATGAGCACGAGTATGTAACTTCCTCTTTCTGGGGGTGCTAGAGCGTTTATATATACAACAAATATCATTATGTATCTTTGTTCTGGCAATAATTTATTATTATTATTATTATTATTATTATTACTATTATTATATAAGACGTCATTAATAGAATTTTGGATAATTTCAACGATTCTTTGATTTTTCGCAGCAACATGAAGCTTTAAAATGCAGATTTCTCACAAGTTTCAATTTTGAGATGTTTCCTTTTTGAACTGGGCCGTCGAAATGCAGTCAAACCCGTTGCATTTGGATTTTTTAAAGAATAACAGCTCAAGAAAAGAAACGAAAATTACGTTTACCTGAATGCATATCAAATGGCTTCATTCATGTAGGCTATGTCTTTCTATTATCAGTTCAAGGAAGTGTCTATAAACGGTAGAGCTATATTATTAAAAAATTGATGAAGTGATTTGTGGTGAAACGCATAAAATGAATAATGAGAACGCGTGTATTAGGCTAATATCCTGACATTACATTTTTCTTGTAACAGACCGTTACTAAGAAACTGTCACTGAGAGAAGTTGCGAAATTCCTAATTGTAATTCTTTATTTCTGTCCCGCCTGTAGACCTAACAAACGACAATGTCCTCTTTGGCCAGAGGTTAACTCTATGTAATAGGTCTTGAAGCGATTTTAATTGCATTTTGATTATGTGCAGCTTCTCCGAACTCAACTGTGGTCAGAGAAAACTACACGCAACGAACTACCGGTAGTCGTTATTTAAATTACGTAATTTTTTTTTTCAGATAATTTTCCACTCGAAAAAGACGTCCTTCCTTACAGTCACTCACGAAACATTTCTGTTCACAAATAATTCAAATAATTGTATTCGTTTATTTCTATTTTTTCTATTCCACTTACGGGATCGACTTCATCTCTCATTATTAAAAAAAGAATTAAGACACACGAAAGAATTACAAGGGAACTTAATGAAGTAATATTGAAACCTCTTCTCAAACTGCGCAAACCGATCTCCTATGCGGACAGACAAATCTAAAAAAATTATCTGCATTGCTAAGCATAAGGGTGTTAAAATTTTTTCGGAATGTTGCATTAAGATGATGCATGGAAAAATCAATCTTTCCTATTTTCTGCCTTCCTCTCAATCTCCGCATGCGATCCATATATCTTAATGTCGTCTATCATCTGATATCTTCTTCTGCCCCAAACTCTTCTCCTGTTCACCTTCCTTCCAGTGCAGTGAAGCTGTAGCCGTAATTTGATGTAATTTTTACAGCATTATAATGAATCAAGTTTCATACGCCAGAGGTAACAGCTGGAAAAGGGAGGACCGTCGTGCTGACCACACGTCATCACATAAAGGGTTGAATGATCGTTCACCTCTGTTGAGGCATGTGGACCTGAGGCTTGCAGTCGGATGATCGGTGTTGGTATTCCATGGGCTATAGCGCCACGAATTTAATTTGAATCGTCTATTTTCTTAAGAACTTATTCATAAGACATGCATATATTAGATCATTAACAAAATTGTATATATTCTTATTCTCTGGATATATCTAAAATACATTTTTCATTAAAATATGTCATTTATTATCTGTACGGTTTGAGTATGGTATTCATTTTATTAATAGTTTTGTGCCCAAGGGCAGATCGTTCACTGCAAACCCATCATTCTCCAAGATTTCCTATTTTCACCCTTCCTATTAGTCTCCGCATATGATCCATATCTCTTAATTTCGTCTATCATCTGATATCTTCTTCTGCCCTGAACTCTTCTTCCGTTCATCATTTCTTCCAGTGCATCCTTCAGTACATACATACATACATACATACATACATACATACATACATACATACATACATACATACATACATACATACATACATACATACATACATACATATATACATTCATAGTGTTCTGCCCATGGGCTGGTCTTTCACTGCAAATCAAGCTTTCTCCAATCTTTCCTATTTTCTGCCTTCCTCTTAGTTTCCGCATATGATCCATATATCTTAATGTCGTCTATCATCTGATATCTTCTTCTGCCCCGATCTCTTCTCCCGTCCACCATTCCTTCCAGTACATCCTTCAGTAGGCAGTTTCTTCTCAATCAGTGACCCAACCAATTCCTTTTTCTCTTCCTGATCACTTTCAGCATCATTCTTTCTTCACCTACTCTTTCCAAGACAACTTCATTCCTTATTAGTAGGCAGTTTCTTTTTAACCATTAACCCAGACAATTTTCTTTTCTCTTCCTGATCAGTTTCAGTATTATTCTTTATTCAACCTTTCTTTCTAGCGTAGCTTCATTTCTCATTCTGTCCATTTCACACCCTCCATTCTTCTCCATATCCACATTTCGAATGCTTCTACACTCCATTTCTAGAATCTGTGAATTAGACCTAAATCGACGTATATGGGCGGAGCCGATGACAAGCGAATGGGCGGAGACTATCGGTGCGTGAGTGTATTGCTGGCTGCATCGGCTCACGGCCGCTAAGGGGTGAGATGCGCGTGAAAGAAGGTAGTATTTAGGAGACATGTTAGACGTTTGTCTTCAAGCAATGTTTTCCCCTAGAGCGGTCATTGGACTGACCCTCCTCCACTCACCACTTGCGCAAAAGTTTGTTTTATCCCCTATACTCTACAGATACCAGAAACAGAGTATAGTCTTTCTCTTCACTTTGTCGTAACGTCCATGTTTCTGCCCCATGTAGGGAAAATAATATGTAACAAAAATTATTGGAAATCTCAGACCTTTTATAAAACAAATGGTCTAAAGTAATTATTCACATTAGTTTACTGCTATCCTCGGCTTTGAACTAATACCGACAGCCTTTACATCTACAGGAATCATCATGTTTTCATCTATACTAATAATAAATCTGTAGCCGAAATTTTTCTGGTAATTTTCAATTTTCCAAAAATAATTGGTCCTAACATATATAATTAACCACCCTGAAACCGAAAATCGCTTTTTTGAAATTTTTGTTTGTATGTCTGTCTGTCTGTCTGTCTGTCTGTCTATCTGTCTGTATGTTTGTTACCTTTTCACGCGACAATGGCTGAACGGATTTCGAAGAAAATTGGAATATAAATTAAGTTCGTTGTAACTTAGATTTTAGGGTATATGGCATGCAAAATATATTATTTAAAAGGGGGGTTATAAGGGGGACTGAATTAAATAAATCGAAATATCTCGCTTATTATTGATTTTTGTGAAAAATGTTACATAACAAAAGTTTCTTTAAAAATAATTTGCGATAAGTTTTATTCCTTGAAACATTTTGATAGGACTGATATTTAATGAAATAAATGAGTTTTAAAATTAAAATAACTGCCATCTAAGGCCGTATAATGAAATAAAAAACAAATGACTTCGTCTATAAGGGGCCTTGGACAGCAACAATCGAAAGCTATGAAAGATAGCCTACAGAGAATATTTCTGTGTTTGTATGAAGTAATATCGGAAGCTAAATTAACCGATTTGTATAATTAATTATTATTTCACCATTGGAAACTGTAGTTTCTCTAGATGGACATAATGCTATAATGTTATTACAGCAACTTCTGATATAATATAATATAATATAATATAATATAATATAATATAATATAATATAATATAATATAATATAATATAATATAATATAATATAATATAATATAATATAATATAATATAATATAATATAATATAATATAATATATGTAATGTAATATTATATAATATAATTTGTTATTTGAAGGGTTCAGAACCATAGTGGGCCAAACGCCATTTACTGAATACGTAGAAAACAAGGGTTAAAATTAAGTTATTACCATAATTCAATGGAAACCTATAACAAGTAAAATAAAGTATACACATTAAATCTAAATGATGTCAATGTTCATTAAACTATGGTTGCATGTAATAAAAATTAGAAACATGTTAAAGGAATTGTCATTGCACCAATGAGTGGTCTCTGGACAAAAATGATCGCATTTTAATTATTTGGATGCAATTTAAATTAAGTAACATATTAAACGATTTATCCTTCTATCAAACACGAATGTTTCCTGGATCAAATGTCCTATTTTAATTATGTAATTACTTTATATTTATTTCTAACAGGTGCAGCGGAGCGCACGGGTACGGCTAGTTTTAGTTCATAAAAACTTAGTTCTGAAAAAGTTTTCAATTTTAAATTAAGTGCTTTAATTAAATTTATTTCATTTAATTTTTTTCGAAAGTCTTTACTCTATGCTTTTCGCCCCATCCCCCAAAAGCGTACTACGCCATCCCACAATGCCGCTATCTGTTGGCCTGTCACAATACTACGTCAAGTCGAATCGTTTGGGTCTATAGGCCATTATTGAGATTAGGATAATGAATATTGAGACTTTGGAGCGATGGTGGAAAACGCAAGAACCCCGAGAAAAACCTTCACGAATTATGGCTTTGTTCAATATAAATACTGACTTCTCCATCACTGGGATTCGAACCCTGGTCCACAACTATCGTAAACCAGTTCTCTGCCAGCTGCACTTAATAGTTGCATCTGAAGGATGGACGAATGTCAATGTGCGGTAACAAGAATCTTCCGATCGAATGATTAACACTAAAATACCTGAAAGGTATTCACCTTCGGTTTCGCTATGCCTTCCTTTTGTAGTCTTGTTTACAGATATCAAAAAGATTTAGCATTAGTCACGCGCTTCGAAGTTTATAATGGATTCTTTCATAAGACCAGGAATTCATTGGAAATCTCATAAAGAAGAGATCGAATTGGCGTACTGAATGCAATTCTAATCCAGTGTTCTGTTCAATTCTCTGTTATACAACCTGTTCACTTTGCAGACATTCATGTACTATATCGAAACAGCAGTCAGTCTGCATAGATTTACTGAGTAATAAATTCAAGGGAAGGAGACAAAGAGATCTTGTAACATGCAAATGAGGCCAATAAAGTCGCAAAATTATTGCATCGTGTATGTTTTTGTTACTACCAGTTGTCAGGCTAGTTCAAAACATAAGAATAGCTGAATTCTCATATTGTCTGTTTAATAGTTTCACCGTCCTTCAGACCACCATTTTCTTTAACGTGCAGTAAAATGGTCACGGAATTTACAGATAGAGTCCTCCTATGAAACCCGGGATTCGCGGACTCAAATTAGGACAATAACGTTGTACTTTTCTCTTTATCTGATAGTGCAATATGAGACTCAGGTGTACACGTCAACTTCAGGAATTATCGTAATTGCTCCATAAAACGTCCGCTCTAAGAATCTACACAGTGACGTAATATCTTAGTGAAGATGATACGGTATATTTTTCGTTGTCACTACACTGGTAGTGTTTACTTTCTCTTTACAAGATGTTTAAAGAGAAAGTATTATGAGGGTACAAAAAAATATTTCTATCTCTTCAAGGAAATAGGTGTTTTCAGTACCCCTGATGATAAAAAAATGGTTTTCGGTATGTCGTTTCTGTACAGTGATTTCTCTTCAACTGTTGCATTTTGTTCGTGTTCGCTATAAATATATACGAGTCAGCGTATTCGGGTATTATGTATCAATATTTACATTTTTTCACCACCAAGAGTCGCGCCGTCAATTGTTTCTAAGACTGCACATACCGCAGAATGCAGCGTACAAACAGCAGGACTAAAAAATACTAGTTCGATGTATTACAACTTGGCCAGCTGTGAATTTCATTAGGAACAACCGTAATTCAAGTGGCACGAACTTTGGTTAAAAAAAACTTCCCTCCTTTCGCAAGCTGCTGAACGTGATTGTAATTACAACCTTGATAAACCTGGCGATAACGAACTGTGTGTTGCACACTGTAATTATACAGAGGTTTGCAGCATTTTTATAAGGGAACAAGCTGCTACTGGAGCTATAACTACACCAATTAATCATATTACCACTATATACAGTACCTTGATCTTCTTCTCTTTCCAGCTAATTTAATTTGTCTATTATAATACTTATATTTATTTCATTTAAAATTACCGCTTTATTTGATGAACATTAATAGTAATTTATAGTATAAGAGTGTAAAATCTGTTTACTCTCGTGTGCTATATAATAAATTTATCCATTACTGGTATCTAAATATAATTTTAAATTGTACACTTTTCTTCGTAATGTGTTGTTTGTGAAGAAGTTACAAATGAATAAATGTATGGATTTTATGGTTGCTAATGTATTGGTTGTCATGGAAAAAGTTTTTAATTCACAGCTGTGATTAAAGCCATTGTTTAGGTTGCTAAGAACGATGAAATAAAGACCAGTTTAGATACCAGATATGGATAATAGTAATATAGGTTACAAGAGCGGTATGTTGACGTTGTCATGGTCGAGGAAAAGATTGAAAAAGCGAAACGTAGTTGAGCTTTTTTAATTTCCGAGAACATGAAAACAAACATACCGCTCGTGTATCGTACATTATTTTGTGCGAAGATCGTTTATTACATACCTGAAAGAAGAATTTCTAATTAGTTGCAATGAAATCTCCATGTTGGTTTCTGTTTAATGACGCCAACTTCGGAACACCAAAATATCTTTTTTTCAACATTGTTGCTGTAAAATGTTTTCTGTGTTTACTATACTGCGTGTTCAGTTCAAAATGTGTCATGGCTCGCTGTATGCCGTCACGTGGCTAACTGATGAGCCTAGAGAATTCAATCTTCCTACACTTCCGCAGCTCAGGTGTATAACCTAAGAGGCAGAGAAGTTGGCTAGCAAGTACGGCGTTCATTCTGAAGAGTACGCACCGATACGTACGGTAACGCCGGTAGTGGCAGGAATGTGAACTGTTTGGAAATACGTGCTGTCGGGATATGGGGAGAGGGTTAAGACGATTACTTACGTATTTGTTGACATTAACTTCGACGGTCAACATGGACACGGAGCATTTGATTTGTGTTGTGGAATGTTACCGTACGCAACCGATGATAACAAATACCCTGCGTACGACTTGCCGGCGCAAAACACAGTTCGAAAGAGGTTATGGTAGCACACAGACCGTACAGACCGCCATCTGTTGCTACGACGTTCAAGTTATACCGTACACGTTCTCAAGTTCAGATTGAAGAACGCCTTAAATAACAGGCAACTTCTCTAACATATAAGCTGAAACTCGCTTCAAATCGGTGACCCAACAACAGTGACGTCATGACACACTTTGAAATGAACACCCAGTACTCCAGCAGGCCGTGAAATACGTCTGTCTTTTTTTCCCCCCAGTCTATAAATGCGAACTTAAAACAAACGGTAAGGTTATGCAATGATTTATTTTTCATTTTAATATTTTAACAATATTATTTATATAAAATATTGCAGTAATAACATCGGCATCTGGAATCTCGTTGATTTTTTCACGGCTTCCTTAGTGTTACTTGTATCAGAAATGCAATAAGTTTCATGGAGTAGTAGACTTTACTTAATTTTTGCTAATATTTAAAAACAATAATTAACATTGCAATTTAGGTGAAACTGCAGTGGTAAGTTTCCAATTTATAATTATTACTATGTTAAACGTCTCTAAAAATAATATGTTAAAAGCCTAAAGCAGTAAAATGAATGTGGCGCTTAAGCGGTAAGAAGAGGGAAATTGTTATGTGTGTTACATTGGGAATACTGAATGTGGCATTTCACACTTACCGCGTATTGGTTTTGTGCGGAAAATAAGCAAATACGCACGATCTCGCACAAAAGTTTTTAATTCACAGCTGTGATTAAAGCCATTGTTTAGGTTGCTAAGAACGATGAAATAAAGACCAGTTTAGATACCAGATATGGATCAAAATGTTTTATAGTTCTATTAACTTCCTTCGTCCCTTCAATTCATTTGTTCACTTCAATACGCTGCTAGTAGGATATAGGAAATACAAAATTGAGTCTGTAGCCTCTAAGGGCAGCAAACTGAAACTACTACTGCTGCTACTACCACTACCACTACTAGTACTACTGGGTGAATAATTCTTGGCGCGTCCGCGCTTTCGCGACTTACGGTTAGTCGGCGGAACCAGCTGCTAAGCCTCCCGCCTCCGCCGCTCTGAAGGCCGCGTCAGGGGTCAGTGTGAATTATACTCCTGCAAGATAAGAACATGTTCTTTAGGCGTAATACAGTGTACGATGAAAGAGTAATGGAACGGAGAAAAATTCTGTCCGGCGCCGGGATTTGAACCCGGGTTTTCAGCTCTACGTGCTGATGCTTTATCCACTAAGCCACACCGGATACCCACCCCGGCGTCGGACAGAATCGTCTCAGTTTAAGTTCCAACTCTTGGGTTCCCTCTAGTGGCCGCCCTCTGCACTACGTCATAGATGTCTATGAACGTAGGATTAAAAGTCCACACATGTGCTGAGGTGCACTCGTTATGAGTGACTAGTTGGCCAGGATCCGACGGATTAAGCGCCGTCTTAAATCACGAAGTGATTTACGCATATCATACACCGGTATATATTATTTTAATGTACCGAAGTACATATGATATTTCCATGCAGATATTCTGCGTCATCATACGATGAAAGAGTGGACTTTAATCCTACGTTCATAGACATCTATGACGTAGTGCAGAGGGCAGCCACTAGAGGGAACCCAAGAGTTGGAACTTAAACTGAGACGATTCTGTCCGACGCCGGGGTGGGTATCCGGTGTGACTTAGTGGATAAAGCATCAGCACGTAGAGCTGAAAACCCGGGTTCAAATCCCGGCGCCGGACAGAATTTTTCTCCGTTCCATTACTCTTTCATCGTATGATGACGCAGAATATCTGCATGGAAATATCATATGTACTTCGGTACATTAAAATAATATATACCGGTGTGTAATACAGTGTGTTAATTAAGTTTATCTACACCCTTAACGTAATAGCGTCTTATCCCATTCATTTTAAGTGGGATAAGAAGTTTATTACCATACTCGTTTTTCTTATCCCACTAGTTTTCAAGAATGCATGATAACATCAAATATATTCCAAACTTTAGTGATGCCCCACTTCGATTCTTGCGATTCTCTATTCACGAATCTAAATACTGATCTTGCCCACAGACTACAGCGTGTTCACAATATCTGCGTTCGTTTCGTTTGTAACATTAGAAAATTCGATCATGTAACACCGTCACTAGAATTGTTGTCTTGGAGTCCACTAAAAGAAAGAAGATTCTTCAACTCTCCCTTATTACTATTTAAAATCATCCACACCTCCACACCCTCTTACCTAGCATCTCGCTTTGTTTACCTTTCACTACCTCGAACCCGGAACATGTACCTTCTCTCTATTCCTCTGCACAGAACATTCTTTACTCATCATCTTTCAGCGTATCTATTCCACGCCTCTGGAACTCCCTCCCTGACCATGTCAGAGACTGTCGGACAATATCAAAATTCAAATTTAAATTAAAAAATCACATTGTAGTTCATGGAATTGCTTGTTGAACACTTGTCAGGTTGCACAACTTCGGCTTAACCCATGACGTATAGTAAATATTGTAATTATGCTGTTGTAAATTTGGCAATTAATATGTAATATATTTATTATTATTATTATTATTATTTTATTATTATTATTATCATCAGTTATCACTATCATCATTGCTATCTCTGTTTTTCTTTCTTTTTTTCTTGTATTAGCTCGATGAGAGCTCTATAGTGTTCTTTTGACCCTGTTGACCCTCTATAGGGCTTTAATTTAATTTGTATTATTTACATCAGTGTTTATATTTCTTTTTTGTATTTATATGTGCTATCTGTTAGGATGAAAAGAAGGCCTTATCGCCTTAATCCTCTCAGATTAAATAAATAATTATTCCACGCGTGCTGGCACATCTTCAGCGTTGTCTTTATAATCCGGCGATAAGTGCAGTTGTAGAATTAAATAGCCAGGAACGGAATTATATCAAGAAAATCTGCGTATACAGAACGTGCCCGGAAACGAAATGTGGTCCCTTTGGCGTTAAGCCAAGAGCTGACCGGGCTACGGCCGGGCCTGTACAGCCAAGTGAGTTATTAACTGCAGCTATTACTGCCTTCTCTTAATATTCATTGGATCCACTTTAATTGAATGCGTTTACATATTTAGTGAGATTCCCGATGCGATGTGACGGCCAGTCGGTGTTAACGGGTTCGATGTTGACGTCAAGACCGTGAGAGCCGTGCACTTCGCTGAATTTATACCGAACAAGTTTTCGCTGAAAATTACAGTGACTACAATTATTCCAGGTTCCCACCTCACGTATAGTGACACTGCTGCTGGTGTCAAGATTCCTCTAATGGCAGCTTACGGTACTAAACGTTTGAGACCCTCATGAACATTCAATTGCTGGCGTGGCATTTTAGTACAGAGCACCCAAAAAAGACCTTTCCGGTAACTTACGTTTAATGAAAGAAAAATATATAAAATTGGTACCAAGAGAAAGAGAAACTCATAATTTTTTAGTACCTTACCTCAAAGATGTTGGGTGTGAGCCCTTCTAGTAATACGGCACATATCAAGCCTTAAGTCGAGTTTTCCTAGCTATGTTCAAGCACACCACGGCCGATTGATACGATGCGCGCTTGTAGATCAAGCATGGTCTGTGGTAAGGTTGGCACGTAGACTATTTATAATATTCTCATATGAAAAAAATCAAGGGATATTAGGTCTGGAGAACGCGAAGGCCAACTAAGAAGTTCACAGTCGTTGCGACAGCTCAATCCATTTGGTAGTCGGTTGTTCACAGCCGACTTCGGTATTTGCAGCTCCCTGCTGGCTCTGATGGTAGATTTTCGTGGACTCGTGAGAAACTTTCACGGACATGTTCAACGGTTTCCTAGCTTACTGGCGGGCGTCCGGTTGATTTCCTCTTAAAAATGCATCTCCTTGCCTTGAAATCGGAGTACCACTTGAGAACTGTGGGCCCGCTGGATGGTTCTGCACTAAACCTTGTTCACAAATGTGAAAATCAAAGGATTTAAAAAGTTTTGCTGTCTTTCATAGCAACTACATCGTCTCAACAATGAAAAAAAGTTATTAGTGCGATGTACTAAAACGAAACTTCTGAGTTTCATTAAACTTAATTTACATGTGTTCGAAACTGGAAAGGTCTTTGTGAGAGTCCTGCATTTTGTACTTACAAGTACTGCTTATATAAAGGGCAATAAAATCCTTTACACATCGCCCTGCAGGAGGGAACTAAAGTTATGGATCCCGTGTCGTAAATTTGCGGCACTTTAACTCTGTACCTGGTAGAGTGCAGCGGACAAACTTGCGGGCTATTTCTCATCAACGTCAAGTTTCGAGACTGAATAATATTCTCAGTTGAAAGCAACGTTAAATAAACTACTACTACTGCTACTACTGCTGCTACTGCTCCTACTACTACTACTACTACTACTACTACCACTGCCGCTACCACCGCCGCTAACAACACCACCACCATCACTATTATTAAAACTACTAAAAATGCTAATACTGCCACTAATACTAATACATTATTATAATCACTACAAATGCTAAAACTACTAGCAACGTTAATAGGCCTATTACGAATAGTAACAATAGCATTGATACTACCACTTGTGGTTTTAGTGAAGAATTGTTTTCAGAACATGAGAGGGGCGACAGTGGTATGCAGAAGAATAAAGTGTATAAGATTTGCTGATGATATGGCGTTGTTAGCAGAAGAGATTATATCAAGGGATACGCTACTGGAGCTAAATGACAGCTGTGAGCAGTATGGATGAAGATAAATGTAAACAAGACGAAGACCATGGTTACCGGGAGAAAAATAAAGAAAGTAAATGTGCGAATTCGAAATGAGGCAGTGGAACAAGTGGACCGCTTCAAATACTTGGGATGTATCGTGAATATAATAACATGAGCTGTTGCTAGCAAGTCAAAAGGAGGATAGCAATGACAAAGAGAGATATTAATATAGAAATAGAAGCATCCTCTGCGGATCTCTGAAAAAAAAAACTAATAAAGAGACTAGTGAAGTGCTTTGTGTGGACTGTGGCGCAGAAACACGGACATTACGACAAAGTGAAAAACGTTAAAGCATTTGAAATGTAGATATGTAGAAGAATGGAGCGTGTGAAATGGACAGACAGAATAAAAAATGAAGCTTTGCTACAAAGAGTGATCGAAGGAAGACTACTTCTAATGCTGAAACTGACCAGGAAGAGAGAAATAAATTGATTGAGTCACTGGCTGAGAAGAAATTTTCTGCTGAAGAATGCACTGGAAGGAATGGTGAACGGGAGAAGAGTTCGGGACAGAAAAATATATCAGATGGTAGATGACATAAATATATATGGATGATATGCGGAGACTATGAGGAAGACAGAAAATAGGAAAGACTGGAGAATGCTGGGTTTGCAGAGAAAGACCTGCCCTTGGACAGAAAACTATGAATAAATGAACATTTTATCATTGTCATAAGCATCGTCACCATTGTTTTCCTTTGCTCAAGGAATTGAAGAGCCATCTTCTGTAACTCACTGCAGACTATTTATGTTGGACAGAGTGCGAACATTTCTACAAGACTGCAGTACAGCTGAATTCTGTGGTCTGCGGATAACTTCTATGTTGGAAGGTTTTGTTAACAGACTCATTTTTTTTATGACTATGAAAGTGACGTCCATAGACTCAAGCTTTATGTTCAATTGAGAGGGGAATGCACTTCAGCTCTGCTTTATTGATTTCAAGATCTCTTGCGTGAAGTAATATCGAGTATAAAGGCAAGGCGGTTATTATTTTTATCACTTATTATTATTATTATTATTAATTATTATTATTATTATTATTATTATTATTATTATTATTATTATTATTATTATTATTATTGTGCTGAACTATAATTGGCCTCCGGCTATTGTACAGCACACAAATATATAAATACAAATTATTATTATAATGCAAATTATTATTATTATTATAATCTTTGTCGTATTTTGCATGTAAATTATATGAACGACATTACTGGGAGTTGAAAACAGATATTTACTGCGATTTTTTAAGCAGAATTTTTTGGCACTCGTTTAAGATTATGCAGAGCTTACAAACATTATGTACAAATATACGTTTAAAGTATGACTTTATATTTATCAGTATATTTGATAATCTTTGATATACAGAATGTAATTCTAATTCTAAATAAAGTATTCCAGAAGGAGTGTAGAAGGAAGGAATGTAAGACCTTTCGTGTGGCGGAAACTTCAGACACAAACTATTTTTTTTTTTTACAAGAACACACATAAATGCCTCAAAATATTATTTCGCTCGTATTTCGCAGAAACACATGTATTTCGCATTTTGTACTCAATTTCGCGTTTTATCGAGGACTGAAACACTATGGGCCATTCGTTATCTCGTGAAACCAAATAAGTCCACTGCAAGAATGATGGATGTCACTTTCTTGTCGAAAATGAACCAAGACTGTCAATGCATAGCTTAAGACATATAGAATGTATTTATAGAGAGTTACATGACATTAACACTGATAGTCATTGCCCAGTAATGATCGGAAAATCACAGTTAAGTTTTGAGCGCTAAGCATTTCAAACTTTCAATCGCTTCTCCTGCAAAATGTATTCCAAATGACATCCATCATTCTTGCTGTGGACTCTTTATTTGTTATGTTCGGACATTGTGAAAGTGTGCATGTGTGTACGCAATGCCTACCCACTTCACTTTAAGTGATTCGGGTTAAAAAGTAGGTATGCCAACGGCACGTGGTGTTCCCAAGCGGTCACCCATCCAAGTACTGACCATGCTGAAAGTTGCTTGACTTCGGTGATTTGACGAGAACTGGTATTTTCAACATGGTATGGCCACTATCGCTAGCGGGACACAAAGTGCAGTTTCTCCCATATATGGTTAGATAATTTAAATCAGTCTCATTTGGTGTAGAAATATATAAGCTAACTATCATACGAAATAAAAATACTGTGTATATATAAACAAATTTTCAAAACTTGTACACTTTTTATCTCTTACGCACGAAACGCGTAGCCTAATATTACTATATTAAACGTGAAGTGTATCCAAATAGAGCCGTTAGGGTTGTCTCCTTTTGTGGTGTGTGTCATTGTTAGTAGGTGGTAATTCGAAAGTACTGAAGCACCCAGGGTTTCGTGCACTTACTTAGTGTTTGTCAATGACAGATAACACAAGCCGAGGAAGGCCAGGCGTTACGCCAGCCCATGACATTTTTGTCGTTTATGGTGAAAGACTGTCCGAATGATGGGGAAAATAGAACTGGTCGATGATTGGAATTTGAAAACTAGTGAAGAGCGAAGTTATTTTTTTCTCTAGGAACTTCCTTAAAGCCATTTGTGAGTAATTTTGTTAATAGCTCAGAAACTAATTGACTTACAGAAATGAAACTTCACTACATCGTTATCTATCACAGTGGTATTTAATCTTTCTTGCTACCGTACCTCCTAATTATTTTGTAACAATAGACTTATTATTATTATTATTATTATTATTATTATTATTATTATTATTATTATACCCAATTTAACTTCAAAATATCAGCCAACAGGAAAACGGTCGTCTGCTTGGAAGAATTCTAGATGAACAATGAGATCGGAACAGGACACTGGGCCTAAATTCCTGATTTGTTTGATGATAATGATGATGATAACGATTATTATTATTATTATACCCAACTTAATTTCAAAACATCAGCTAACAGGAAAACGGCAGTCTGCCTGGAAGAATTCTAGATGAACAATGAGATCGGAGCAGGCCACTGGGCCTAAATTCCTGATTTATTTGATGGTAATGATGATGCTAATGATAATGATAATGTTTATTATTATTATTATTATTATTATTATTATTATACCCAATTTAATTTTAAAATATGAGCCAATAGAAAAACGGACCCATGTTGGCCACTTCGAAGAAGAATTATAGATGAACAATGAGACTGGAACAGGCCACTGCCAGAATTAAAATCTAGCGGGAAAAAATTAAATAAGTATGGAATATAATTTTAAATGATTCTGTTTTACTAAATAATGATTTCTAAGAGCTTATGGAATAATAATAAGCCAGTATGGGATGTTATCCGTAGTAATGAGCTATGAGTGCGAGTTTGAATAACTATTTCCATGGAGCCTACTAGGTACTTAATTATATCGCTTGTTCTTTTCGTGAACTTGTAGTTTCCAATATTTTCTAATAGGAGGAGTCATCGTCTGCATCATCATCCTCCTTATCTTCCTTCCTCTTTCTCTTCCTCCTCCTCCTCCTCCTCCTCTTCCAGCTGCAGCTGCTCTTCGTCCGCTTCATCATCCTTCTCTTGTAGCTTATAATAAGAACCTTATGGTAGGAGTATATGAGATAGGTAGCGGCAAGTAGGTGAGCAAGAGGGGAAAACTTCTCAGTCCACATTCTGCTTCTCCTCATGCGCAGGAAGGTTTCACGAGATAACGAATAGCCTATAATATAACATGGTTCTTTAAGCATAAAATTACTTATTTTGATAGCATTTGGGCACATTTCGCATTTATAGTAATTGCGAAAATTTACCATCTGTAATCTTAACCATCTTCATCACCACCTACACTAAGTGGATGGTACATAGGCCTGTTGCATCTCTTTAAAAACAACAAGTTCGTCGTTGACAAATTACGATTATGGATCGCAATTTAGATGGAAATAAAATTATCTTTTCCATCAGACCAGCTGTAACGGCTGGGAGAGGGATTGTCGTGCTGACCACATTTTAAACCCCGTATTGGTTGAGGTCAGCAGTCAACTGATAGGCCTTGGTCTTCCATGACTGCCGCGCAGCGGATTTGTTTTTATTTATTTCGTAGCTCTTTTATAATAGTACATTATGCAACGAGCCTATAATGGTAGTAATTAAGAAAGCGAGTATGGATGTTTATGAAACGAGCGCAAGCGAGTTTCATAATTTTCATACGAGCTTCTTAATTACCATTATAGGCGAGTTTCATACGACTTTTTATGCTCGACCATATTTCTAACTTGAAATTACCGGTATTCAGATGTATACATTTTATTTGTATCTGACAAGATCGGAAGTGACCTTGTTCTAGGTCGTGAATTGTGAGATGTGCGCAGACGCGAAAGTATTGATTTTTTCCGAGGAACAATAATGTCATTGACCTTGATGTATAATCCCGTTAAACTTGATAATATTAGAATATTATAACCTTGATTATTGAATTCGACATTGAAAAACGAGGTGACAAATTGAATTTATTTTAATATTATTTACAATTAACGCTAATTATTATAGTAACAGAACATAACCTTTTGCGACAGTATTGGATTTCAACCTCCGTGACTTTTCGCTAATTCTCTTTCGATTGCATATCCGAGAATAATAGATACTTGCGGTTTTATAACGGTACAAAGCTGACTTCTCATTGGCTGAACACATGTAAGCTGAGTTATCATTGGCTGAAGACCTGTACTTTAATGAGTAGGTGTACTTTAATGACATGCATTAAAGGACTGCTACCAGGTGTATAATTAGTACATTTCGGCATGGTCGAGCATAAAATATAGTAATAGTATTTATTATATTATTAATTATTAAAAGTGATTCTAATTCCTGTTCTGAGATTGTTTCACCATCTGCCAACATCAGTGTATTAAAATATATTCCCAAAATTTAATATTTATTTTCAAGTTTGTCATTCTTCGATGACAGTATCAAAACAATGGCTGACTTGGGACAAGCTTGCTTTACGTTATAGGTCACAGTCATATAATTATCACATCTGCTGACTTTACTGAAAGTGTCCATGTAAAATATATTTCTTAGTAGACACTTATTCTTGCTAATGAAACACGTGATGTGTTTTGCAGGTCAACAGAAGAAGTCTGAGTCGGAGGGTCGCAGGTCGAGCTCCCGCGGTTCCGTCGCGGAACAAGTCACCAGGAAGCTGAACCCGAGTGAGTAGAATTTTTTCATAGCTGGCTAAACATATTTTAATTCCTAAAAATGTGTGAGGGCATGAACAGTTTATGTTCATCAGGCCCTATTTTTATTTTATAAATCTGTAACGCCGATTACATTCGTCAGTTTTTGGTCCGCAAGAAATTCGTCCTCCATTTTAGTGATTAAATGTTAATATACTGCCTGTTGAATTCTTACATAGCTGTGATATTTGCTAACTTGATTGTGTGAAGAATCTCATTTTTGTGATGTGAACTAAATGACATCAATGTTGAATTTTGAATCTACGATTTATAGTCGATAATTTTTCTATCGGCGTGTAATTCGGAAATTATTTTACATCACGCAAACCTTACAATAATAACTGTGCTATTTAGAACACATCATTAGCGACTTTTATTACCGTCTGTTAGTTGTGAACCTAACAACCGTAGCCTATAGCCTAAATAGTACATACAAGTAGGCCTACTACAATTGTGTGCTTGTATTTAAAAAAAATCACTACACACTCACCAGAAAAAAAAGAACACGTAAACAATTTTGAACTGATATATTAACTGAAATTTTATAGAGAACAGTAATGTAATAGTAATATGCGTTACAAGAGCGGTATGTTGACGTTTTCATGGTCGAGGAAAAGTTTGAAAAAGCGAAACGTAGTTGAGCTTTTTTAATTTCCGAGAATATGAAAACAAACATACCGCTCGTGTATCGTACATTATTTTGTGCGAAGATCGTTTATTACATACATGAAAGAGGAATTTCTAATTAGTTGCAATGAAATCTCCATCTTGGTTTCTGTTTAATGACGGCAACTTTGGAATACCAAAATATCCATCTTCAACATTGTTGCTATAAAATGTTTTCTGTGTTTACTATACTCCAGCAGGCCGTGATATACGTCTGTCTTCCCCCCCCCCCCCAGCCTATAAATGCAAACTTAAAACAAACGGTAAGGTTATGTAATGATTTATTTTTCATTTTAATATTTTAACAATATTATTTATATAACATATTGCAGTAATAACATCGGCATCTGGAATCTTGTTGATTTTTTCACGGCTTCCTTAATGTTACTTGCATCAGGAATGCAATAACGTTTGTGGAGTAGTAGAGTTTACTTAATTTTTGAAAATATTTAAAAACAATAATTAACAGTGCAATTTAGGTGAAATTGCAGAGGTAAGTTTCCAATTTATAATTATTACTATGTTAAACGTCTCTAAAAATAATATGTTAAAAGCCTAAAGCAGTAAAATGAATGTGGCGCTTAAGCGGTAAGAAGAGGGAAATTGTTATGTGTGTTACGTTGGGAATACTGAATGTGGTATGACACACTTACCGCGTATTAGTTTTGTGCGGAAAGCAAGCAAATACGCACGATGTCGCACAAAATAATTTAGGGGAAAAAATGAAACCCTCAATAATTTAAACACGTATTTATAATTAAGCATAGAGTGCGAATTTTGTTATGAATTAAGCCCGGTTCAGACGGTGCTTGTTTCCGTGATGGATTCCAAGGTGGCTACCCTGCGTGCTCACTTGCTGGAAGTAATGTGCTCTGGTGGCTGCTTTGGATTTCGAGGGTAGGTTCCTTGCTATTTTTCGTGTTGATTTGCAGGCTGGAACCAACGATGATGATATAGTATCATCGCTGAAACCATGTTGCCATGTTCGTTGTTTTCCAACTAAACCTGTTTTTTATATAATCTCTAGTTTCTAAGAAACAGCAATTAAATATCGGACTTTAGCTGTTTTGTACTTATGGTTTAATTACCTTATTACGACATTTACTATTGTTAATGTAGGACTTTAGCCGTTTTCCACTCACGGTTTAGTTTCTTTTTGACCATGAGTGTTGACAACAGATGAAACAGCAGAGGATTTTCCAATTTGAACAGTGAAAAGAGCCAGCTCCGTGTGAACAACAACTATCACCGTAGCCAACAGAGGAGCCAGAACCGTACCCAACATGGCACCCAGTTTGCTAGCCAATAAGGAGACACGCAAGAAAACAAACACCGTCTGAACCGGGCTTTTCATTACAAATTTTTTTGGGAATCCATTCATTTCAGCCTAAGGGCAGGTCCTTGACTGCAAATTCAGCATTCCCAATTTTCCCTCTTTTCTACCTTCCTCTTCGTCTACACACAATATCATATATAGGTATATCTTAATGTTGTCTGTCATATGATATCTTCTTTTGCTCCGAAGTTTTCTCCCGTTCACCATTCCTTCCTGCGTACCCTTCAGTAGGCAGTTTCTTCTCAGCCGCTCCTAGCCAGCCAATTTCCTTTCCCCTTCCTGATCAGTTTCAGCATTATTCTCTCTTTATCCACTCCTTTTAGTAAAACTTCTTTTCTTATTCTGTGTGTCCATTACACATGCTTAATTCTTCTCCATATTCGTATTTCAAATGCTTCCAGTCGTTTCTCTTCACTTCTTCGTGACGTACATATTTCTGTTCCATACAATGCCATACTAAACACAAAACACTTCACTAGTCTCTTGCCTAGTCATATGTCCAAATATTATCATTAATAAATATAATGCAAGATATTTTAAAAATCGTGGTGAAACCAATTCATTTTAGTCTATACAAAGCATTCAATCAATAACTTGAAATTATGTACTACAGAATATCAACAACAACTATTTTTAACAAAATAATCTGCCCTCAATGAGGGTGACCATAAAGATCCAGAATAAAAGCACTACAGAAATAATTTAGAAAGACAAAAAGATTAAATACGGGAATTGTTTAGTAAAACATCCAGAGAAATGCAAACCCAAAAGAATCGTCAATGGCCAAAATATAAATGGTAATGCAATATTTGGGTTGAATCCTTAAGAATATCCAATAAAATTTTTTGAATTTCAAAAAATCGGAGACCGAGTGCTTTTAAAATATTCCATGTGAACTTAGGAAGAGTGCCACGCGCACCAAACAAAAGACCAGAAACACTCCACTGACTAGGGGGAAGGCTATATTTCTCACTTAGGTACGGGATGCAGGACTCATAAATGGATTTTTTCTCCTCATCAACGTGTTGTGTCTGCAGGGCATCCCTCTCAAACCTGATTGTAGGATCAAGAATGATTCCCTTAGATTGAGTCCTGTGGATGGCTACAATATCTGCTCTTCTGTTCGAATCTAAGGATGAAATGCAGTGGATCTCCTCGTGTACTTCCCATCCACGACGCTTGAGGACATCAGCAATACCGGTCCTGGCCTTATGGTGTCGATTGTTGCGCAGCAGCTCCGTTTTTCGACAGAATCCCAACACGTGACCAAGAGTTTCCGTCTCGTTGCAGCCAGGATGGCGACAACGGGTTGTGTTGAAACTTCTGCCGGGCACAGATCTAACCGCAGATAGATTGCTCGACATCTTAATTGCATTAATGTATTCTGAAATGGATAAATTTGCTTTTGATGACATCCAGGAATTCGCCTTGGGGCATTCAGAATACAGGATAACACCTTTGCCCTTATGAGGTAATTTACAGCATGATTCAAAACTTCTGTTCCGCAAGATCTCCCTCAATTGTCGACCTTTAGTGTTGGGAGTAATAGAAGACTTATTGATGTTTAGTCTACGTAGACTCAGTTGCTGTTCAATGTGCAGGTTCCTTACAAAGTTAAGATGCATATCATTAATATGGTGAAGACGATTACAGATGTTGTAATGTTGAATGCTGGCCTCCCACTCTGCACAAAGAATTCCCAAACCTCGGACTTTTTTACTTGCGTATAACATTGAATTTGGCGTATCATCGGGCAGCATCATAATTTCCTTCACAGCACTTCTAATAATTTTGTCAAGATCTCTTAAGAATGTATCAGATAACTGAGATAATGGAGCACATTGCAGTGGGTAAATCAAACCTCCACATATATATTCGTTTATGATTTTTAATTTTTGGTCTGATTTTAATAATTTTGTTTGGACGAGTCCATCCAAGTCTGAAGATACGTTTTTGATAGTCTTGGTTTTATTGAAGGAGATTTTGTCTGTGAAATCTATTCCGAGATATCGGATACGCTCATTTTTATCACGCAATGAAGAAATAACGGAGCCTTGTAGAGAGATAATGTCATCTGCAAAGAGCTTGCCCTTTTGTAAAACTATTGCCTTGCTTTTAGCTGGATTTATGTGAAGACCAATTTCAGTTAAGCTACTTTCAGCTAAATCAACAAGAGATGTAGCATTTGCTTTAGTGCTACCAATTAAAGCAAGGTCATCAGCGAAGGCTAGCGCAGACAAATGAGGTAGTTGATCTGATAAAGAATAGCCATATTTAGTAGAAATATCATAATCGGCCAGATTTTGCATCACATGATTGATTGCCAAAATAAATAATATGGGTGATAACGGAGAACCCTGTGCTACGCCACAATTTAACGCTATAGGTTTTGTTTTTTGAAAATTTGATTCAATTTGAATAGTATTGGCCGAAAACGAAGAAGAAATTAAATTGTAGAGATTCCGTGGAATGCATGCATGCTTAAGGGCTCTTTTTATATGTTCATGTCCGATGGAGTCGAAGGCCTTAGATACATCAACAAATACGATACAGCAATTTTTTTTTAATTTTTGTGCTGATTGAAGACAGCCATTAACAATTGAAGAATTTATATGCGTGCCAGGCAGAGCCATAAATCCTCGCTGATATTGATTTAATGCAATATAACTTCTCAATTTTGAATCCAACACTCTTTCAATAATTCTTCGCAAGACAGGAAATATGGATATCGGTCTCCAGTTTTTTATATTTTTTTCATCCCCGCCCTTATAAATTAAAACTGTCCGAGCCTGTTTCAGAGGAGAAGGCATAAAAGAAAAGTGTAGCATTGCATTGGTAAATAAGGTTAGGAATTTCGTTCTTTTGAGATGCCTTAACATGCGAACAGTAACGCGGTCAGGGCCGGGGGACGTGTCAATCTTAATGCCATAAAGAGCCTTATGAATGTCTTCTTCAGTAACGGTAATGTTGTCAGGTAAATCACTATTAGGAGCAAAATTGGACAGTGGTGAAACATTGTTTTCCGAACAAAATACATCTTCAAAATGATCAGAAATAACATTAAGAGGAATTTTGCAGCATTGTTGTTTGCTTGATTTTCGCAAAATTTGTAGGGCTATTTTCCTTCTTTGATTATAAAAATTATACTGCGCCAACTCATATTCGTATTTTTTCGTATTTACTTCCCTCTTTCGAATAGATTTTCTCACAGGATTATTAGATGATTGAAAATTATACTTATACTGAGCGTTTAATTTGCGATTTTTGTAATGTCGTATAGCTGGATGTTGAGGGCCAGGCAATTCAGTGGTTTCATCAAGAAAAAATTTTAATAAATCTTTCGTTAATAGTTCCAGATCATCAGTATTTCCGACCGACAGAATATGTGAAATATGGTCTTCCCATTGCTGCATCGGATTGTCATTATGACTATTGTGAGGCACTGCATCGAAAATATGACAATTATTATCTTGTTCAGGTGAAGTGCTTGCAAGTACCAGCGGAGGATCATTACTATTAGTATTAGAAATATGATTGTCCGAAACTAGATCATTGGAAGAAGCAGAAGAAGAAAGAGAATAATATTGACTCACGATTTTGTCCCGTCATTGTTGCGGATGAGCTTTACCGATGTGAATATTGACACCAACAGAAGATTTGCAGACTTTTTTTACAAACTGGACATATGGCAGTTGCACTAGTACATGAAGAAACGTTCATAATGGGACTAAATAATATAACCACCAAAGTGCAGGAAAAATTTGGGTAGTCAGCGTCGAACGTAGAAAAAAAAATAAAAATAAATTTAAATAAAAAGTTTATATTATATTCACAAACACACTTAGATCCTCTTGATTGTAAACCAGTAGAAGATAACACAAGTCATAGACGGAAATGTATTATATAAAAGTCCATAACAACCATTACAAATAAACAAGTCCACAATAGCAAATTTTAAAAATGTAACTTTCTTGATGGATTAAATCATATTAAAGTGAACAAATAAGGCAGCATATACAGAATAAAGTAGAGAATTGAAAATCTGTACCTACAAATAGTGAATATATGTTATTCTAATAATAACAGAATTATTTCTTCATCGACAATGAAAAGCATTATATGAAAATCATGGCCTACTCAAATCTCCAAAGAGAGAGAAGCGAAAATTCCAAATCTTTTTTAAGTGCACTTTAAGGCGTAATTCTCAAGCAAGAATGCTGGTTTCTACCAATTAAAGAAACGAAGTGCTGTTACCGAACAGAAAAGAGGAATATAAAAATTAAAACCTCTTAAGTTTTTATAGCTGGGCCACACAAGTCCGTATGTTGAAAATACAGCTATTGCATGTCGCAATCTGGGATGATGTGGTATTTCTACTTTTATGGCGCTCAAACAGGAACTTTATACTGCTACTGTTACAAGAATCCATAGGTGAAAATTTACCTCATTAAGATAAAGAAATTTAAGAAATGAAATAAGATAAATATTTCAAGGTGTCTGGCATGTAGTTCGTAATATTCTCATTAATTAAGACCCAGTCTCTTACAACTTACCTTGGATTTTATTATTCTGAAGAGGATAATTTCGCTAGAATTACAAGCATACTCATTTCTTTCGTCGGTAATTTTATGCAGTTTTTCAGTTGTATAACAGTAATTCAACTGCGTTGCAAGTCTTTATTGAAGGGATAGGGGTTCAATGCTTGGAATACTTCGCGATTAATAAAATACATAGCGATTAAGGGAGACGTTCCCCTCCAAATACTTCTGGAATTAAAAAAAAAAGTTGTATAACAGTACTTCAACCGCGTTACAAGTCTTTATTGAAGGGACAGGGGTTCAATGCTTGGAATACTTCGCGATTAATAAAATACATAGCGATTAAGGGAGACGTTCCCCTCCAAATACTTCTGGAATTAAAAAAAAAAGTTGTATAACAGTACTTCAACCGCGTTACAAGTCTTTATTGAAGGGACAGGGGTTCAATGCTTGGAATACTTCGCGATTAATAAAATACATAGCGATTAAGGGAGACGTTCCCCTCCAAATACTTCTGGAATTAAAAAAAAAAGTTGTATAACAGCAATTCAACCGCGTTACAAGTCTTTATTGAAGGGACAGGGGTTCAATGCTTGGAATACTTCGCGATTAATAAAATACATAGCGATTAAGGGAGACGTTCCCCTCCAAATACTTCTGGAATTAAAAAAAAAAGTTGTATAACAGTACTTCAACCGCGTTACAAGTCTTTATTGAAGGGACAGGGGTTCAATGCTTGGAATACTTCGCGATTAATAAAATACATAGCGATTAAGGGAGACGTTCCCCTCCAAATACTTCTGGAATTAAAAAAAAAAGTTGTATAACAGTACTTCAACCGCGTTACAAGTCTTTATTGAAGGGACAGGGGTTCAATGCTTGGAATACTTCGCGATTAATAAAATACATAGCGATTAAGGGAGACGTTCCCCTCCAAATACTTCTGGAATTAAAAAAAAAAGTTGTATAACAGCAATTCAACCGCGTTACAAGTCTTTATTGAAGGGACAGGGGTTCAATGCTTGGAATACTTCGCGATTAATAAAATACATAGCGATTAAGGGAGACGTTCCCCTCCAAATACTTCTGGAATTAAAAAAAAAAGTTGTATAACAGCAATTCAACCGCGTTACAAGTCTTTATTGAAGGGACAGGGGTTCAATGCTTGGAATACTTCGCGATTAATAAAATACATAGCGATTAAGGGAGACGTTCCCCTCCAAATACTTCTGGAATTAAAAAAAAAAGTTGTATAACAGTACTTCAACCGCGTTACAAGTCTTTATTGAAGGGACAGGGGTTCAATGCTTGGAATACTTCGCGATTAATAAAATACATAGCGATTAAGGGAGACGTTCCCCTCCAAATACTTCTGGAATTAAAAAAAAAAGTTGTATAACAGTACTTCAACCGCGTTACAAGTCTTTATTGAAGGGACAGGGGTTCAATGCTTGGAATACTTCGCGATTAATAAAATACATAGCGATTAAGGGAGACGTTCCCCTCCAAATACTTCTGGAATTAAAAAAAAAAGTTGTATAACAGCAATTCAACCGCGTTACAAGTCTTTATTGAAGGGACAGGGGTTCAATGCTTGGAATACTTCGCGATTAATAAAATACATAGCGATTAAGGGAGACGTTCCCCTCCAAATACTTCTGGAATTAAAAAAAAAAGTTGTATAACAGCAATTCAACCGCGTTACAAGTCTTTATTGAAGGGACAGGGGTTCAATGCTTGGAATACTTCGCGATTAATAAAATACATAGCGATTAAGTAAGACGTTCCCCTCCAAATACTTCTAGAATTCTAAAAAAAAAGGGAAAAAGAAATAGAAGAAAAACATGGAAATAAAAAGAAACAAAAAGAGTAAAAGAAATAAAGAGATAAAAAATAACTGAGTTGAAGAAAGAAAATACACAACAGAAGGGAGAAATGAAAGAATAAGGAAATAAGGTGGAAAGTTAAATAGACACTTGCAACTAGAACAGGAGAAAAAAATAATGAAGGAAAGTGAAGTACAGTATTTTTACTTCCACTGATTATAGTCTGGATCAGCTTATGTAATACCTTAAGGGTGAAACCCAACCATTTCCCCCCCCCCCCAATTGTTACATTTATGATAATGGATTATAGTGATTTTCTGGTTGTCAGGTTGAATTTCCTTTTACCAACTTTGTCTCGAATTTTGGGTTCTGACAAATACTATAACTGACAGTTATTTTATAACTTGTGTTGGCAGCAGTATTTTCGCTTTGCAGTGGAAGGAAACTGGTTAAAATGAAAGTAATTAAGCTTGTGAATTAATAATTAATTAATAATACCTGTATTAAAATTAATATCAATACACAATTTATTCTGTTGCGTTGTGATTCCAGTTCAACTCTATATTCAGATAAGTGTAATTAACAGGCTTCGGTCCTGGGCACAGAAACGCATGAAGTTCAGAACGTATGGATGACAGTGTTGTGTTGGTCGAGTGCTGTGGGAGATGGAGTGCGCCGTTATTTCGTGTCTCAACATGTAAACAGTACGGCACAAAATATATTTCACCCTGTACAGATGCAGTATATACAGTACATTCCTAGTGTAGACATTAAATGTCTACCATTAAAGTATTAACGTGAGTTGTGACCTTCAATCAGGTGTCCCTACGCCGAAGCCTGTTACACGTACCGCAGCCAAGCAGCAATACACACAACGGTAATGTACATTACGGACCCACCTGTGCTGTTGCAGTCAACCTTCCACATGGGTCATGGCGTCATTTATACTCCGTATATTCTAAACTTCAAGCTGGTTACTCTGTGTCCCCAGCGAATAGGGATTATAAAGAATGGACACTTCGCGTCGGTACATTTGATGTAGCCGAACTGATTTCAATGACCTTCAAGCCAGCTAGAGCGTGAGATTCTGCCTTCTCCCTAGAGTTGGCGCTGACATCACACCAGCTAGCAGTCGACACAGCGGAAATATAACACATATAATTAATACATCTAGGTACATTATGTACTCAAATAAAATGAATTGGATCCATAAAATAATAAATCCGTCATTAACTGTAATGTCTAGACTCTAGAGTTCCTTTATAATGAGAGTTGAGACGTTGACCCCAACAACAATTAAAATGTGTAATGATTTGATAGCGCTGAAAATGGAAAAACAAAACTCTTACGAGGAGTAAAACCATATACCTATATTATATTATATACAAATATTAAACGAATTCGATACTTAATTTTATAATGCATTATATTATTTTATAATATAATTTATTATATCTGAAATATAAAATATTATTATTACAACTAGTTTGTCACTGAGAAATAAGGAAAAGCTGTTAACTTGAATTTATTTGAAGCAGAGCGTTACTGGATTATGCAATAAGGTAGGCGATGTTTGGATCCTGTGTCTCAACTCTATTCTCAATTATTGTCTTAGCGTATGCTCGATTACACTAACCTCTAGCGCTTGAAAGTGGAACTAAACGCTGGCGCACAGAGAAACAAAACAGTGTCCATTCTTTATAATCCCTATTCGCTGGTGTCCTTAGGCCGAAGCCTGGTAATTAAATAAGATATAACTTATAGACCTACTACGTATGAAACGTACACGTAACTAATGAACAGAAATATATTTCACATTTTAATTAATTACTTCCGTGTTTAGGTTTCTATTAAAATGTCCAAGAGAGAAAATAGCATGGTAACAACTTCTGTAATAAAGAAAGTTCTTGCATTCATTGTATTTACACTTCACGAGGTTATACAGACGTGGACAAATTATTATCAAAATTGACGATTTTTATGATAATTCTGTTTACAAAATTTGACTTTTCAATTTAGACTACAGTTGACAATTTTCATATTTCCATCATTATAGTAGACAGAAATATGCAAAAATGTAACTGTAGTTTAAATTGAAGAGCCACATTTTGTAAAAATACATAATAAAAAATCTTTAATTTTGCTAAAAATTTATAAATATGCAAAAATGTCAACTGCAATCAAAATTGAAGAGTCAAATTTTGTCAAAATATAAAATAAAAATCTTCAGTTTTGCTAATAATTTGTAAATATCCAAAATGTGAACTGTAGTCCAAATTGAAGAGTTGAATTTGGTAAAAATATATAATAAAAATCTTCAGTTTTGCTAATAATTTGTAAATATGCAAAAATATCAAATGTAGTCCAAATTGAAGAGTCAAATTTTCTAAAAATATACAATACAAATCTTCAATTTTGCTAATAATTTGGAAATACGCAAAAATGTCAACTGTAGTCTGAATTGAAGAATCATATTTTGTAAAAATATATAATAAAAATCTTCAGTTTTGCTAATAATTTGTCCACGTCTGTAGTTAATATGTAGGCCTATAATGTACTAAAGACAGAAGACGTTAGAAAAAGAAGTCATGCGCACAGAGACAGCAATTATAACGAGAATAGCAACATTATTAGGAGTATTTTATGTAGGCTGTACATTTCAAAGTGGCATTTTGTTTTCGGAATTCGAACTAATCCTTTTACGTGATCAAACTAAATACATTTTTAGGTTAGGTTTCGTGAATCGTAAACTGTTCAGTCAAAGCAATGAATTTCATGTTGCCAGACAAAACATGTTTTAATATTAGATCATACTAATACTAATTATCAACATAATAGGCATATGCGAGACGTCTAAGAGGATAATATAGGGGAGACTGTTGTACCTTTAGCATAGAGTACCTTTGAACAATTTTTGTTCCTTAATTTTTGCTGCTACCTAGAGGACTCAAAATGAAGTAGATTGTAGAGAAAGCCGCTAAGTAGCTCTGGTCGTAGTTTCAGTTTGATTTATTGCAAAGTTTGAGTTCCGTGGACAAAAGATTTTTTTTAGTACCAAAAGTAAACATTTCGTTCATTGATGTATCTTTTCTAACACAAAACCAGATTGCATTTGTTAATATCTTTCAAGTACGGTGTGTTCCCTATCATCTGATGAGTAATAACATATTTTAATTTCCATGATTTATTTGACTCTCTTATTTTTCGGAGCCATATTTGTTTAAACGTGCACCCTCTTGTACCTTTGAACACAAAATATCTTGTACCATGGAACATGTTCCAAATTACACGATACTATCGGTTTTTGTTTTTCTTTTATTTTAAGATCATGTCACGAAGTAAGTCTGAAATTAAAGAGGTCCCCAATTGATTCGGATGCCTTGAAGAAAGTTGTTGAATCAGTTATTGCTTCTCCAGGAAATAAAATCTAAATCAAAGAAGCCTACTCTGGTTTATGATTACAAATACATTTTAAATATCATTGTCAGTTTTTACAGCTATATTCCCTGCTATATTCCATGTGTTCCAACTTACAAGAGTGTATGTTCCAAGGTACATGATCCTGTTGTACCTTTGAACACATTACATATCCCTTCATTTTATTTTTTCCATCCGTAATAGAAAATACATACAGGAAGTTGTAAAGGAATCTTCAATAATTATTTCAAGCATTTTTTCATTTAAAAATTTTCATCTCCCAAAGTTAAAAAAAATAAAGTATGAAAACACTCTCCCCTACTATTTAACAATAAAATTATTGAACCACTTAGGAAACACCACCCAACATAAAGATGAGATGTGGTAAATAAGACATTGTTAATTTTAGGTATATTTTATTATTTATTACTATTACTATTATTATTATTATTATTATTATTATTATTACCATTATTATTTCAGTACGTAACACTGTGATTTTACCCTCTTTGGTGATATTTGGTATTAGTTGGCAACACTGAAGAGACGGCCAAAATAGCCTTTTAGGAACTACTCTTACGTGATCCTCACTATAGGGTCTACGTAGGTTTTCATATACACAATAGAATAACGTTTTAAACACACACAGAATCCCGGTTTGTTCTCTTATTAATGAGGAGTCATTTGTCTTCTTTATTCATGAGTAATAAATAGAGGATCCAAACAAAAGAGCGCCGATTTATCTGTCATGGATGAAGAAGCATTTAATGTGGCGTCACCTACTGCCATTGTTTGGCGCTTCTTGATTTTGTCTGCGCATGTGGAACTACTTTCATATAAAAGCGCGTGCAATCATCATGGCTATATATTACTGGAGAAGCCGTAATTCAGGCCTAGTGTGTGCTTAATGTTACACGGACCACACAATGCTTGCGTTGCTTTCTATCTTCTACAAGCGTTCAAATTAATTGACGTGGGTCCAGTGGCGAAGTTAAGATAGGCTGAAAATATCTGCTTACCTCGTATTTTTTTTTTATACAACAGAGGTTTCTCGGCTTTTCTATAATAATTTTTTGTGACACAGACCATACAAGATGATGATGATCACTTATTTTCACCCCCAAACAGAGGACAAGTATAAAATATAATTTATTTGTCTCAGAGCAATGTATTAGCTAAGGATGTTTCTTATACTATGAAAACTGAAATTTTATATTTTGTCTTCCTCCACCCGCTATTTTAATATGTAAATGCAGTGTCGATCTCCTATCTTTGTAAGCACATTTTGTTTCATACGGCCAACTTGAAAACGGTTTCTCTTTTAATTATACAAATAATGACCTCAATGTTCTCTCAGTATGAGCCATTTTACAGAAAATTAGTATGTAATACACACACGCATGCACGTTTGATTAAACTAACAGTCAACAATGCAGCATATTCACAGAAAAAAGAAACATAGCGCAGTGTGGTATATCGCGGTTGAGGCTAGCCCCTAAGTCGTAGCGAATCGATACCCCCTCCTCCCCGGCCTTCTCTCAAGTTTGCGAATGCCACTGCATGTGAGCGAGGCTTCTGCCACAAGCCTCTCGCAGTGGAATGACTGCCAACAATGAATTTAATGTATGGAAGGATTGGAGTGAAACCAAGTGTTACGATACATCATTATTACGAACTTATAATGTAAATAGCTATAATAACTCAAATCTTTTGGGTAAGACCAAGGGATGAAAATACAGATAAAAATATCTGAAGTTATTTCTAAGAATCCTAAAGGAAAATGCAGAACATGTCATGTTAGTTGAGTGTAATCCCCAGCCCGTGCCCATCCTCTCAATGGGGACTAATAGAAGAATAGATAATATTCGTAAATAAGAAATGTATTGTTATAATTTATTTTCAAACATGTAGAAATTTATATGGCGTCAGTAAATGTTACGGTATTCGTGGAATATTCATATCTGAAAATCGAAGTTTTTAAGTCTTGCAGACGTATCTCTCGTCACAATTTAATTTTTCAGTTTATATTTAATCCGATTATTATCTTCTTGAGCAGTAGTAGTAGTAGTAGTAGTAGTAGTAGTAGTAGTAGTAGTAGTAGTAGTACTAGTAGTAGTAGTGGTAGTAATAGTAGTGGTAGTAGTAGGGTAGTAGTGGTGGTAATAGTGATGCTGATAGTGGTAGTAGTCGTGATAGTAGGAGTAGTAGTAGTAGAGTAGTAATAGTAGTAGAAGAGTAGTAATAGTAGTAGTGGTGGTAGTACTAGCAATAGTAATAGTGGTGGTAGTACTAGCAGTGGTAGTAGTGGTAGTAGAGTAGTAATAGTAGTAGTAGTGGTAGTAGTAGCAGTAGTATTAATGGCAGTAGAGTAGTAATAGTAGTAGTAGTAGTAGTAGTAGCAGCAGCAGTGGTATAGTAGTACTAGTAGTAGTAGCAGTAATAGTAGTAGTATTGGTGGTAGTAGAGTAGTAGTAGTAGTAATAGTGGTGGTAGTATAGTAGTGGTAGTAGTAGGAGTAGTATAGTAGTAGTAGTAGTAGTGGTGGTAGTATAGTAGTAGTAGTGGTAGTAGAGTAGTAGTATTAGTAGTAGTATAGCAGTAGTAGTAGTAGTATAGCAGTAGTAGTAGTAGTAGTAGTCGTAGTGGTAGTAGTAGTAGTAGTAGTAGTAGTGGTGGTGGTAGTAGAGTAGTAGTCGTAGTGGTAGTAGAGTAGTAGTAGTAGTAGTAGTGGTAGTATAGTAGCAGTGGTAGTATAGTAGTATTAGTAGTGGTAGTATAGTAGTAGTAGTAGTAGTAGTAGTGGTAGTATAGTAGCAGTGGTAGTATAGTAGTATTAGTAGTGGTAGTATAGTAGTAGTAGTGGTAGTAGTAGTAGTCGTAGTGGTAGTATAGTAGTAGTAGTAGTAGAGTAGTAGTCGTAATGGTAGTAGAAGTGGTAGTAGTAATAATGGAAGTAGAGTAGTAGAGTAGTAGTAGCAGTAGTAGCGGTGGTGGTAGTAGTAGTGGTAGTAGCAGCAGTAGTAGTGGTAGTAACAGCAGTAGTAGTAGTGGCAGTATAGTAGTAGTGGTAGTATAGTAGTAGTAGTAGTGGTAGTATAGTAGTAGTAGTAGTAGTAGTCGTAGTATAGTAGTAGTAGTAGTCGTAGTATAGTAGTAGTAGTAGTGGTAGTATAGTGGTAGTAGTGGTAGTAATAGTATTAGTAGTAGTAGTATAGTAGTAGTAGTGGTAGTAGTAGTATTCGTAGTGGTAGTATAGTAGTAGTATTCGTAGTAGTAGTAGTAGTAGTAGTAGTAGTAGTAGTAGTAGTAGTGGTGGTGGTGGTGGTGGTAGTAGTAGTCGTAGTGGTAGTAGAGTAGTAGTAGTAGTAGTAGTAGTAGAGTAGTAGTAGTGGTAATAGAGTAGTAGTAGTAGTGGTAGTATAGTAGTAATAGTGGAAGTAGAGTAGTAGTAGTAGTAGTAGTGGTAGTAGAGTAGTAGTAGTAGTAGCGGTGGTGGTAGTAGTAGTGGTAGTAGCAGCAGTAGTAGTAGTGGTAGTAACAGCAGTAGTAGTAGTAGTGGTGGTAATAGTAGTAGTAGTAGTATTCTACGAGTAAAATAAAATTTTTATTATGTTAAAATTATCTCGTTTTCTTTCTGAAATTGTATGTTAAAAGGTCATCATTGCATAAAGGTCATCATTCCATAAGTTGGTATCTGGGTACGGAAAAGCAACATCTGTTAAATCTTATATTGCTACGAATTCATGAAGATAGTTTTATTCGACCACAAATGACTGCACGTGTAAACGAACTTTCACCAGTATACCACTCTAAAGCAATTTAGCTGCAAACATCTCACTTCCATTTAAACAGTATTTTATTATAATTAGGAAAGGTTTGGTTAGCCTGGGTCCATTTACTGTAGTTTGTAATTTTAAGTTAGGATGGATTTGGTTGATGTAGTTAGGTCAATTTTAGTTATTGTGGAGAGTATACGGATAGTATCTACTATCATTGGCGGAGTGTTCTGACTTAAGGATAATTTTATGTTGTTGTTTTGTGCAACTATGAGGTTTATTGGCATGCGCTATCATGGCGTTAAACTTTTTATATTACTACCAAGAAAATTTAGGCCTACATATAATAGAAATTACGAAAAGAAGCTAACATTTTCGCTAGTTTATCAGTTAGGAGCACTACAGTGAATAACACATTTTCAGCATTTTATTAATACGTAGACTACAACATCTTGTGATCAATTTTATCGTACCAAAACTCCATTACACGAACCATGGTATATTTTTTGCTAAATCAACGTATATTTTTTGTGAATGCCTTCTTAAAAATCGAGAGAACTTTACATACATTCCAGACTCAATACGACCAATGAATCGATTGACAAGTTGAATTGTGACCTAGCCACTGTCTCCACCTGGGCGGCCAATTTCGGACTCGCACTTAATCCAAGTAAGACTCAAGCTATAATTATTGGACATAAGCGTTTAGTTAACTCCCTTAATAACAGCAATCTTTCAGTTGTTACCCTTAACAACACGCTAATCCCTTATTCATCTGTCGTAAAAAATCTTGGCTTCTTTTTTGATAATAATCTAAGTTGGAATTTTCAAGTTAAAGAAACGATAAAAAAATCTGTTCCTCCATTCACTGTTTTTGTCGCTTGAGAAACTTCTTGCCTCAGCAACTAAAACTTACCCTAGTACAGACCCTAGTAATGCCGCACTTCGATTATTGTGACGTTTTGTTAAGTGACCTAAGTTCTGAACTGTCAGTCAAGTCACAGCAAGCTCAGAATATGTGCGTCAGATACGTGTGCAACATCCGACGATATGATCACATATCACAGTCCTTCGCAAGTCTTTCGTGGCTCCGACTTAAAGAACGCAGAACTTTACACTCTTTGTCTTTACTCTTTCGAATTCTGCACACCTTAACACCAAATTACCTTTCGTCTCGTTTCTCTTATCTATACTCTAACCACGACGTAAATACCAGATCACTTATCTGTGGCACGCTAAGTATACCTCTTCACATAACATCTTGTTATTCATCATCTTTTACAGTATCCACCTCGCGTCAATGGAATTCCTTGTCACAAAGTATTAGGGGCTGCAAGACAATAAACACCTTTAAAAACAGCTTAAAAGATAACCTTATTAGCATTTCACTCCAATCATACTGATTTAAACTATACTGACTACATTGTTACTTCTTTCTTTAGACATCATCCTGATAGTGCAGTATTTTCGAAATTGTCTCATAATAATCACTTTCTATTATCTAATATTATTTGAAATATATTAACGTTCTATGTATTTTAGCTTAATTCTGCTACACAGTTTATTTCAGTGTTTAATTAATAGTTCATAGTATTTTGTTGTTTAATTCGTAAATAACTCTTGTATACATGTAACTCTCATCTAAATCAAATGATTGAATTCTTTGTAAGTTCATGCATATGTATATACACTTTTTGCTGGTTGAGTGGAAGAGAAGGCCTTACGGCCTTAACTCTGCCAGCTAAAATAAATCATTATTATTATTATAGAATTGTCCAACAGGCAAGGCCCTAGAGTAATTGTACAAGTGGCTCGCCAAGACATTTTACACAAAATAAAAGAACAAAGTAATATATATTTTTTTGTCCAATGGCAGGACCCTTAACTTGTCGTTATTCGCCCCGACTCTAGAAGCAGACTCGCAGATGTCTCTATATCAGAGAAGCGTGGGTAGACCACTTAGTTCGCAGGCGGGAAAAATGCGTGTTGCAACACAAAACAAACTCAGTGATCGCCGTGAAGTCAGGCTACCCCCCACAACCAACCTTAGATATCAGTAATGTATTTCTTGTTTTCCTCATCTTGTCATTTTGTCATGCAGGCTGCATCAATAGCTCCTTACATTTTGCCCGCTTCTGACTTTGTTCATCAGAGATTATTCAGAGTGCATCATAGGCGGTTATAAGTCTAGGGTTTTAGCATGGAGCCACCGTATAAAGCAGCCCTGCACAAGGTTTCCGCTCTCCGAGTCGGTTCACAGCTCATGAGCGGAATGCAGATATTAGCTGCGCTCTGTATAAGGGTGGACTGGAAGAAGGGGTGGATCTCGTACAAAATATACACAAAAGGAAGTACTATTACGAGTGTTTATGAAATGAGTTCCCGTTCAGTGTTTGCAAAACTATCTTGGACTATTATTAATAAATAAATAAATAAATAAATAAATAAATAAATAAATAAATATTTATTTTACAGAAATAATAGAACTTCTATAGCTACTTAAATGTACAATATCATTTTGTTATATTTTTATTTATCAGTACATCAAAACGAGGTTTTATGCTGTTGGCAGCTGAAAGGAACAGTAGCCTACTGATCATAATGAAACATCAGTTACAGATGTTCGATGTCTGCCTTTATTAAAGCTGATTATAGAAAACAGTTGCTCTCAAATATAAATGCTGAGCCAAACATAACAATCAATTTCACAGCCAGCCTGTTTAGTCCTGGATATTATTGCTAATGTTTAGTCTTGTAAAACTCAACCAGGCTAGCAGTATTATTCAAACGATCTTTAGCCCTTAGGTCACATTGAAGATCAATAAGTTCGAGCTGTAAGTCGTTAAATGTTAAATGTTATGTTCTGTCTTTTAGATTCCTCCATACTGTGCTGTAGCAGTAGGTAAGCAACGTACACACTGCACTCCACTAGATAACTGAGTGGTCGTTTCCCTCTCCTATCCTCTATGTCATTCTGATGTGTCTTCCTCTCCGTTTCGGCGAGCGGTAAACACCGCTCTCCCGCTCCCAAGGAGCGCGCGCGCTCGTCCAGCGCTGTTTGTACAGGCCTGGTATAAAGTAAAGTAATAATAATAATAATAGGCTAATAATAATAATAATAATAATAATAATAATAATAATAATAATAATAATAATAATAATAATAATATAAAAATTGGAGATTTATCCTTCGAAGAGGTGGAAAAATTCAAATATCTTGGAGCAACAGTAACAAATCTAAATGACACTCGGGAGGAAATTAAACGCAGAATAAATATGGGAAATGCCTGTTATTATTCGGTTGAGAAGCTTTTGTCATCTAGTCTTCTGTCAAAAAATCTGAAAGTTAGAATTTATAAAACAGTTATATTACCGGTTGTTTTTTATGGTTGTGAAACTTGGACTCTCACTTTGAGAGAGGAATAGAGATTAAGGGTGTTTAAGAATAAGGTTCTTAGGAAAATATTTGGGGCTAAGAGGGATGAAGTTACAGGAGAATGGAGAAAGTTACACAACGTAGAGCTGCACGCATTGTATACTTCACCTGACATAATTAGGAACATTAAATCCAGACGTTTGAGATGGGCAGGACATGTAGCACGTATGGGCGAATCCAGAAATGCATATAGAGTGTTAGTTGGGAGGCCGGAGGGAAAAAGACCTTTAGGGAGGCCGAGACGTAGATGGGAAGATAATATTAAAATGGATTTGAGGGAGGTAGGATATGATGGTAGAGACTGGATTAATCTTGCTCAGGATAGGGACCAATGGCGGGCTTATGTGAGGGCGGCAATGAACCTCCGGGTTCCTTAAAAGCCAGTAATAATAATAATAATAATAATAATAATAATAATAATAATAATAATAATAATAATTTTTCATTTATATACATATTTCTAATATTTACACATCTTTCTGTGCCTAAAGTCTTAGGGCCATATTCATAGACATTCTTAGCGCGGGCTTCCGGTGAATGATCAGCGAACTATCGTTTTTCGTATTCATAAACTAGTGTTAACGATATGATATGATATGAATCCTGTACAAGTAACCAGTCGATAGCCGGGGCTAGTTTAGCACGCTCGTAGCACTGGCTAGCGAAATGTATAGCACTCTTAAAGTCTTATTATTGTTCTCCACTCTTCTCTATCCATCCAATCCATGTCGTTCAGTCTGCACTTTCTCATCCCTGTTCTGATCTCTTGTAACCATGAATTTCGAGGTCTCCGTTTGCTTCTTCTTCCAGGCGCACACTATTTCAGCACCAATTTAGGTAACCTTTCTTCTGGCATTCTTCTCATATGCCCATACCAGGTCAACTGCTTATATTATATCACATAATTCAAAACAGTGTTTTCGATGTTCATTTCATCTCGTATAGCTATATTTATATATTTTTTTCAAGTTTCCTAATTTTTTAATAAAAACAACAACAATAACAATAACAATAACAATAATAATAACAACAACAATAATAATAATAATAATAATAATAATAATAATAATAATAATACCTACTTACTTATGGCTTTTAAGGAACCCGCAGGTTCATTGCCGCCCTCACATAAGCCTGCCATTGGTCCCTATCCTGTGCAAGATTAATCCAGTCTCTATCATCATATCCCACCTCCCTCAAATCCATTTGAATATTATTCTCCCATCTATGTCTCGGCCTCCCCAAAGGTCTTTTTCCCTCCGGCCTCCCAACTAACACTCTATATGCACTTCTGGATTCGCCCATACGTGCTACATGCCCTGCCCATCTCAAACGTCTGGATTTAATGTTCCTAATTATGTCCGGTAAAGACTGCAAGGCGTGTAATTCTGCGTTGTGTAACTTTCTCCATTCTCCTGTAACTTCACCCCTCTTAGTTCCAAATATTTTCCTAAGAACCTTATTCTCAAACACCCTTAATCTCTGTTCCTCTCTCAAATTGAGAGTCCAAGTTCCACAACCATACAGAACAACCGGTAATATAACTGTTTTATAAATTCAAAGTTTGAAATTTTTTCAGAGCAGACTAGATGACAAAAGCTTTTCAACCGAATAATAATAATAATAATAATAATAATAATAATAATAATAATAATAATAATAACTTAATATGGGAACAAGAATAGCTATAACAGTAATAATAATACTTTATTATTATTATTATTATTATTATTATTATTATTATTATTATTGTTATTGTTATTGTTATTGTTATTATTATTATTATTATTATTATTATTATTATTATTATTATAAATTGAGCTTTCTCAAAATAAGTCATGCTACGCGACTGCAGTAGAATATCAACTAATTTAGTGAGCTTTAATTAACGTCAGTTTTTGGATTTTTCAAAAGTAAGTGGTAAAGTTAATGGCTCATATTTTCTTGATTTTGTACACCATCTTAAAATTTTTTGGCACTGGCATATTAGACAAGAAATGAGAGATCTTTTGGATTATGACAACGAGTTTGTTTGTTTCTGATTGTTCTGTGGTCGTAGTATCAGTAGACACTTTTCTGGAACTTACCTGGAAGATCGCCAGATATTCAAGAATTCAGAGCTGCTGTTTACAGCCGTTGCTTGTACAGGAACAAAATGGTGGACACATAAATCTACGATGAAGTTATGGCAATGGGTGGTGATGAAAAAAGTTCCCTTCTTGTGTAATTAGCCAGTGCCAGAATTTTTAATATTGTAGGGGAGACTGTTGTACCTTTAGCATAGTGTACCTTTGAACATTTTTTGTTTTTTAATTTTTGCTGCTACCTAGAGGACTCAAACTGAAGTAGATTGTAGAGAAAGCCGCTAAGTAGCTCTGGTCTTAGTTTCAGTTTGATTTATTGCAAAGTGGGAGTTCCGTGGACAAAATAATTTTTTTAGTACCGAAAGTAAACATTTCGTTCATTGATGTATCTTTTCTAACACAAAACCAGATTGCATTTGTTAATATCTTTCAAGTACGGTGTGTTCCCTATCATCTAGTGAGTAATAACATATTTTAATTTCCATGATTTATTTGACTCTCTAGTTTTCGGAGCCATATTTGTTTAAACGTGCACCCTCTTGTACCTTTGAACACAAGACATCTTGCACCATGGAACATATTCTATCGGTTTTTGTTTTTCTTTTATTTTAAGGTCATGTCACGAAGTAAATCTGGAATTAAAGAGGTCCCCAATTGATTCGGATGTCTTGAAGAAAGCTGTTGAATCAGTTATTGCTTCTCCAGGAAATAAAATCTAAATCAAAGAAGCCTGTTCTGGTTTATGATTGAATATACATTTTGTGTTAGCGCGTCTGCCTCCAGACTATCCGGCCCCGGTTCGATCCCCGGCGAAGTCACAGATAGATTGTACACCAATATGCCTGGATTAAATCACAAATCTCTTTGCAGTCCATATTAAGGGAAGGCATATGTCACTGTTGATAGTGATTCGTCAGTTGGACGGGGACGTTAAGCCTGGCGGCCCCCTTGGTGCTATTCGACAGGAGCAGGTTACGTGCCGGCACTGGGTTTACCCTTCTCTCTTTATCACTCATTCCATACACTACACTTACAATAACAATAATTACACATACAGTCACCTTAGTACACGACGTAACTCTCCACAGATACACATTATGTACAGCGTGGCCTGTCGTAGTGATGTGCAACTTGAAAATAGGTCACAATCCTATCATCTATCCGCAGTATGTGGAATCCGAATCATGCAAGTGAAGTGGATAGGCATTGGAGAGAGAGAGACACAGAAACAAACACACACGATCATAGCAAGGCATCCTTACTTTAGTGAAAAACTTAAATCATACGTTTGCAAAGACTAGATTATATGATTACTAGTGGCTTGTGCAGCAAATGCTGCTGCAAACTAAGTTCGTTAGACGTTCAAATAAACATTTTTCAGATTTATTTTCAATGAAGAATACTTGTCTTTTTGATAGTTATTTGCTTCCATAATAATGAAACATACTCCCTCTGAATGGATTTTTTTAGGCCAAATACTTTTTCTTGAACCCATCCAACTTCAGTTCTTGAGTTTCAACGCGAAAACGCAAGTATCGATGTCAGGACGATAGCAGTAGCTATTTCAGGTCATAGTGGATTGTAGGCAAAAGTTAAAAAAAATGTCAGGTTTGCTAAGCTTTCGAACAATAGCATTTTCATATAGCTGCTGCATGTAGAACTTGAAATGTAGAGCGTAAAATCATTTTATCCTACTAAGAGATCTTGCTGAAATGATCTGGAGACTACAAAATTTTCTAGGCCTCTTATTTTATCAGTAAGTAATACCTTTTGATCTTTCCTTAGGAACTGTAATTTTTGCGCTCTCTCGAGCCAATACTGAAGACAATGACACATATCAATATCTACACTACACCGCCATTAAGTATATGAAAAAGACCCAACCCCACTGGGTTAATAAGTATGAAAATATTTGATTTTTAATAACAATATTATTATCTTACTTAAGTTTTGTAGTTATATATAGAAGCCACTCAGTAAATTATAGAAATAAAGATCTTAATTAAGATATTCTCTACATTTACTTACATAACCACAAAAAAGGTTCACTTTCATGTCATTAATATAGCATCAATATTATGTACAATTAATGAAAAAATAGATGCATCATGATATTAACTATAATAATATTTAATTTCTAGTGGTAATAATGTCATCAAACCGCCTCAAGTTTCGTAGATTTGAACATCCAATACACAGCTGTACTCAGAAAATTATACACTGCAGAATCAGTTTTTAATAACAAATTGAATTGAGCTGTAAATATGTCGGCAATCTGCAGGTCATGGCCTTCGTGTAACAGCCTATTGTTTTTTGTAGTGTGTGTTTTGTTCTGAAATTCAATCAAGTCGGGCGTGATTGAATAAAATTAGTTCTCAAGCCTTGGAAATTTTAACACGAAATTAAATTACATTGTTGTTACAGATCGCGAAGGCTAAAACTAGATAATTAATGCAATATCTTTACTCAGCCCAGGAACGTATTATGAATTTCTCAATGCAGTTGTACATAGTGAGCAGACTGTGTTGTATCCAACTGAATTCTTGAATTCTTTGAAACCACAAGGATTGCTATCATATAATTTAATACTTAATATTCAATCACCAATAGTACTATTGTGAAATACTGACCCACCAAAATTATGCAATGAAACAAGAATTGGTGTGAAAAAACTCATTCAGAACGTAGTAGGTAATAGAAGTGACAATATTAACTGGCAAAACGAAAGAAGATGTTTTTATCCACGCATTCTTATGATACCCACTAACATGCGTTTCGATTTTAAGTAACAGCAATTACAGTGCGACTAGCATTTGTAATGGTCATATTATAATTAAGCTCAAGGACAGTCGCTCGAAGTTGCAGACATTAACTTAAAAACTCCGTGTTTTTCACATTCTCAACTGTATTTTGTACAAAGAAGTAGGGAAAAAAAAAAAGATTTTACACACATCAAAAAGAAATCCAATTATACTTTTGTCATATTGCTAATGTAGTATGTGAATGTACGTAAGCCGACTGAAAATAACACTGTCAGGTCAGATAGTAAAAATAAAAATAATATCATACGTCTCTCAAAATATTGTTGTTCATGTCCGAAAATGTGTTACTGCGAAACTCTAACTATATAATCACGTTGCCAATGTAGTATGTTATGCGTTGTGGAAATAATCTCTTAATTTATAAAAAAAAAAAAAAAAAACTGGTATACGTCTCTCAGAATATTAGTCTCTATGTTAAAAAACGACTTATTGCGAGTTTATATTGTATCTGTATTCTGTGTATGAAATAAGAATTAATATAGGCCTAACATGTTCTGAATTTGTGAGATAGAGTTTCTCAAGTCCTATTAAAAAAATATGCATGCAGAAGTCAAGGGGTAAAAAATCTTCCAATATAAATTAAGTGATATATGTAAATAAAACAGCAACAGAAATAATAGCTTCTATAGCTTCTATCGCTACACGAATGTTAAAAACTGGCTTCGTACCCTCCAAGTTTAAACAAGCCCGAACTATATTAATCCATAAAGGTGGTGATACAATGGATTTAACAAACTGGAGGCCTATCACGATATGTTCAGTAATCAGAAGAGTAATTGAACGTGTACTTGACCGACGTATCCACGAATTCGTGAGTTTTAACCCCAACCAAAGAGGTTTCACCAACTCCTCTGGTACTCACATCAACACTGCAATTCTAGATTCTCTGCTACGTGAAGCCAAAACAAATGCAAAAGATCTGGCTGTTATTTTCATTGATATACGGAAAGCTTTTGATAACATAGGTCATGACCACTTAAGAAATACCTTAAATGCATTACCCATTCCAACTAAACTCACAAATCTGGTCTTCAGCTTACAGACAGGCAATATTACAACGATTCAATCTAACAATGGTAAAACAAAACCCATCACCATAGTCAGAGGTGTGTTACAAGGTTCGCCTTTGTCACCTACTCTTTTCAATCTATGCATTGACCATATTTTGAACGAACTTAGTGAACACGGCATGACTACTCAGTATGGATTTAACTTAAGTCCATCTGAAGATCAATTAACTGTAATGGGCTTCGCAGATGATATTGTTATCATTGGTAAAGACAAAAAAATCCTCTTTAACACTCTTCAATCACGCAGTTCAACAATTCCATGAAATCGGACTAGACATTAACATTAACAAGTGTAAAGGCATGTGTATTAAAAATGGTCAGCTGTTTGAAGAAAATTTCCACATCTGTCTGGAAATGAAATAGCTGGTTTGCAAAGAGGTGACTTCATTCGCTATCTAGGAGTCAATTTTTATGGCGAGATTAATTTTGATCCTCTTTCAACATTGTCTAAACTAAGAACAAATGTAGAATTGCTTATTTCTTCACCACACTTACAAGCGGATCAAAAATACATCATCATTAACACCTCAATCTGTCCTAGTGTAATATATCCATTTCAGACAGTGCCTCCAAAAAAAATTTCTAATAAATTCATAGTGGATGCAGATATTATGATAAGGGGTGTGCTGAAAGAAATACTGCAACTGCCTAATGACCTTCCTACAAATATGTTGTATACAGACACAAAATTCAAGGGATTAGGTTTATTCTGTTCAGCATGGGAATTACACTTACAAAATATAAACGCATGTAAGATATTGCTTAAATCCAATAATTCCTTCCTACATGCTACAAGGAAATTATCCCAAGAAATTACATCCAGTCTCACAGCACTCAATATCACCGAATCAGCAAATATTTTGGACAAGTACGGCACTGTAGATACGCGAAAGGTACGGCGAGTATTAAGAGAAAAAGCGTTAGAGAACTGGAGCCAGAAAAAACATAAAGGCAAAGGCGTGCTCTTATACCAACAATATACCCCGGCCAATAAGAGGATCCGGAATCACAAGGGTCTTTCCTGTAGTGAGTGGAGGGAAGCAATCAAGATGAATGCGAACGTGTCAGCTGTGCGTAGTGTACCTGGCAGGTCTTCGGGCAGTAACCTCAGTCGACGTTGCGGCAGGGAGGTTGAAACCCTTGCCCATGTCATGGGGGCCCTATCCACACAGTGAACTTCTACGAAGTACGCGGCATCATACAGTAAGATATATAATAGCAACTGCCTTAAGGAACAAAGGTTATTCAGTATATGAAGAAGTACACGGCATATCCAGTGAGGGCAGTAATCGAAGAATTGACATAATTGCATTTAAACCTCCCTCTCTTGAAGGTTACATCATAGACCCTACTGTGAGATTTGAATCGCACGAACACCAGCCAGAAGAAGTACACGAGAAAAAAAGGAATATATATGAACCTTCCATCAATTTTTATAAGGACAAATACCATCTGGAATCCATCGTCATTACGGGACTAATGATAGGAGCCCGTGGGACCATACCCCAGTTCCTAGTCGACTTCTGTAAATCTTTTGCCCTGCATAAAAGTATTTTAAGAGATCTAACAATTGCAGCACTCAAAGTCTCAATAGCTATTTTCAGGCATCATACATATGGACCATGACTAATTCGCATCTCCTTGACGTTACTTCGTTTAACATCATGTGTTTCAATATAATTCAAATTCTTTCTTTTTCACTCTAACAACAATTTATCACTAAGCCTCAAGGCTTTTACTTTATTGTATCATGGTACTCTTTGTCGACGGCAACCTGTAGCGGTTACAGGAAGAAATTAAATTAAAATTAATTGATTCTTTGGTACAACCAGTTTAATTAAAAAAAAAGAAACAAAAAGAACAACTCGGGCAACGCCGGGTGCTTTCAGCTAGTAATTATATAAAATGTCTCACTTTTCGTTAGAGAGATCATCTGGGCTCTAGTTGTGTCAGACTTTCGCGTTACCTACGTTTGTTCATAGTGCTCCTACTCTACTTCGACTAGAGCGGTGAACGAAACATCATTTGAAAGTAAGGGAAATGCGTACGCGATAAAAAAATCATTAAAAGAATCTTGAAAACTGTCAAGATGGCGGCCATGTCAACATTAAATCACCCATGATTTCTCACTTTCACCACCTAAAACATTTTACATCTCGCGAACCACTCTACATACACTAACGAAGAAATATTCTTTAGAAAGCGCTTAACGATACCTAACAACATGGAAAGATGAAATTTAAGAAATAAAAAACTTAATTAAAAATATTTCACTAAATTTTATCGTACAGCTTCACGATGTGGAGATTAACTTCCGCAAAAGCAAGAAAACTACCGAAGACGGATGGAGGAGGCAGAGGAGGGCTCACAGATGCTGAAAAATGCGGAAAATATATCGTCAACAATCAACTTGTTGGGGTTACTTTTTATATGAAATTTGCGTTTCAACCGTAACTTGGATCCCGGAGATTTTTTTTATTATTAAGGCTGGTTCACAATAAACTGGGAACGGAAACGAGAACGGAAATATTGTTAAAATAAATGTATTTCCGTTCTCGTTCTAATCGTTTCCGTTCCCGGTTTATTGTGAACCAGCTTTTACTGGGTATATGTCCCTGCGGGACCTTGTCATGTGCTCTCTTGCTTTGTCTCACCGGCGGCCCTTTGTTGCGTTGACCATACGACCAAACAGGACTGCAAATGTGTTCGTATCTGTCTCACAGTTACCTAGTATCCGGCCCTGTATTACGATAAATATGTCCAATAAAATAATATAAATATCATTACAGTAACATGAATGGTGTAATACTGAAGTAATGTAAGTAGCGTTCGATACTGGACTTGGTCCTTGATGAAACACAAGCTGCAACTGATGTGTAACCAAGTATAACGGCAGCAACGTATAATTATCTTTGGACAAATGGCAGACCGTCCACGCTTGTAACTTGGGGATTTTTCTATTCACCCTTCAACACCTACTGTACGTCATAGTATGGGCTTCATTAAAGTATAGCTTCTCCAGCTCTCGATTTCACATTGTAGTTCAATGTATTTTAAGTCCTGAGAAATTACCGAATTTGGGGATAATTTACATGTTGGTTGGGCAAGTAGGTCGGTGGTCCATTTATTGTAAAAACTCATTACCACACTTCGCGGCTTAGAAAGCCACGAAAAAACCTCAAAACATTGTCAATCGGGTAATATTGTTTGCGGTAACAAAAAGTTTCACAACAAAGACCGCTAAATCGAAGAATTAACTTACAGATACGGCCAAATGATTAGAATACGCACTATTTATACTTGTATTTACTTTAAACGGGCATAAATAGACTACTACAGTATACGGGGTGAGTAAAAATTATGGAACAATGCTTGTAACTTTCTTATTTATAATTTTATGAAGAAACTGTTTATACAAAAGTTGTAGGGTATCAAAGAAGGAATATTTTGAACATATTTTAAAGTATTATGCTTTTCATTTATAAAGGTTGTGCCAATGAGTCTGTTTTTTTTTTTTTAAATAGCACCATGTACAGTTGTCAAAAAAAAAAAAAAAAAACAAAAAAAAAAGTGGCCGCACTCATGAACAGCGAATATTTTCCAAGTCCACTTCGGGTCGCGGCGATGTTACACGATGCATGTGTTTGTACAAGCAGTTACGGAACTATGAAAGTGTTCCATATCTGCGCCTCGTAGACCAGCGGTAGAGTGCTTGTTTAATGATGCAAAGGTTGTGGGTTCGGGCCTTCAAGTCTTCATTTTATTTTTTAATCGTTCTTTAGCGATGTAAATGATATTCAAATTATCATTTATATTCAGTTATCGTTCTTGATGGATATCACGATATTTATATCTTTTTTATCGTTCTTTAGAAATATGAATAAAATTCAAGTCATCATTTGTATTCTGTTATCGTTTTATAACGATATGAATAATAATTATTATTATTGTATCTCCAATGGGGGTTAGCCCTATTTTACATATATATGTTAGGGCTATAGTTTTATACACAAAAAAGATAGGCATAAAGAGAAATGGAAAAGAAAATTAAATTAGCTTACGCGATGTAAACAAAACATAAACAATCCGTAAATTAGGCATTGCGATTGCAAAACAAATATCAGGTATTAATTTGAAACATACAAAAACATTAACAACACACATACGTAACACTTGTATAACACAAATATGCAGCTTTCCGTACCATACATCATAAATTAATACACAATAGTCACACAAACACAATCAAAATATAATTACGACATTGCTACGACTTCAAGCATCCCATAACTGACTCACATACATAACAAATCAAGCATCCGTTACAACACATACACTTCAACATAGTAACCACACTTTTAAAAGTTACAAAATTGGCTCCAAGAAGAATAAATAGGACACTGTTACTAATTACTATTCTTCTACAATTTCTTAAATACATCTGTAATAAATCTGTGAAATTCCAATATGAATAATTTCACGTTTTTTATATTCTGTTATAGTTCTTTAGCGATATAAATAATATTCAAGTTATCATTTATATTCTATTTTCCTTCATTAGCATTATAAAATAATATTCAAGTTATTTATATTGTTATTGTTCTTTCGCAATATAAATAATCTGTATTTTGTGTAAGTAATTATTATAACACAAATAACCATCTTTCTTTGTAAAATAGGTTATTTTATTTAGATAATTAAGTACGTATTATATAATATCTTATATTAATTAAACAAACCGATATTTATCATTTATATTCTGTTATCGTTCTTTAGCGATACTGTATAAATAATATTCAAGTTATTTATATTGTAATCATTCTTTAGCGATATAAATAACATAAATTTAATATCAGGTTTGGAAAAATCCAGTTGCATAATACTGTTATTAGTTTTTCTTTTTGTATTATTACATTATACTATCTTGAACCACAATAAAATGAAAAGGAGTAACGAGGAATTGAACCTCAGATGTTGACATCTAAATTCCGACGTTCGTCTTCTGAGCTACGAGGGCAAAAGTGTGGAAACATTTTCGGAAAAATTGGCCCAATCACACTCAAAGATTTTCTGATGATTTGTAGAAGCTAGTCCAGAATGCGGGGGGCAAAGGCTAATTGGGATTTTCCGGTCTCTGATCGGGTCAAACATCCTGATAGAACTAATATTTAACCCTTGCCGTGACTTTCGGTGAAGTCCGGAGGGCTCAACTAATCAAATCCACTCTCCTCATCTCCACGCTTGGGCCCCCTGGAATCTAATAAGATGCGAAAGAGATAGTGGTGTGCGGAAAGCAACGGGATGTTATCGCATTTAGGCCTATCCTTCCCAAGAAAAACTGCAAACATGAACAAAGGAAGCTTTCAATAGAAGAAGAAGGATCTTCTGCGGACCTCTGGAAAAAGAACTAAGGAAGGGACTAGTGAAGTGCTTTGTGTGGAGTGTGGCATTGTATGGGGAAGGAACATGGACATTACGACGAAATGGAGAGAAACGAATTGAAGCATTTGAAGTGTGGATGTGGAGAAGAACGGTGCGTGTGAAGTGAACAGACAGAATAAGAAATAAAATTGTGTTTGAAAAAGTGAGTGAAGAAAGAATGATGCTGAAACTGATTAGAAAGATAAAAACTAATTGGTTGGGTCTCTGGTTGAAAAGAATAATAGACGACATTAGGATATGTGGATCATATGCGGAGACTAAGAGGAAGGCAGAACATAAGAAAGATTGGAGAGTGCTGGGTTTGCAATGAAAGACCTGCCCATGGGCAGAACACTTATGTATGTATGTTCAGAATGCCTGGAATATCGTGTGTCTAAGAACAGTCGCTATTTGCAAAGACTAGTTGATTCCATGCCCACTCGACTGCAAGATGTCATGGAGATAAGAGGAAGATAGACTAAATATTGAATTGTGGTATTTTGTTTTGTTTTTTTGAACGCTTAATTGTTTGAATGTTTTAAGGCCGACGCCAGTAAATTTGTTTTGTTTATGCCACGAAAGACATTTTTATTGAGAATAAAATCTTTTTTCTTTCCATTTGCAGCCACAATATTATAATGATAAAGTCATGGCATAATATATTAATGAACCTGATGTTAATTACTAAAATAATCGTAAAAGAGAAAGGAGCCATTATGTATAGTTTGCCTCTCACAATAACAGAACAAAAAAGAACATAAAAAGCACGAGGTTGTAGTCGAACGCAGGACCTCATGAATAAGAGGCCGGAACGCTACCATTACGCTATCGAATAACACACAGAATACTTCAATTATAACTGTAGATATCAGGCAACGTGGTCCAACAACATGTAACATCGCCTGTCTCCGAATTGTAGTGAAGATACCCGAAGGGAACTTTGTTTCAGGAGAGCGGCCACTTTTTCTTTTGACAACTGTACTTATTTCTCCATTTTTGGATTCTTCAGGTCTCAGTACGTACAAAATCATGTTTTTTTTACCATTTATAAACTATTCTTTTGTAAAAATTACCTCTTTTGATGGCAATGTATGTGTACTGAATAAAGGGAAATTTTAATGTTTCAGTACATCAATTTGAGGAGCATTAGGATTAAACAATTGCAGACAAAAGCAATAGAAATAAGTGAATAAAGCTCATAAAAAGAATTGAATAACATTGGCTAAAAATTAAACAATTTCAAAGATAGATTTATAAATTTTTGACAGTAAATGGGAGCCATTTTGATCACCTTTTGTGAACTGAAATAAACACGTGATACAACACAACAATGCTAATTTTGATTTTAGTGGGTTTTCTTGCTTTAAAATCCATGTATTGCATTACTATTGCAGTTAAATTTCAACGGTATATCCTACAATGTGTCTTTTTTAAATTATAAATTTAAATAATATTAGTATTGTTATTCAATTCCTTTTACCCCCTTTAAGTCGCTGACCGCATGGATTGTGGGGTACTACTTATGCGGCGTTGAGACATCTTGCAATTGCCTTCAGCGCTTTTGAAACACTTGTAATTATCTCACTATCCACAAGTCCTATAATTTGTTTTATTTGACAAAACTTACTCTAAATATGAGAACTATGACTCCTGTCAATTAATGTACTACCTTACGTTCCACCCTGTATATTTAGATATTCAAAGGAAGTACGTTATAAAGCTGTAGACAAAGTGCAACATTCATCTCACCATATCTTAAAATAGAGATTTTGGACTTACTTCCCTCTGAGGTAAGAGACTACAAATAATAAATGTCTAGCGATAAACTATCTCCTAACAACGCTGTGTTGTGATGACGAACATAAACTCTACGAACGTATGCATCAAACTAACATTAACTTAAATACTTCATTTTCACAAAAGATCTCAAAAATGGCCTCGACTAATACATTGGCACTCTTGTAATGGTGGCAATGTAGAAGTGTAGACCTCGACTCAGCATAACTGCACGTTGAACCTACTTTTAACTTCTCATAACCACTGTCATTACATCGGTCAGAAGGGGAACACAGGTAGCTTTGCGTTACGCATGTGTGCACCCAGGAGTGGATGTGTGTGTGTGTTTGTGCAAAATTGAAGGTCACAATACGCACGTGTTGCCTTTTCATCACAGCTTTAGAGTTAGCTTTCTCTGTTCTTAGATTTCATGTATGAAAACGCTCTTCAATGTTCTAAATCTTCAACGATAAATTGTCTTTTATTTACTGTGTTAAAAATTTTCTATTTATCCTTTTAAAATATAGTTTTATCCGTTTAGGAAAACAAAATAAAATTGTTATAAAATTGTTCCAGGAGTAATAAAAAAATTGAGGAGTTCTCTGAAACAAGCTCTGAATTTGAGGTACAGAGCATAAAACATTTTACATCCAGTACAACAGCACTGCGCAAAACGGCATTCAAATGTTTCTAGAGGGCGCTGTGTTTGTTGGAGGGAAATAGTATTTTGTCAGGAGGGAGATGCATTTTTAAGGATTCAATATACAGTTTCATCCGTTTGGGCAAGGATAATATTAATTTATTATTATAAAGCGTTTATGATAGTAGGAAAAATCTCTTGCTGGTTATATTGGGTGCTATTCATAGACATTTCACTATCCCGCGCTACAAGCGTGCTAAACTATTCCAGATATCGACTGGTTACTTGTACAGGATTCATAACATATTATATCGCTAACACTGGTTTATGAATACGAAAAACTTTAGTTCGCTGATCATCCACCGGAAGCCCGCGCTAAGAATGTCAATGAATATGGCCCTATGATTAAAAGATGGGAGTTTCCATATATGACAATCAACAATGCATAATCTGAAAGGACAAATGAAAATCGTAGATGATTAAATTGGCTACTACAAATCAACAGCGGGCACAATTTGTTCTTTGGTATGCTAAATTTGAGAATGTTAAAACAGTTCAAAGGGAATTTCGACGTGAGTATGGTGTGCGTAATGTACCTAAATACGATTCCATAATGTTCTGGTATCGAACATTTGTAGAAACAGCTTCTGTGTTCAAAAAACATGCAGGAGGTTGCAGGAGAAACCCAGTACGAGAAGCAGCTATATCTTGGCTTGGTCCCCAGACTCCCCAGATCTAACCCCTCCTGATTTCTTCGTATGGGGTTTTGTTAAAGACATTGTCTAATCACAGAACCTCAGGAACATTGATGATCTGAGAGTAAAAATTGCTCAAGATTTTCAACAAATCACCCCTCTTATATTACATCGGACATGGGCTGAATTTCATCACCGTTATGAGTTGTGCAGGGTGCACAATGAGGATCATGTTGAGCTCTGAGGAATCTCCCATCTTTCAGCGTTGTATGCACAGAGTTTCAACAAATGAAGTTCAGTAGTAAATGTTTTACGGTGTTTTTATTTTATCCATACTCAAACGGATCACCCTGTATACTTACAACGGAAAAAATAACGTAATGTACTTTTAGTTATTATTCCAGGGAACGAACGCCTCAATTATTTTAGCTTCAATATGACGTTAAAACACGGGAGTTACGTAACCTTATTTTTAGGAGTAAATGAAGTCAGATTTTCAATTAGAGAACGAAATGCCGTTTACTGTAAAATGTGTGTTTTGTCTTGCAAATTTGAAAGTGTGACAGTTCAACGAACGTCGTTTTAGCCACGAAACTTAAAGCTTCTTGGTCGTATACTGCACGTGGCAACATATCTGTGAAAAGACAAGGCAAAGTTCATAACCTTAGACTGTCCCGGAAGACTGTAAATCCAAAAGTATTCGCAAAATTCGGAGCCGGTTTGTAAGACATGTACTATCCCACAGCGGTGGGTTCTTTGAAAGTTCCAAGTAACAATACGTCTAATATTACAGGCAAGCCGCAACCTCCACTCATTGCACACCTCATCTGCAATCTTCTCTGTCAGACAAGCCACATCCCTTCCTTGTAATTCTGCCGATATCATGTAGAGAGAAACGACAAGCAAAGAAGGCAATTACGTGAATGTATGGTTAACCCCTTGTGGAGCGGTTCTAAAGGTCATCCAGGGTCATATTTCACAGGCATAATAACTTAACGCCCGCCCTGTTGGCTTGTCTTGTGTAGGAACAAGCATATGCTCTTCGCTGCTTACGACAGAGATCGAGGCTTAGACGTAGGCCTGCTAACTTCACCGAAGGTAAACGTCCTAATTCGGACAGGCCGAATTAAAAATTAACGACACTTTTATTGCTATTAGTTATTTTGTTATACATTTTCAAGTCTCATTTAATACTTTTTCACCTGTTTGATAGTTTGTGCATAGGGTTACCATATGTCTCCTAAAATACGGGAAAGTTTCCGTTACATTGGAAACAATGGAGGTGACATTGAATACGCGTAGATGTTCTTGAGGGATTAGGTACAGCTTACAGCAGTAAAATTTTTGGAAATATTCAACATTTTTCCTCAATTACTGTATCTTGTACAATAATGAAAACTGGTATGTGTAAAACACTGCCCTTCTGCTACATAAAAAAATGTACGATTAAAAAAAATTATGTATATATATATATATATATATATATTTTTTTTTTTTCAAAATTCATTGTGGTAGTTCACTGTGCAGTAATGAAACGTTTCCCTCATAACTCATAAACTTGTTAACTTTTTCATGTTCTCTCTCTTTTATTTTATTGCTGAAACACATGTTTACAATACCATGCTCTTTCAACTACATTCCTCAATAAATAATATTTTTTTTTATTTTGTGTTAGAAGAAAATACTGATATTTGACCATGTATGTTAATGAATTTATTTTTATTAGACAATCTATCAAAGGTAGAGAAGTGATCTTTCATCATATTGTAGATATGACATGCATAAATACACAAAAAATTTCATCACAGAATGTTGGATAGTTTTTGAGTTATGTGGGAAACGCTTCATCACTGCACAGTGAACTGAATTTTGGGGGGGGGGGGGAAAGAAAAAAAAAAGAAAAAAAAAAGTAAATAATTTTTTTTTTAAATCGTAAAAATATTTGTTTCATATAGCAGAAGGACAGTGTTTTACACATAATAATTTTCATTATTGTAAACGATACAGTAATGGAGGAAAAAAATGTTGAATATTTCCAAACGTTTACTGCTGTAAGCTCTACCTAACCCCTTATGGGGACACTCCATTAAAAACGACAACTTTTTTCCTAATCATTTTTTCCCCACCAAATTTTGAGAGCTAGTTTACTATGCAAAGAACTAATAAAATCCTAATTTTGAACTCTCAAATGTTTTTGGCTTTTGATTTTTTTTACTATTCTTTTTAGAAATATTTTCAAACCCAAATTTTTAGTAGAAGATTACAATTTTTAAGCTTACATTTTTTTGGTACATTCACAACACACATAGAGGAACATTTCTACTGTATGCATTAATTTTATGAAATATCTCAGTTATTCACTTTCTATTTTCTTTTGTTATTTTGAAAATGTTATTTTTTCTGTAATTCATTTAAAAATATTACTAAAATGAACTAGCAGCATTTCTTACAAAATAAAGGCATAGAAACATGCAGCTACCTCAAAAATTTCTTGCAGTTTGTTCTTATTTAAACGAGTTTATAAAGGTCCATTGTATTAATGGTGTGTGAATTAAGAAAAAGGAAGCGCATGTTGTCACTACGCATGACATTCTTGTATTTCTAGTTTTTGTTTTAATTTGTTTCAAATTTTCATAAGCAAGTCTTGTTCAGTTACAGGAGAATGGAGAAAGTTACACAACGCAGAGTTGCACGCATTGTATTCTTCACCTGATATAATTAGGAACATTAAATCCAGACGTTTGAGATGGGCAGGGCATGTAGCACGTATGGGCGAATCCAGAAATGCATATAGTATTAATTGGGAGGCCGGAGGGAAAAAGACCTTTGGGGAGGCCGAGACATAGGTGGGAAGATAATATTAAAATGGATTTGAGGGAGGTGGGATATGATGGTAGAGACTGGATTAATCTTGCTCAGGATAGGGACCAATGGACGGCTTATGTGAGGGCGGCAATGAACCTCCGGGTTTCTTAAAAGCCAGTAAGTAAGTAAGTAAGTAAGTAAGTAAGTAAGTAAGTAAGTAAGTAAGTAAGTAAGTAAGTCTTGTTCTTTTTCCATAACTGGGATTAGGCAATATCGTCTGATCCGTCTCCATATTGTTACGCTCCATCTCTTCATAGGACGTCCGATATCTATCTGGTCTTTATATTTTATTTCCTATTACTGGTATTTTCTTCTTTTTTTTGTTATCCATCGTATTTAAGAGTTCTTTTCAATTTCCTTTAATTTCTAATCATATCTTGCCTTATACATCATTTTACTTTACGTAGAACTCTCAACTCTACTGTCTGCAATTTACTCTTATCCTTTTCCCTCACTATCCATGATTCGCTTCATTAAATGGATACTGGAACAGTCAATGTTTTATAAGATTTAATTTTTGTTTCCTGTATTATTTTGTTTTGCACCTTACAAATACTATTTATTGTTCCACGCAAATAAGACGATGACCACTGTCATAGGAAGAAAAATAAAGAAGGTAAACTTGCGAATTCTAAATGAGGCTGTAGAGCAAGTGGACAGCTTCAAATACATGGGGTGTACTGTAAGCAGTAACATGAGCTGCTGCCAGAAAGTCAAAAGGAGGATAGCAATAGCAATGGCCTAGGAAGCTTTTAATAGAAAAATAGCCATCTTCTGCGGACCTCTGGAGAAAGAACTAAGGAAGAACCTAGTGAAGTGCTTTGTATGGAGTGTGGAATTGTATGGAGCAGAAACATGGACATTACGACAAAGTGAAGAGAAGCAAATAGAAGCATTTGAAATGTGGATATGGAGAAGAATGGAACGTGTGAAGTGGGCAGACAGGATAAGAAATGAAGCTGTGTTGGAAAGATTAGTGAAGAAAGAATGATGCTGAAACTGATCTGAAAGAGGAAAAGGAATTGGTTGGATCATTGGCTGAGAAGAAACTGTCTACTGAAGGATGCACTGGAAGGAATGGTGAGCGGGAAAAGAGTTCGGTGTAGAAGAAGATATCAGATGATAGAAGACATTAAGATATGTGGATCACACGTGGAGATAAAGAGGAAGACAGAAAATAGGAAAGATTGGAGAAAGCTGGGTTTGCAATGAAAGACTTGCCCTTGGCGAGAACACTGAATGAATGAATATCAATTGAAACTTTTCAGTTTCTATGTCTTTTGTCTGTATCATAAGTTCCTCCACGAATAAAATCCAGGAGCCTCTACTAGGTGTAGGAATCAGTTTTCACTGGAGATGAAACACTCCTAAAAGCTGAAGCTATAATTTAGATAATGATGATTAGGGAAATTTAATTCTAAAACGCGAAGTTTTCTGCATAGTCTACACCAGCGATGTCAAAGCAAGCGCATTTTTCTGACCTTGACGTCGTGCGCGGGCAGCAAGCGCTAAGTATGGAAAGAGGAAGGGTTGTTTATATGAATAAGCAACCTGTTGGATTAAGAAAACAGTGGTGCACAAACTTCAAACGGAACGTGAAATTTTATGTCGTTATTTTTATATGGCTTCTTTCTGTTTAATATTATCCATATTATCTGTAAAACAAAAGTACTAACACTGATTTCTTAATATTGCACTTGTGTTTTAAATCTTAACAACATAGTAGAGAGTTAAGAAGGAATATACACTTAAATTCCATAGTAGTATAATATTATACTGTACTAAGTGGATGAAACACATCATTCATAAAGAAAGTGATATTCCAAAGAAAGAGATTGAGTATAACATAAGTTGGAATTTATATTGATGGTATCTTTAGCCTTACAAAAGTAATCAATAAACTAATCAAAACAATATTACAGTACAAAGCAAAGTTACCTAGGTACTGTATCTGTTTTAAGTGTAGCTAATATTACATAAGAAAACTCTTATCGCATTATGCTTTTAAGGTGATATTTGTGAGCAACTTCCTATCATCAGAATATTAAATTATTTTCTCGAAATCTGCTGAAGTTATAGAGCTGACATTTTTACAACACATGGGCACGTATCTTTTGCTTATGATGTAACAGTAGTTGCTTTGTTAATTCATTTCCTTACAAACAATTTCCATACGAATATTCTCAAAATTTTCAGTACACTATCTTCAATAATACGTATATACGGTATATTAGATTTATGAAAACATTCTGTAAGGCTACTAAATAAATAGGCCTATACCTGAAAATTTCACTTTTCTATACGAAAAAATTTCTTTTGAATAAAAAAATCAAACTTGTGAAAAATGAGCATTAAAATTAAAACTTACATTCTTATAATGCACTTATACTTCTCAGGCAAATCTAAAAATTAACATGGATACAGTTTTAATAAGTTCTCTTCCCTTTATCTATTTAATCAGTGCTGGCCATCCCTGAATATAGCTCGACCAAGCGGCATATACTACCGCTTTCGTCTGTCTCTTTCCTTTACGCTGTAAAACGCTCAGGCTCTCCTGAGCTCTAAAGCGCGCGCTTGCTCCTATGGGCATCAATTGACATGCCTGGTCTACACTCAACTAAACGGAAGAAGTATTGCAAGAAGGTTTTATTACGATTTTTTGTGGAAACACTGTGCAGTTTAGTGACACAATCAAGAATCTTAAACCTGGATTTCTCGTGGGATGCCCTTGCCCTTGGATGGAGGAAGAAATTATTGAGTTTATCTGTTCCGAGAAGAGTCGTCTGTATTAGATTTCCAGACGTTAGTACGCGCTACCGGTGGACCGTCCTTTTATAGAACTAACGGGGGTAGCTGGACATGTCACGATAGATGGACAGCATAGATCACGCGCATCCTTGCACTCGCTCACTGTCTTACCTTTGACCTCTGGAGACAAGCAAATTGAATGCACGAGCCAGATAACCTCTGTCTCACAACACTGAATATCTTCCTTACACTGTACTGTTCCGTGTCTCCATTTATCAATATTAATATGAAGATCAAGTTTCACATGCAACTATCAAGAGGTGCCTAAAATCCTCACTTTTATCTGAACTGTAAACAATTTTTAAGCCATAAAAGACATTTCTTTAGAATTGTCGTCGCCACTGTCGCCGTCGGTCGACATCGTCTTTACGGCCTCATCCGTTCGTCCTATAATATGAACACTTTTAGCTGGAAACCATGATAATGAAATGACAAGTGCTGTCTAGCAAGTTCGATCCCAGTTAATAAATACATACAGTGAAACCTCTCTTTATGGACACTCCCAAGATGCGGACACTCCTCATATACGGACAGATTTTTATGTCCCAACAGAAATAATATAGAAATAATGATGAATTTAACTCTTGTTTACGGGCACTCTCAGATACGGACACGGACAGTTTTTTCACAATCCTGAAGCTTGCTTTACCTCCTAACTGCGAACATAACTTGGATTTCAAGACCTACGGTCTTACTAATAAACCGTGTATAGTTTTTATACGAGACTTATACAGAGTTGAGAGAGAAAATTTTACTAATAAACCATGCGTAAGCGATGGATGTATAAACAGCCTGTAACTGTACAATGGGAATTGGTTTGCAGTAGTTATATACACGAAAACACTTGTTTAAGCGTTGTATATAGAGAGAAAATGGCCGCCCCTCTAACAGCTGTTCGTATCGACTATCATTTTATGATAATGGTTGCCTTGTAACCACAGAAGAACAAATCAAAGAGTATAGAATAATTAGAATAATATTGCTGTAGCTTGTACTCTTTGACCAAAATATAGTGTGGTAATCGATCAAAGCCAGTTGGATTATCGATACTTAACACGCCACACCAGAGAGCTCTACCGGATGCAATAGAGAACCTCAGATATTGTATTACCTTTCGTAATGAAGTAATGACGAAACTATGACGTAGCTGTGTAACAATTGTACTGTTATACACGACGTATGTAGTGGTTATTAGTAAGGAATTTACACACGACTTATAAACGAGCTACTCATTGCATACGTATAAGACAGTTGAACATCTGTATGTAGAGTTTTTATTAGTAAGACCGCTAGTGTATTACAAAAAAGCAAAATTTAGTTTTGAGTAGTGTACAAAAATTCCTTAACATGGAAGAAGACAATAAGGGTCTCGTAGGCTACCACTGGCCCAGCTGGCTACCCCTTGTTAGCTACAAGCGGATGGATAAACAAAGTCATAAAATTTAACCTGTCTAATGGGTCCATGGCTTCCGCGATCGTGAAATTGTATTCTACATATTATGGGGTTAGTAGGATTATTCTCTTCACTTCAATCAGTTGTTCTGTTTCGAGAGACATGGCACCTGAACGTAAAGGTTAAGTTGAAAACTGTAAATTACAATACTGCATAACTGGAGACCTAGAATAAAACTGCATGGCACAGTACTGTGTTTTCCTTTTTCGGTCTTATCTACTACAGTTCAAAGTTGCAAAAAATGTATTGTAGTACAGTATACTTATTTAGAATTAAAATGCAGTAATACATTTAATTTAAAGCGTGAAGGGATACATAATGCATATTATAAATTTACTGTTAGATTGGGGAGCCTCCCTCCCAATAAAGGACACCTCCCAGATGCGGACAGATTGTTACGTCACTTCGATGTCCGTAAATGAGAGGTTTCACTGTACATACATACACTCTCATACATACAGTACATACATACACTCATACATACATACATACATACATACATACATACATACATACATACATACATACATATGTGTTCTGCCCATGGGCAAGTCTTTCACTACAAACCCAGCATTCTCCAGTCTTTCCTATTTTCTGCCTTCCTCTTAGTTTCTGCATATGATTCATATATCTTATCATCTGATATCTTCTTCTGCCCGAACTCTTCTCCCGTTCGCCATTCCTTCCAGTGCATCCTTCAGTAGGCAGTTTCTTCTCAGCCAGTGACCCAACCAATTTCTTTTCCTCTTCCTGATCAGTTTCAGCATCATTCTTTCTTCACCCACTCTTTGTTATTCTGTCTGTCCACTTCATGCCATTCTTCTCCATATCCGCATTTCAAATGCTTCTATTCGTTTCTCTTCATTTCGTCGTAATGTCCATGTTTCTGCTCCATACAATACCACACTCCACACAAAGCACTTCACCTAGTCTCTTCCTTAGTTTTTTTTCCAGAGGTCCGCAGAAGATGCTCCTTTCTTTATTAAAAGCTTCCTTTTGCCATTGCTATTCTCCTTTTGACTTCCTGATAGGAGCTTATGTTACTGCTTATAGTAGGATAAAGTTGCCTAATTCCGTGATACGTTTTTTCCACTGAATGTCACGGTTTGGGTATCTTGCTAGGAAGTGATCGACAATCCACAGTTACAAATATAATATTGTAAAGTCTTCATGATACCAACAATCAGCTTTATAATTTTAAATATTAAGCTCGTTCTCATAGAAGTTGTCACGTAGCATTTTCAATTTTTGCTTTCATATTTTCAAATCTTACTGTTACAATTTTGTGCTACACGTGTTTATTATTGCAGGAGAAAGAAATCTGAGTTCGGAACAGTCAGTTATTGTCGGGTGACAAGGTCAGTTCGGTTAGCCAGAATGCCTAAATTCAGTAAACCATTGAAAAGTAAACTCATGCTTACGTTAGTGAATTTGGTGCCTATGTGTTTTCAACCGACGGAACAGATTTATTATGTAAGGTTTATGAAAAGACAGTTAATCACGAAAACAAGTCTTTCGTAAGTCAACATGTGTCACCTACGAAGTAAATATATGAATTATGTTGACATAATTTAAATTTATTGCTAAAATATATTAAGTATTTTTTAAATCTATAATGCCTTTTTCACAGATTGTACCTTTTTTACGTTTTTATTGCCTTTTTTTGCCTGCCTATATTACTTACTGGCTTTTAAGGAACCCGGAGGTTCATTGCAGCCCTAACATAAGCTCGCCATTGATCCCTATCCTGAGTAAGATTAATCCAATCTCTATCATCATATCCCACCTCCCGCAAATCCATTTTAATATTATCCTCCCATCTACGTCTCTGCCTCCCCAGAGTCTTTTTCCCTCCGGTTTCCTGACTAACACTATATGCATTTCTGGATTCGCCCATACGTGCTACATGCCCTGCCCTTCTCAAACGTCTGGATTTAATGTTCCTAATTATGTCAGGTGAAGAATACAATGCGTACAGTTCTGTGTTGTGTAACTTTCTCCATTCTCCTGTAACTTCATCCCTCTTAGCCCCAAATATTTTCCTAAGCACCTTATTCTCAAACACCCTTAACCTATATTCCTCTCTCAAAGTCAGAGTCCAAGTTTCACAACCATAAATAACCGGTAATATAACTGTTTTATAAATTCTTGCCTGCCTATATTAAGTGTTATAAATGCCTAAAGATCCGGGCTCTAGTAATCAAGGCATTTTTGTCTTTCTTCCCTGTCACTTATGCGTCATATTAAAAATTTTTTATCTCCACATCAATTGAAAATTCGACACATGTTTATATGAACTTTTATACTCAGAGTAGTCCATACCACCATCTCTAAAATATTGTACTCGATATTCCTTCTGAATCACCCTACATGTAATATAAGGCATTAAGTTAATAATCATTATGCCAGAAGGTAACAATAGAGGAATCAAAACTGACGAATTCCTTGGTAGTTTTTTTTTGCAAGCTTCTAAATTTATTGCCATCTAATTCACAACAGGATACGTGAGCCAACCTGTTTGAAGAAGACTTCCTCTCTTCACAGTAAAGATAAGTATTACATAAATCCGGTTTGCCACGCTCCTCACACTAGCTCGAAGCTGGAGCAGAGATAAAATATTCTCATCCGAACTGGACTCGAACCTCACGCTTTTCAAGCAGCAATTGCAGCGATTAGTTTAGGTTACCTCGCAAGCGTGGCCAATTCTGAGTAGCGGCAGATCTGAATTGGATGATTGCGGCTGATGTATGAAGTACTGACAAGCCCCGTAATTATTCCGACATTCAAGGTATCGATCAAAAGAGAGCAAACCCCTCTAGACCTGCCTTATGCGGACATTTAATGGAGGAAATTCTAGTGTAACATCTGATGCTGGCGAACAAATATATTGTTATTTCCTTCTATATTGCACAACGGTAATGTGCAAGCTTGGTTTACAATGCTCTAAGGCAGTGGTCGTCAGCACTCGCTGAAATGTGCAAAGGGTACGCGGTGTTGTCCCGTGTGTACTGTCGTGCAACAGGGAGAGATAGAGAGCATACCCGCTAGCAGCTATGGAGTGCACCCTAGTGCACTGCGTTTTCCGCGGGTAAAGAGACTAGCTCCAGCGTGCCCTGTGCTGACGACCCCTGTTCTAAAGCAACGGTGACCAAAACTCGAACTGCAGTGATTACATGCGACAGAGCCTATGAAGTAAGGAGACGGAGGAAAGATACTTGGCATGAAAACTACAACCAGTGGTGGTTCCTGTACTAACATCTTGATCAATCCCGCGGATAAAAATCTCAAGCTTTGCTGTATCAGTAATGTCACTGCTGTCATCAAGAGCCAGTGAATAATAGACTATTTTTCTTGCTTCTTTTTTTAACCTTCCTCTTGAATATAATCAAGAATTTTCTAAATTCTTCTCTCGATACTTGGTCGAGAAATTGGTACTTTTTTCAAAATTAAAAACTTCGTATGGACAAGTTATTTAAGCTATTTTAATCATTACTCTTTTGAGAAATTCTGTTCTATTAAAAGACTTTAGAGCACGAGATATTTCGAACCCCATTAGGCAGCTGACTTCCTTACATTTATTTATCTCATCTTTTTATTTTAGTAGGTTATTTTACGACGCTTTATCAACAGCTTAGGTTATTTAGCGTCTGAATGAGATGAAGATGATAATTCCGGTGAGATGAGTCCGGGGTCCAGCACCGATAGTTACCCAGCATTCGCTCGTAATGGGTAGAGGGAAAACCCCGGAAAAAACCTCAACCAGGTAAATTGCCCCGACCGGGAATCAAACCCGGGCCACCTGGTTTCGCGGCCAGACGTGCTAACCGTTACTCCACAGGTGTGGACATCTCATCTTTCTCTTCCTGGCTATGATTTAAGACATGTCGATTCCTGGCATTTAACAGTTCGTTGGCATATAATATTGAATCAGTTTTTCTACACTATTATTATTATTATTATTATTATTATTATTATTATTATTGTTATTAAATAATAGTTGCCCTCATCTAATGATTAAGAAGATTAAAATTGAGATAAAACCTAATAATTTTATCCCTCTAGGGAGAAGATCTAAAATATCAATATTAATGCACGTACAGAAAAATGATAGAAACACATTCTTAATGTGTCAGTAATAATAATAATAATAATAATAATAATAATAATAATAATAATAATAATAATAGTAATAATAATAAATTATTCAGCGTGGCAATTAATGTTACTATATGCTCCTAATTGAACCATTGAGGAAAGTAAACATGTTACATTTTGTCCGACAGAACAACAAAGAAGTTCACCTTCTCATTCTTTACGAAACCACCTCTTACTGCTTGTAGAGACAGAGTTTGTAGAGCGACATGATACCATCACTGCTTGTCTTCAGTACGTGAACGAAACACAGAGCAATGTACAGGAAACTCCTCGTGCCCGTTTGAAAGTCTGTGATTACACGATGTAATCACGACACCAGTTTTGGTCACCGCTGCTCTAACGTCATGGTATGTAGGACAAGTTTTGTTATTTTTATATGAATTGATCGACTGCTGTTTCTTTGATTGATTTCGCAAATGGACACTGCCTTTAAGAGAGGTATAACATGGTGGAATTAATTTACAGAGGTAATAAAACCAAGTCAATGCCAACAAGTTTTGTCAAATAAGTTTTTTGATACGTCCAATAGGTTTGAAAATAAGACATGTAACGTGTTGCAACACAGCAGTGCTCCTTGAGGTCATTGTTTCTCAGTGGGTGTGAGTTTAGCACCATTCATCCACCCGGCAAGAGTTGCGAGAGGAGAATGTAAACAAAAACGTCCCATCAGATACGTTTCGATCAAATTACTGTACATTCGTATGACTTTACACATTACTTTTCTAAATTAATTTATATTTGATTTATTCAAAGATAATAACTTAAATAGAGATTGAGTTACAGAATGTGTATTCGTAATAATGTTATTTTGAGTTTACATCAAATGTAAAGGAATCTTTAACAGAAATAGTTTTATTTTATAAGAATATACACTCTTTACTATTTTTAATTACGTAAAAATCAAAGAAATCAACAGATACTGTGAATGTTAAATAAATTTCATTACATTAAATTTAGAGTTAAAGAGTTGATAGCATAATAAAGAATGTTAAAAACCAAACAATTTGCGTAATTAATTCTGTAAATATTTTACGTTTTGACCTACAGCAATATGATCGAAACGTATCTGACGAGACGTTTTTGTTTACATTCTCCTCTCGCAAGTCTTTCGGAGTGGATGATTGATATTAAAATCAACCCCACTACGGAGCAGTTACTTCAAGGAGCACTGCAGTGTTGCAACACGTTACATTTCATATTCTCAAAACTATTGGACGTATCAAAAACTTATTTGACAAAACTTGTTCGCATGACTTGATCTATTACCTCTGTGTATTAGGTTTCCTTCTACCCGTATATTCTGTATCAAAAATTAAAAGTTGACAGAGCAGCGTGTTTCAAACATTACTTCAGTTGAACAAGGAGTTCTAGTCTTATGTTCTCTATTTTAGTAAGAGATTAGAATTAGAATTAGAATTAGCCACGAAATCCCATGAAGAGCAAGGGCCTCCTGACTATGCAGGACTAAGAGATAGATATAAATAACTCCTTCGACAGTGTCCGGTTGTATGAAGATAGTTGCTTTGCTTATTAGACAACACTCGACAAATGGCAGCAGGAGTACGTTTTGGCAAGTGCAGCATATAGAGGAGACTTCTTGAACTCCGTCTTACGTTAAAAATTGTCGAGTCTTACATCACCTTTACTTCAAACAAAGGTGTTTTTAAGTCAAAATGTGGGAAAGAATTTTCTTGCCATTGGTAACAGACATTTTTCTGTGATAACTTCTTCTACTTGTAGGGTGGCCTGTGTAATGAACAACGTCTTTCATTACTGAAACATGTAACCCAAATCTTTCATCACACTGAAATTCTGAAATAATGTCGAAATTTTTTCTCTCCCTGTTGGTAACAATATCACTTGACCATATCCTACAGAATATAAATGAAACTAATATCCTATTCATATTTTGTGTAATCTAATTGAAGAGTTCAGAACCATAGTGGGCCAAGCGCCATATACTGAAACCGTAGAAAACAAGTGTTAAAATGAAGTTATTACCATAATTCAAAGAAAACATATAGCAAATAATTTAAAGTATACACATTAAAATTAAATGATATGTCAATCTTCATTAAACTATGATATTCATTTAACTTTAACCCTTGCTTTCTCCGTTTATAATAAATGGCGCTTGGCCCACTATGGCTCTGAACACTTCAATTATCGTCACATGTAAGAAAAAAATATATTTTTTATAGTTGTCAAATTATATTATTAGGCCTATATTTCTGCAACAGAATACTTGTAAAATTGTATCATATTTACACAGTAGGTTTAGTTAAATACAGGTGCTTTAAAATATAACATCAGAAGAGAATATTAATTTACTTGCTCTAAGTAAAAATTAATTTTTGGTCCTACAGAATATATCTGTTATGGTAACAAAGGTTATTATAGAAGAAAGACCGCTTGGTATGTAGAACCAAGAATCCGGATTCGATCCCCGGCATCGGAGCAAGTTTTTCTCCTCTAATGACCAATTTATTTGCATTTTGCTAATCTTTACGTTTGTAAAGAAGGTACTAATTCCCTACGATCAATGTTCTGGCTTTCAAATTCAACGAAAATAATCATATTCTCTGTTGAAGACTTCACAAGTTTCCTCTTCACTCTAAAATACAAGTGTAATGCTTTCAGATTCGCTTTTAGTGTGAATCAGTGGTCGACAAAGGTGACGTCATATGAAATACAGCCCGCAGAACACAGAAAAGGGGAAGTTGGAAGGTATGAAAGTAGAAGTCGCGGAACACCTTCACTATTGCAAGTTTTGCGTGCGCAGGGACGGACTGTGAACATACCCAAACTAAGGAGAAGTTCTGCAAATCTAGTTTCTCAGACAAAGCTTCCTGTAAAGCAGACTTGAATAATTTCAAGGGAAAAATTGTTCCGGGGCCGGATATCGATCCCGGGACTTCTGGTTGAACGCACCAGCGCTCTACCTCCTGAGCTACCCAGTAACTCCACCCGACACTGTCTCAATTTTTCCTCTTATATCCACACAATTCGAGTGGGCTGACGAGACGCCAGAGAACCACATCGAGTGCACACAAACTCTCTTTGAGAAGTTCAATTAATTTTATGTCAATGTATTTTGTTCATTTCTTTTTCATTTTTATTTAATTTGATTTCCTTTTTCTGTTATTTTATACACAGTTTAAATATTACGATGGATTTGTAATTAACTTATTAAAATTAGAAGTCAAGCTGCATGTATCCAATTTTAACTGAACAAAGATATGTTCGTCTGTCATATGCGGAATTCTTTTTGATTTTACAACTTTCATTTATATAGAATATATGAATGAACAAGTGATGGCTAAGGAGAGGGAGATCATGCCTCACCCCTCCACCATTCTTGTGTGCTAGGGGGTTGACTCGCGAGTCAAGAAATGCTGACGACTGGCCTAAGGACTAGAGCGCCAGATTGCTATTCAATAGATCCTGAATTCAAAACCCTGCAAGTTAAAGTGAAATTCGTTGTGGAAAATACTGTCGTAATGAGAGTTTTTTTCGTGGCATTCTATTATAGTCCTATCATAATACAATTCCACTAATCATCCGAAGTTTACGCCATTATTTTCATCACCATTGAAGGAACGTTTTGATAGTACGAATGTTAAAGTGTTTCAGTAAAGGATGCTGAAGAATAGCCTGGTTCCAGTTTCCGCAGCAACTGCAGCTCTTAATTGTATCGGTAATGGAGCGATATTCAATTGCCTGGTTCCGGTTGGTTGGGTTTCACTTACCTCGACGTGTGTTGGTCGTGTGAATAGCGACAGTACATGTTTATTGGTGCAGAGCGGCCTCCACACAAATGCGTTCCTTGATCTCACGTGACGTCATATGGAATCATTCGAAACCATCATTGTCGCAGAGATGTGCTGCTCTGAAAACCTCTAACTGGTTGGATTCCACTCTGTCGGTAAAAAAAGATTCGAAGAAAGGTTCAACTGCCATGTCTGAATTTCCAGATGAAGTATAGTGTTCCACTCAACGCGATACATAAGCCTATTCCTATTTTTATTTATTATTATTATTTTTATTGGGTTATTTTACGACACTGTATCAACATCTAGGTTATTTAGCGTCTGAATGAAATGAAGGTGATAATGCCGGTGAAATGAGTCCTGGGTCCAGCACCGAAAGTTACCTACCATTTGCTCGTATTGGGTTGAGGGAAAACCCCCGGAAAAAATCTCAACCAGGTAACTTACCCCGACCGGGATTCGAACCCGGGCCACCTGGTTTCGCAGCCAGACACGCTGACCGTTACTCCACAGGTGTGGGTGGACACCTATTATTATGATTATGATTATTATATCATCATCATCATCATCACCATCAACATCACACATTTGTCTTAATTTGATTACAGTACAGTAAGTGGAATTTTTAATTCAAGTATAAGCACGAAAGTGGTAAAGCGGAGAACGAAAGGAGTAAATGCAGAGAAGGAAGAAGTAATTGCAGAGAAGAAAGAAGTAACTCAAGAGAAGTAAGAAGTAACTGAAGAGAAGAGAGAAGTAAATGCAGAGGAGGAAGAAATAACTGCAGAGAAGAAAGAAGTAACTGCAGAGAAGGAAGAAGTAAATGCAGAGAAGGAAGAAGTAAATGCAGAGAAGGAAGAAGTAAATGCAGAGAAGGAAGAAGTAACTGCAGAAAAGGAAAAAGTAACTGCACAGAAAGAAGAAGTAAATGCAGAGAAGGAAGAAGTAAATGCAGAGAAGGAAGAAGTAAATGCAGAGAAGGAAGAAGTAAATGCAGAGAAGGAAGAAGTAAATGCAGAGAAGGAAGAAGTAAATGCAGAGAAGGAAGAAGTAAATGCAGATAAGGACGAAGTAAATGGAGAGAAGGAAGAAGTAACTGCAGAGAAGAAAGAAGTAAATGTGGAGAAGTAAGAAGTAAATGCAGAGAAGGAAGAATAAACGCGGAGAAGGAAAAGTTAAATGCAGAGAAGGAAGAAATAAGTGCAGAGAAGGAAGAAGTAAATGCAGAGAAGGGAGAAGTAAATGCAGATAAGGACGAAGTAAATGGAGAGAAGGAAGAAGTAAATGCAGGGAAGGAAGAAGTAAATGCAGATAAGGACGAAGTAAATGCAGATAAGGACGAAGTAAATGGAGAGAAGGAAGAAGTAACTGCAGAGAAGGAAGAAGTAACTGCAGAGAAGGAAGAAGTAACTGCAGAGAAGGAAGAAGTAACTGCAGAGAAGGAAGAAGTAACTGCAGAGAAGGAAGAAGTAAATGTGGAGAAGTAAGAAGTAAATGCAGAGAAGGAAGAATAAACGCGGAGAAGGAAAAGTTAAATGCAGAGAAGGAAGAAATAAGTGCAGAGAAGGAAAAAGTAAATGCAGAGAAGGGAGAAGTAAATGCAGATAAGGACGAAGTAAATGGAGAGAAGGAAGAAGTAAATGCAGAGAAGGAAGAAGTAAATGCAGATAAGGACGAAGTAAATGAAGAGAAGGAAGAAATAAATGCAGAGAAGGAAGAAGTAACTGCAGAGAAGGAAGAAGTAACTGCAGAGAAGGAAGAAGTAAATGTGGAGAAGTAAGAAGTAAATGCAGAGAAGGAAGAATAAACGCGGAGAAGGAAAAGTTAAATGCAGAGAAGGAAGAAATAAGTGCAGAGAAGGAAGAAGTAAATGCAGAGAAGGGAGAAGTAAATGCAGATAAGGACGAAGTAAATGGAGAGAAGGAAGAAGTAACTGCAGAGAAGGAAGAAGTAACTGCAGAGAAGGAAGAAGTAAATGCGGAGAAGGAAGAAATAAATGCGGAGAAGAAAGAAGTAAATGCGGAGAAGGAAGAAGTAAGTACAGGGAATAAAGAAGTAAAGGCAGAGAAAGAAGTAAACGCAGAGAAGGAAGAAGTAAATGTGGAGGAAAATAAATAAATAAATAAATGCGGAGGAGAAATAAGTGAATGCGAAGAAAGAAGAAATGATTGCGAGGAAGAATTAAAGACGTAGAAAGAAGTAAATGCGGAAAAAAGAGGAAGTAAATGGGAATAAAAATGATGTAAATGCTGAAGAGTTAGAAGAAAATGCGGAAAAAGAAGTAAATGGGGAAAGAGTACAAGTAAATGCAGAAAAAGAAGAAGAAGAAAGAATAAATTCGGAGGAGAAAACGTAAGTGCGGAGAAGGAGGAAGCAAATTGGATTTGGATAAAAAGTGCGGTAGAATAATAAGGAAATGAGACGAAGGGAAATGTAAATGAGGTAGGAGAGAAAGGAATTCAGGAAGAGATAGGGATAAAAAGGGATAGGTAAGAACAAGGAATAAGAGAAACAAGAGAGGGGAAAAAGGAATCATCAGATAAGGAAGTAGGTTAAGTGTAAGGAAAGTACTAGATAAAGAAAAGTAGAACAAAAAGAGAGAAAGAAGAAATATAGGAAAATAATGGGAAGAGGATCAAGACGGAACTTAATGGTTGATTTAAAGCTGAAGTCAATACAACGTTTTCTTAAAAAAACATTTTACCTGCAATTGACAACGTGTCTCGGGGATCGGATTGAAGTTCCTACTGTAAGAACTCGTTAATTTGATTTTGTTTAGTCTCCCACATTCTAACAGCTCTGTAGAGCGCAACTTTTCCCATTCAGACGTTTCTGCAGATGTCCGTTACATTATTTATTTCAGTCCAACAAAAAGCACGCTGAGTCTCGTGTTCGTAGCAGTCACTGAGATATACTCGAATCTCCTCTCACATCTCTGCCCTCCATTTATACCACTTGGCCTAATGGGAGTCGAACCGGATCCAGGAGGTGAGAGATTAAAGCCCTGGTTTCTGGGCCACTGGGCGGAACGAGTCGTGGAGGAAATACAATGCATAATATGCCAGTTAATTGGGTCGCATCCAGCCGAGGGTTAAACGAACTGCATATTGCACGGGGAGACTTCAATTCCACGAATACCTCGCAGCAATCCTGCAGGTCCGTGGCTTCGTTTGACAACACACAGACAAGGCACTGACACGTACAGACGTACATCCTAGGCGGGATAAGAGCCCATGATTGTGAGGTCATGTAAACCACGGCCGACTAGACAATAAATAATCTTCTCTCTCCCTCCCTCTGTCTGTCAGCTTTTCATTAGTTCATTACTAAAACGTCTTGCTATGCAGAGTGCATCGTAAGTAATGTCATTAATTTCAGGGCGTTATTCTTTGAGATATTTCAAACAAAAAAAAAAAAATTAATACAGTTTTTCTCGTTTTTGCTTCCTTTTTCGAGAAATTTTTTTTTTACATGTAACATGGCAAAATTTTCCTTTGTTAACCGCACAGTAGTAGACTGGAACAGATTACCTGCGGCAATCTTTCAGGGTAGTTCTCTCAAAATCAATACATTTAAGGAAAGGTTGAAAAGATTAGTCTGAGAATTTAATTGTAGGTGCAGTGTAATTATCTAAGTTGTGCCATGTAATTGATATGTAATTAATTAAGGTGACTTGTAATTAGTTAAGGGGTTAGGTACAGCTTACAGCAGTGATGTCAAAGCAAGCGAATTTTTCTGACCTTGACGTCGTGCGCGCGCAGCAAGCGCTAAGTATGGAAAGAGGAAGGGTTGTGCGTATGAATAAGCAACCTGTTGGATTAAGAAAACAGTGGTGCACAAACTTCAAACGGAATGTGAAATTTTATGTCGTTATTTTTATATGGCTTCTTTCTGTTTAATATTATCTATATTGTCTGTAAAACAAAAGCACTAACACTGATTTCTTAATATTGCACTTGTGTTTTAAATCTTAATAACATAATAGAGCGTAAAGAAGGAATATTCACTTAAATTCCATAGTAGTATAATGTTATACTGTATTAAGTGGATGAAACACATCATTCATAAAGAAAGTGATATTCCAAAGAAAGAGATTGAGTATGACATGATAAGTTGGAATTTATATTGATGGTATCTTTAGCCTTACAAAAGTAATCAATAAAATAATCAAAACAATATTACAGTACAAAGCAAAGTTACCTAGGTACTGTATCTGTTTTAAGTGTAACTAATATTACATAACAAAACACTTATCGTATTATGCTTTTAAGGTGATATTTGTGAGCAACTTCCTATCATCAGAATATTAAATTATTTTCTCGAAATCTGCTGAAGCTATAGAGCTGACATTTTTACAACACATGGGCACGTATCTTTTGCATGCGAATATTTTCAAAATTTTCAATACACTGTCTTCAGTAATAAGTATATACGATATATTAGATTTACGAAAACATTCTGTAAGGCTACTAAATAAATAGGCCTATACCTGAAAATTTCACTTTTCTATACGAAAAGTTGAGAAAATATTTCTTTTGAATAAAAAAATCAAACTTGTGAAAAATGAGCATTAAAATTAAAACTTACATTCTTATAATGTACTTATACTTCTCAGGCAAATCTAAAAATTAACATGGATACAGTTTTAATAAGTTCTCTTCCCTTTATTTACTGAGTCAGTGCTGGCCATCCCTGAATATAGCTCGACCAAGCGGCATATACTACCGCTTTCGTGTGTCTCTTTCCTTTGAGCTGTAAAGTGCTCAGGCTCTCCTGGGCTCTAAAGCGCTCGCTTGCTCCTGTGGGCATGAATTGACATGCCTGGCTTACAGCAATAAAATTTTGGAAATACTGAACATTTTCCCTCCCCATTACTGTATTTTGTACAATAATAAAAATTAGTATGTGTAAAACACAGTTCTTCAGATATATGAAAAAAAATATTTTTACGATTTAAAATAATTATTCACATTTGTTTTTCTTTCAAAATTCAGTTTACTGTGCAGTGATGAAGTGTTTACCATATAACTAAAAAACTATCCAACATTCTGTGATGAAAGTTTTCTTTGTATTAATGCATGTCATATCTACAATATGATGCAAGATCACTTTTCTATCTTTGACAGATTGTCTGATAAAAAATAAATTCATTTTACAAAATGGTCAAATATCAGTATTTTCTTCTAACACAAAATAAAAAAAAATATATATTATTATTAAGGAATGTAGCCGAAAGAGCTTGATATTGTAAACACGAGTTTCAGCAATACAATAAAAGAGAGAAAACATTAAAAAGTTAACAAGTTTATGAGTTATGAAGGAAACGCTTCATCACTGCACAGTGAACTGCACATTTTGAATTTTGAAAAAAAAAAAATATATATATATATATATAATTTTTTTAAATCGTAAAAATATTTTTTTTTCATACCAATTTTCATTATTGTACAAGATACAATAACAGAGGGAAAAAAAGTTGAATATTTCCAAAAATTTTACTGCTGTAAGCTGTACTCAACCCCTTAAGTTGATAATAGTTGGGTTTAGTAGAAATACTTAGACGTTAGATTTAGTTTTGCTTATAGTAGGCGTTATTATACCATAGTCTTTATTTATAGTCCTAGGTTTATTGCATTTAATTGGTTATAGTTAGAATTAAATTTACATTTATTTACTTTTTATTGCTGTGATTACTGTAATTTTATTACTGTAATTATTGTAACATTACTGTATACTATACATCACTGTCCGCCAACGGGTGTATACCCAATTGTAGTTCTCTCTCTCTCTCTCTCTCTCTCGCTCTCTCTCTCTCTCCTGTCTCTCAAAGCTTGTTTTGGGAAAACCATTGATTTAATTCCCAATATGCTAAGTCAATTTAAGAAAGTAATGTGTTATAATAGATGAATGAAAGAATTTCAATTTTGTCCTTCAAATATGCAGAAATTAGGTCCGAACAAATGTAACGTTTCGTTCTGCAAAGAAATTTTGAAATGTTACATTTGTTCGGATCAAATTTCTGCACATTTAAGGGACAAAACTAAATGTTTGAAATATCTCAGAGAATAACCCCTTCAAATTAATAACATTATTTACGGTTCACTCTATATATTTAGTCTCGGACCTTCGTTATAAACAAAAGTGAAATCGGTTACAACGGAAAAGAGTATGTTTGATGAATAATTGTTCCATGTTTGGTGATTTTTAGACAAATTATATAAGATAACAATTTTAACTTTGATAAATTGAGTAGTATCTATCAATGACAAAGTACCGTTTTTCAAAGGGTTGACCTGGAAGAATATTTATGCAACACGTGGATACATCAGAGTATCATCACTGTCCATCGTACGTCACCATAAAAAATTGGGTTGCAGAATTCTAAGGAAGAATGGAGATCAAAGACGAACATCTTGTTGGAAGACCTGTTTCTGTGACAACTTCATAAAACATCGATGCCGTTCATGATATTTATTGTAATTTTAAGTACATAAATTACAACATTACCCCTTATAGGAGTTGCGTCGATGCACACGCAATTCATTACGTAATTGAAAATCTTCATTTTTTTCCATTCGTATTCCTAGTATTGTTATGCTTTACTACAACAATGATCAAATGAACTGCGCAACTTATGTTAACGGATCCATCCACATTTGTTTTTATATTTTAAGAAGTTATGTGCATTGCAGCATTTCCTGAAAGAAACCACCCAGCCCCGGGAAGTCGTCTCTTTATATAGGCATTTCCAACAATCACGATGACGTGTTAATTGATAAATGAATAATGTATTTTGATGTTTAGGGTAGATGAGGGTAATTGTAAACAGGAGGTAATTGTAAACAAATCCTGTGAGAAATACAAAACTGTCAATATAAAAATTTTAATTCGGAGAGTATTTAAATTAACATGTTGGCTAACCTATAGAGGAGTTTGGCGCCAAATAGGAGTAACTGTTCAATTGTGAACGAGTATTTTGTAAGAGTCTGCAAAAAACGTTTAGCAAGAATTTTGTTTCACCTTAATTGTAAGTAAACGTACAGTGCTATTTTTTTTTAGAATATGTTGTTTTTATAATGTATAATAGTTAACATTTATTTCAATGGTTTTGAGATCTCCCGTAACCTCAATTCATTAAGTTATGACGTGCTTATATTTACCCCATAGTTTTAATTGCTAGGGGGTAATTGTAAACATGTTTTACTATGGTTACATTTCGTACTTTTCAGTAATCAAAGAGACCCCTCACCCAACTACAATGTAAAGGATTTAGAGAGGGTTGTCAGAGATGTGAAAAATGGTAACTACTGTTATCGTGAAGCTCAGGAAAGGTACTGAGTTCCTATATCCGTCATATATCATAGGTTAAAGGGACAAAATGTACCAGTGACCAAAATTGGAGTTGGAAGGAGTACAGCTCTTTCTTCTGAAACAGAACAAAAAATGTTCAGTGTCTTATAACTCGTGCGAAAATTGGTGTTTACAATTACCCCCCTCTCAAAGGGGTAAATGTAAACAGGTGGGGTAAATGTAAACTAGCAATTGAAAGATGAAAAAAGTCAACCTTATTATTTTAAACCCATTTTCAGGGAAAAGAAACATCTAAAAATAACACAACGTTTCTTTTTTATGCTTAACCTTACTGAGGGTTGTGTAATATTGAAATAGGCTATATTTGAAATCAGTGAAAAGTGTTTACAATTACCCTGGTCTACCCTATATATTTTAGTGATTTGTATTTTTATACAAGGGTTCACGTATTAAAAACAGCTTCTGTAGATCTGTGATTTCTGTATCACAATGACTTGAAAATATTCACGTGAAACTATTTTTAACGTGTAAACGCTCAAGAGGCTATTATAAACTTAACTTTAATTTGATATAAAATTATTATTCGTAAACAAATGAGAGTGATTAATAAATGCAGAAAGTATAAAGACAGAAACAGTTCATTTAACGTGTTCTAATTTTGAAGTAGGCCTACTTAACTGTGGTATTAATTTCCAAATGACTGCGATTCTCATCATCATCATCATCCTTCACGAATTAGGCCTCTGTAGACCTGTTTCGGCCCCATCTAGCAGTCTTCTTAACGGTCTTCCTGGTCGACGATGTCCTCTAGGTTTATATTGCATCATAATTTTTGGGATTCTTGAATTTTCCATTCTTCTTACATGATCTAGCCAATTGAATTTGTATCTCTATAACGAAATTATTATTCCTTACAATTTGAAAGAATTCATTGGCGTCATACTGATGTAAACTACAAATTGATTTCTTCCGGAGCTGCGCTCGGGCTTGGATTGGCTTGGATCTCCCGTTTGACCTGATTGATTGGTTTCTTCCGAGGTTTTCCCCAGCCGTGGGACTGATGCCAGGTGGTCTATGGCGAGTCCTCGGCCCCATTTCACTTCATCTCCGTTTGGTCTGATTACCTAGTTGGGTTTTTCCGATGGTTTTCCCAATCATAAGGCAAATGCAGGTAATCTGTTGGCGAATCCTTGGCCACATCTCACTACATCTCGCCAAAGAAATGGTGAAAATTGTAATCTTGTAAAATTTTGACTTGTTCCAAATCTTAAAGCTTCATTGGCAATGTAAGATCTATGGAATACAATAAATGAAATTAAATAAAAAATGGACTATCAATGAAGTATTACAACATTATTCATCTAGTACAGTATACAGGTGTTAAAAAATAACGTTTACAACGTTTCAGGGATAATGAAATAGGTAAAAAAACAACTTTTGTAAATGACAAAACTTTGACAGATGCGCCGTTTATTGTGTACGTAAGTGTTAGTGTAATCCATAAGGAACGAGAACCAATTGTCGTTTTAGAGGGGGTGTTCAAACTGCCGTCCATTGAAGGCATTGCACAACTGGTACCTTCGTACTATGGAGTGTCTGCAACGCTAAAAAAGGCTAACATTGTGTCGAATAACATGTGCAGCTTCAACAACACGAGTAACTAAGCCTTCTGCCGTATCGATCGGTGTTTCATACACAAGACGTTTCATGTCTCCCCACAAAAAGAAATCCAGTGGGTTAGGTCCGGTGATCAAGGTGGCCACGGTACCGGCCCACCCCTGCCAATCCAACGATCGGGGAATGTAGCATTTAGGTGGTTCCTAACACGACGATCAAAGTGTGGAGGGACACCGTCATGATGAAACCATATTCGTTCTCTGATGTTCAATGAGATATTTTCTAAAAGTTTTGGTAGAACGTCGCGTAGAAAAACAAAATAATTACCACCACGGAAAGTGTTAGGGACCCTTTTAACTTGTTGCAGGCGCAGCAATACAAGCAGAACCAACCAGTGTGTGTTGTGACGGGAGTCAAGCCATCTACCCGTCAGGCCATCTTGCAACAAAACAGCACATCTGCTAAAGTTTTGTCACTTAAAAAAGATGTTTGTTTTTACCTCCTCTATCATCCCTGAAGAGTTGTAAACGTTATTTTTAACACTCTGTAGATAAAATACATTAAATTGCTATTGAGTGAATTTGGACTCGCAAACCTATGATGTATTTATTTACACTGCAAGTGGGCAAGAACCCGGTGGCAGTGGTATATACAATATAAACAATACACAATAAAATGATAAGCAATACACAATAAAATTTACAATACACAATACAATTTTACAACTCATATACAATTTTATACAGAATACAATAAGAATACACAATACAATTTAACACAATAATAATAAAACATAAATAAAATACCTAATTTTACAATACAACCTACATAATTATGTATAGATCCTACATAAGTTTCAATAGTTTTTCACTTTACTCTCATCTCATTCCCTACACTGACTACATTGTTACTTTTTTCTTTAGACATCATCCTGATTGTGCTGTATTTTAATTGTCTCGTAATAATCTCTTTCTATTATCTAATATTATTTGAAATATATTAACATTCTATGTATTTTAGTTTAATTCTGCTACACAGTTTATTTCAGTGTTTAATTAATAGTTCATAGTATTTTGTTGCTTAATTTGTAAATAACTTTTGTATACATGTAACTCTCATCTAAATCAAATTGTTGGATTCTTTGTAAGTTCATGCATATGTATATACACTTTTTGCTGGTTGAGTGGAAGAGAAGGCCTTACGGCCTTAACTCTGCCAGCTAAAATAAATCATTATTATTATTATTATTATTATTATTATTATTATTATTATTATTATAGTGGCACTATGACGCATTTCACTGACACTTTAGAACACATTTTACTGTCACAATAGAACACATTTCATTGACCCTATAAATTATCACTGATCTGAACTGTTCACTGCACTGTAAAACCATAACTTCACTGACTCACCTCGCTTCACTGATACAACAGTTCAAATAAGTCAAATAATTACATCCTTATGCATACTTATAAACAGAATTACATTTAAACTAAACATTTTTAGTCTAAGGCCCTCTTACACGCTATTTTTTAAATAATTTACAATTCAAACCAAGGAAGTAAACTCGTCAGGCTAGATAAATACATGTCACCTTAAAAAATTAAATGTTGAACGTCACCTTAATTTTAATTTGCACTTTATACACAACTTTTTAAGTTATTCTTGAATCTCCTTAAGGAAGGACAGCCCTCAAAGACCGCTGCAGGTAGGTCATTCCAATCATTTATAGTTCTATTTAAAAATGAGAATTTACCTACATCCGTTTTCTGTTTCCTACATTTGATTTTAAAATCATGATCGTTCCTACCATAGTACGTTGGCTTTTCTAACCGAGCCGTTATGTCTACCCATGCTTTCTGACCTAGATGTGCTCTATACGGTGATGTTATTCCAGTTTTCCTACGTCTGTTTTCCAAAGTTTCCCATTTAAGTTCTTTTATCGTATCGTTTCCATCTTCTCTTTTATCTTTAACAAATTTAGCTGCCCTATACTGGATTCTAGCTGTATCATCGAAAAATAAATTAAAAAAAACGCTAAAATATTTCTTTTAACTCTCAATACAAACGGTATTTGAGTCATTTGACGTTTCAGATTTTCTTACAATCAAAACTCCTTTATGGTGTGGTGAGACTAACAAAAATACACGATGAAGTTTGTTGTTTTGTACACACTAGCCATCAGCGGCAGGAGTGATTAGATGTAGTCAGTAATTTAGACTCTGGGAAGGATTGTCTTGCTCAAGCGTGTCGAACTTGCAGTGTAGGGGGTCCCAAGTTCAATGTTCTCCTATACTAGCACCATGTCATTAAGACAGATCCAGATACATCGGGCGGGACACGAACTCTCATTAAAGATGTTGAACAGCGGTGCAGGTATTCGACATGCGTGATCAATGCGATGAAATAAATGAAGCAGAACAAAGGTCATTGTTAGAGACGTTAGTGACGTGTACAGGTGATGCTAATTAACTTCGTGGTTTATGTCGACTGTTATACTTAACGTAATCTATCGCTGTCATTGGAGCTACATCTCTATTGCATTCCCTAGAGACAGGCGGAGAAAAAGTGTGCGAGAGAAAGATTTATTAAGCGTATGAAAGAGTTAGGAGAAAAACCATGTGACAGACAGACAGAGTGGTAGGCAGAGAGACAAAGAAAAATTGAGCAGAGAAGTGGAATCACGAACAGTGATAAACAGGGACAAATAACTTAGTAACTGGCGGAAAAAACATGTACAAGGACGCAAAGTAACAGACGAACAGGGACGGAAATAAAAGATGATCAGAGACGGTAAAAAGCAGATGAACAGACACGGAAAAAGAAAACAGACGAACAGAGACGAAAAAAAAACAGATGACCAGAGACGGAAAGAAACAGAGGAACAGAGGCGGAAAGAAACAGATGAACAGAGACGAAAAAAAACAGATGAACAGAGGCAGAAAGAAACAGATGAACAGAGACGAAAAAGAAACAGATGAACAGGGACGCAAAGAAAGAGACGAACAGGGTGGGAAAGAAAAAGACGAACAGGGCGGGAAAGAAACAGACGAACAGAGACGGAAAAGGAACAGACGAACAGGGACGGAAAGAAAGAGGCGAACAGGACGGGAAAGAAACAGACGAACAGGGACGGAAAAGGAACAGACGAACAGGGACGGAAAAAAAGAGACGAACAGGGCAGGAAAGAAACTGACGTACAGGACGGGAAAGAAACAGACGAACAGGGACGGAAAGAAAGAGACGAACAGGGACGGAAAGAAAGAGACGAACAGGGCAGGAAAGAAACGGACGTACAGGGCGGGAAAGAAACAGACGAACAGGGACGAAAAGAAAGAGACGAACAGGGACGGAAAGAAAGAGACGAACAGGTCGGGAAAGAAACAGACGAACAGGGACGAAAAAGAAACAGACGAATAGGGACGAAAAGAAAGAAACGAACAGGGACGGAAAGAAAGAGACAAACAGGGCGGGAAAGAAACAGACGAAAAGGGACGGAAAAAAACAGACGAACAGGGACGGAAAGAAAGAGACGAACAGGAACTGAAAGAAAGAGACGAACAGGGCGGGAAAGAAACAGACGAACAGGGACGGAAAAGGAACAGACGAACAGGGACGGAAAGAAAGAGACGAACAGAGACGGAAAGAAAGAGACGAACAGGGCGGGAAAGAAACAGACGAACAGGGACGGAAAAAACAGGCGAACAGGGACGGAAAGAAAGAGACGAACAGGGACGGAAAGAAAGAGACGAACAGGGCGGGAAAGAAACAGACGAACAGGGACGGAAAAAACAGGAGAACAGGGACGGAAAGAAAGAGACGAACAGGGCGGGAAAGAAACAGACGAACAGGGACGGAAAAGGAACAGACGAACAGGGACGGAAAGAAAGAGACGAACAGGGCGGGAAAGAAACAGACGAACAGGGACGGAAAAGGAACAGACGAACAGGGACGGAAAGAAAGAGACGAACAGGGCGGGAAAGAAACAGGCGAACGGAGACGGAAAAGAAACAGACGAACAGGGACGGAAAGAAAGAGACGAACAGGGCGGGAAAGAAACAGACGAACAGGGACGGAAAAGGAACAGACGAACAAGGACGGAAAGAAAGAGACGAACAGGGCGGGAAAGAAACAGACGAACAGGGACGGAAAGAAACAGACGAACAAGGATGGAAAGAAACAGACGAACAGGGACGGAAAGAAAGAGACGAACAGGGCGGGAAAGAAACAGACGAACAGGACGGAAAAGGAACAGACGAACAAGGACGGAAGGAAAGAGACGAACAGGGCGGGAAAGAAACAGACGAACAGGGACGGAAAGGGAACAGACCAACAGGGACGGAAAAGAAACAGAAGAACAAGGACGGAAAGAAAGAGAAGAACAGGGACGGAAAGAAAGAGACTAACAGGGCGGGAAAGGAACAGACGAACAGGGACGGAAAGAAACAGACGAACAGGGACGGAAAAGGAACAGACGAACTGGGACAGAAAAGAAACAGACGAACAGGGACGGAAAGAAACAGACGAACAGGGACGGAAAAGGAACAGACGAACTGGGACAGAAAAGAAACAGACGAACAGGAACGGAAAGAAACAGACGAACAGGGACGGAAAGAAAGAGAAGAACAGGGACGGAAAGAAACAGACGAACAGGGCGGGAAAGAAAGAGACGAACAGGGACGGAAAGAAAGAGACGAACAGGGACGGAAAGAAAGAGACGAACAGGGACGAAAAGAAAGAGACGAACAGGGACGGAAAGAAAGAGACGAACAGGACGGGAAAGAAACAGACGAACAGGGACGGAAAAAAACAGACGAACAGGGACGGAAAAGGAACAGACGAACTGGGACGGAAAAGGAACAGATGAACAGGGACGGAAAGAAACAGACGAACAGAGACGGAAAAGGAACAGACGAACTGGGACGGAAAAGAAACAGACGAACAGGGACGGAAAGAAACAGACGAACAGGGACGGAAAAGGAACAGACGAACTGGGACGGAAAAGAAACAGACGAACAGGGACGGAAAGAAACAGACGAACAGGGACGGAAAAGGAACAGACAAACAGGGAGGGAAAAGAAACCGACTAACAGGGAGGTACAATACACGACAAGAAAGAGGTACAAAACACGAAAAGAGGTCAAATATACGACAAGAAAGATATACAATATAGAAAAGGAAGAGGTACAATATACGACAAGAAAGAAGTACAATTTACGAGCAAGAGGGACGAAGTTTATCTTACACTTTGGTTCCATGGTATCACAAGTGACATCAGAGTAAACCTTTTAAATCAAAACGTTACAGGTTTTCTCTCTTGTTTCTCAAAAACGCAGACGTTTCACGTAAAAAATTAATTGAATATTCTCATTTTAATTATTTCGATTAATATAAAAATAGTAAGTAATATAGGTATCTCAAGAATGTGTAATGCGATTAAGTAACTGCACTGCAAGACCATTAATTGTTCGAGAATTTTGAGCTACTGGGACCAACAACAGTTCATCATGTGACTGTTTGTAATGAGAGAAATCCGTTGCCGAGATCATGCGAACTTCATGACTATCGGACATGATTTCACCAAGCACCCAAGTTTTCCGTGATACTCCCATCCTTTCTCACGATCGTATGTATCATTAAGTACCTCTGAAATGGTGTTCGCGGTTGGAAACGGTTTACTAAGAACTGCAATTGCACTTCATAAGTTACTGAACCGTGTTGCGGAGGAGGGGGTTCCACCACTTAAGATTAATTCCAGGTCTAACTGGGTAGAATCGCCCCACATATCTCCTATTCAAAGATTAAACGAAACTAATTTAAAAGGAACGGGCAAAGAGGCGTCTTTCCATTGTACTAGGTAACGGTGTGCGATGCACTTTTCTGTTGCCGTAAACAGTAAACTATAGGTAATTGCCGGAACATCGGCTCTTGTTTGGTAATGTACATTGCAAGTAAATTACAAGTTGAGTGATTCCTGGCAAAGAGAAGGCAAATATTCGGGTCGGCTTGTGAGAACTCACGACCGATGAGTCAAGAGCCCACTCCCTACTCTTGAATATGATGGTTAAATCATATTCCAGTTTCTGAAGATGGCGTAGACGGATATTTTCCATAAATTTAACGGTTCTTCTTCAACAACACACTTCATTTCATCTTAAAGTTGGGAGAATGAACAGCATTACGTTTTACTCGCACTGCGTATTTATTTTTTTACGATTACAAGGATTTCGTGCAACATAAAGTGTGAGAAGAATAAATTAACCGTTATAGAATGTTACCGGATTTCCTGTATTGGAAAGACTCTACTAATTTTGAGGAAATCCCACTTTCTAAAGGTTACCCCTTAACACATGTCGTGGAGTCTATGACCCCATCCACTACCCAACTCATAAAACCCATTGTAGCACAATAACTGACGAATCTGCATGTTCGGGTAGTGTTTCTAACCTCGCCTTCACTTATGGATAGAATATGCACTTCCCATCCAAAAGGACCGTGATTCGATTTCTAGTTAGAGCATTTCTCAAAGTTTTTGGAAGTGGGGTCCGCTTTTTTAAGTCAGAACAGTTCCGCGGACCACCTTACTCTTGTTCCCTTCGAAAGAAAATTTACCATTTTTGTAGCATATTTTGATACCAGTATAGGTCTACTTATATTTTAAAATGGAATTAATTAATTAAAATTAATTAAATTAAATTAATGTTATATTAGTATTAACTAATTAAGTTACTGTTAATAGAAAAAAAAATCATTTTTGTTTTTTTAATAAATCAAGGATAATCTTTAAATTAATAACTAAACAAAATAAATAAATATTGGTACCCACATTAATGAGATGAATAAGCCTGCCGATTCTAGCACAGTTGTTCTATATTTGGATGTATGCTGGCAAGTTTAAGTCTGAGATCGTCAATACATCGAGTCGATTTCGGTACTTTGTTTTTATTAGAGTTAGTGATGAAAACCCTTTCTCACACAGATACGTAAATGCAAACTGAATTATAATCTGTAAAGCACCATTGTACAGTTCACTATATTCTCTTTTCACTTGTGATGAGGTCCAGAAATTAACCATACCTTTCGTTTGCAATTTCATTTTAAGTCCGGCGTCATTCGAGAGTTCAATATACTGTTATCTTTCACTCAATGAAAGTTTGTTATTTTCAATAAGACAATGAAAGGAAATACGAACTCATGAAAATGCATCATATTTACTTGAAAAATAATTTTCAAATTGTGATCTGAGAGTTTCGAGATGCGAACATATGTCATTGCACAATTGTTTTCCAATAACGAGATCATTTTCAACCAAAAAAGACTCTAGGGTTGGAAGTAGTGAAAAAAATGCTCTACTGACCTACAAACCAAGTTTCCTCTCGAACATTTTTATTTTCTCATGCACATTGAGAACAGTCAAAGAATTACCTTGTAGAGGGAGATTTAGTTCGTTTTGTTTTGAGAATACATCTGAAAGATATGCCAATGTACTTAGCCACATGTCATCAGCTGATGTGCAGGGAAAAGATGGCGAGAAACACCACGTTCATAGTGCTTTAAATCCTTCTTTTGTTGCTGACAATAGAGTGGGAAGTCGGTAGATGGGTAGGGTAATAAATTTCATAAAATGTCAGTACTGGGAGAAAAAGTGAAAGGCGATTGCCATGTGTCATTTCCAAACTCTGAGATTTTCAGTTCTAAGTGTCATACTCAATTCGTTTGAATTTTATTTTTTTCTTCTGTCCTTTTTGAAGGACCACAAGGGCAGACTTCGAGGACCACAGGTGATCCGAGGATCATAGTTTGAGAAAGGCTGAGTTAGGATAATTGTAGAAATCTATCCCAACAATATTAATGGAGGTAACGTTCAATTGTTCCGTATTTACAGGGACAATTTGGTTTCCTTCCTTATCTCTTCTCACCTCTTCTTCCTCATGTTATATATCATAATGCTAAATCTTTCAATCTTATGGCTTAACGCAAATACAAAACAAATTAACTCACTCAGTGTTTTATATATTTACATTTATTGTATTATTCCACAAACGTTTTCACCCTCCTAGGAACATCATCAGGCACAATGGCGTTTACAACATCAAATATCTAAAATCAATTATAAAAGAATATGATCACATGTTCAAAGTAATGCATCATAGTAGAACAATAATAATATGTGTAGATTATCAAGCATGGTGTACAATTGAACAAAATGTTAGAATGAGTGTAATTGCGATCTTGAAGTTGGGCTGTAATGCAACCGAATGCATAGCAACACGATACATCAACATTTAACAAAGGATAATCAGGGAAAAAAATAAACGTGTTACACATTCCTGTTTGCACAATTATTTAGTAACAGATGAATTTACTTTTTTGGAATCATGCATAATATTAACATTACGTAAATAATATAATAATAACAGAATAGTTCACTTTGTTCAAGATCCTAAAATATTAATATAAATTAACAATATTCTTCAAACTATTTACGACTCTACACAGATCCACAGAATGATACTATGCGTTGTTTATGTGAAATGTATATCATCTGTAGCGAGCGGGAACAGGGCGAGGCGCGGGTGAGATCTATACTCCTCGCTCTACTTAACTGAAATCTATTGTTTTGATACGAACTTCCTACCTATGATAATGACTATACCCGGCTTCATAGCACTGATCGTGTAATTATTCATTGTCTTTGACAGTTTACATTTACAGCAATGATCGTGTAATTATTCATTGTCTTTGACAGTTTACATTTAGAGCACTGATCGTGTAATTATTCATTGTCTTTGACAGTTTACATTTATAGCACTGATCGTATAATTATTCACTGCATTTTACAGTTTACATTTAGATCTCTGATCGCGTAATTACTCATTGTCTTTGACAGTTTACATTTAGAGCACTGATCGTGTAATTATTCATTGTCTTTGACAGTTTACATTTATAGCACTGATCGTATAATTATTCACTGCATTTTACAGTTTACATTTAGATCTCTGATCGCGTAATTACTCATTGTCTTTGACAGTTTACATTTATAGCACTGATCGTATAATTATTCACTGCATTTTACAGTTTACATTTAGATCTCTGATCGCGTAATTACTCATTGTCTTTGACAGTTTACATTTAGAGCACTGATCGTGTAATTATTCATTGTCTTTGACAGTTTACATTTACAGCAATGATCGTGTAATTATTCATTGTCTTTGACAGTTTACATTTAGAGCACTGATCGTGTAATTATTCATTGTCTTTGACAGTTTACATTTATAGCACTGATCGTATAATTATTCACTGCATTTTACAGTTTACATTTAGATCTCTGATCGCGTAATTACTCATTGTCTTTGACAGTTTACATTTAGAGCACTGATCGTGTAATTATTCATTGTCTTTGACAGTTTACATTTACAGCACCGATCGTGTAATTATTCATTGTCTTTGACAGTATACATTTATAGCACTGATCGTATAATTATTCACTGCATTTTACAGTTTACATTTAGATCTCTGATCGCGTAATTACTCATTGTCTTTGACAGTTTACATTTAGAGCACTGATCGTGTAATTATTCATTGTCTTTGACAGTTTACATTTGATCTCTGATCGTGTAATTATTCATTGTCTTTGACAGTTTACATTTACAGCACCGATCGTGTAATTATCCATTGTCTTTGACAGTATACATTTATAGCACTGATCGTATAATTATTCATTGTCTTTTACAGTTTACATTTAGATCTCTGATCGTGTAATTATTCATTGTCTTTGACAGTTTAAATTTATAGCACTGATCGTGTAATTATTCATTGCCTTTGACAGTTTGCATTTAGAGGACTAATCGCGTAATTATTAATTGTCTTGTGACAGTTTACATTTATAGCACTGATCGTGTAATTATTCAGTGTCTGACAGTTTACATTTAGGAATGTCGTTATTTTCTTTATTTTCTTAGAGAGTTCATGTGCTGTTTCTGTTTTAAGCTTATCATTTTATCAAAAACATAATTGTTTATATCTAGTGATGGTTCAAATGCATGCAGGGATAAGGAAGAATGGGGAGAGGAAAGAAACTGATTAATCTTCGAAGACAGGATGTTACAAAGAAAGATTGAAATATTCACAACAGTAAAGCTTGACGATTGTACAGACCCAGGAACAAAATTTGGGCCACCAAGGACCTCTCGATCTGCAGTCGAATGCGCTATCATTGAGCTATACCGCCGCCTACTTATGAAATGATGAAGTTACACTATTACAGTGAGGGGAAAAACAGCAGTGGAGAAGTAGGAGGCACTGTTGCTATACCAGCATACACGAACGGCTGCCTAAAAAATTGTGTACGATATATACGTTAAAAGAGAAGTTATTTTGTTCGTAGAATTGCTTCAAAACAAAATCCCATTTTTAAGACTTGTATCGTAAATAAATAATTCGGTATCAGGAATACTCAAAACTTGTTATTTGAGAAATGAATATTTTGCAGCATGTAGAATACTTTTCCTTGATACTTCGTGCAGTGAGAAAGTGAAACTCTCAAAGGGCGTCAGATACAAAGAAAGAGAAAACAAAGATGATATAAAGTCCATAACCAAGGGTAATGATACTTGAATATATCCTACTCATGTCCCCTGGAGGTTTTCACGTGCATGATTGTCGGAGGACATTACATATTCATCAGTAACTTGCATACGATACATACTTCCTTCAAACATTCTGCATTATCTTGATTTTAATGTCATAACATTCAAATGGGTACATGAATAGTTATTTACCAACAAGAATGTCTTTGCTTAATTGGATGGAGTTTACAAAAGTAATCGCAGTTCACCTTGCACACTTCGAAAGCCTTTCGAACCTGTATCACGGTATAAATAGCTTCCTTAGGTATTTACCCTTGTCAGAGTTTGGCCTTTGCACTTGGGCAATTAAACCTCACGTGCTAAACAAGAAGCGCTGTAATACTCCCGTAACATCTTGACTGAACACGTCGCCTATGTTCCGCGGAAGATAACACATACTGACAACTGAATAACACCCACACATCAGGCGGGATTCGAGCTAGGCTAATTGTCACGATATCCATTTCCACACAGTGTTAAAACTTCGCTTCGCCGGTTTAGCATAAACATACTAAACATTTCGAGTGGAGAAAATGTGGCAATTAGGAACAACATTTTTTTATTCCTTTTATCAACACTTTATCAAATGCCAGATTATCTAGCGCTTTTAAAATTCGTGACATATTTTGGCAATGAGATTATCTTAAATTCGCCTTACAGTTGCGTTGTATCAGGTACCAGGAGTTCATCGGCATGTTTAGTTCATTCAACATCGTAAGCGACATTGCAGTTGGCGTTAAGCCTCGGACAGCAACTCGTCTTAAGGCTGGTCCACAATAAACCGAGAACGAAAACGAGAACGGAATTATTGTTAAAATAAATGTACTTAAATGTGAGCATTCACAATTAACTTTCACGTTCCCGTTCCCGGGCTCCGGCAAGCTTCTCTTTAATTGTATGTATGTATGTATGTATGTATGTATGTATGTATGTATGTATGTATGTATGTATGTATGTATGTATGTATGTATGCAAATGGGTATATACCCGGTGGCAGTGGTAACTCATTACACTGAATAATGACAATTAATAATAAATACAACTAATAAAAACATTAATAATTAATAATAATGATAAATAATAATAATAATATTATTATTATTATTATTATTATTATTATTATTATTATTATTATTATTATTATTATTATAGTTACAAGAGCTACTTATGAATTAAAGTGTTGTATTCTTTGTAGCTTGTAAGTTCATACATATTATGTATGTATACTTTTTTCTGGTTAAGTGGAAGAGGAGGCCTTATTATGGCCTTAACTCTGCCACCTAAAATAAATTACTATTATCATTATTATTATTATTATTATTATTATTATTATTATTATTATTATTATTATAAAGGATTACGGTCAATAAATGTTTTCCAGTAGCTTTATGGTTTCCTGTTAGGGAGCTTTAGTGAATAGTGAAATAATATCGAAACAGGACACTGTAGAATAACTAGAAGCCTGATTCTGATGAATGTTTATAAAATATACATTTTTACACAGTCATTTCATAATGACGACTTTTCGATTCTCATTTTAGTATCGAAAAGTTATTGATTTCCGCATCCATAAATTAGCGTGCTTAAAAGTAAATTTTCGTGCCTAAAATTAATTTTAAGCATGCTAATTAGAAATCCTGAAAACATAAATTCCAACTATTTATTTAGGCCTATTATAAATATTCGCAACACAATTATTTCAATTGGAAATTACAACATTTGTAGATTTAATACATATGTACATTATTTTCTTCTCGCAGGACACAGTGAGGCCTATGTTCTGTAGGTGAATATTGACTCTCATTTTTGTTGCCAACGAGTCTTACATTCTTGGTTGTATTTTCCTTTCCCGCCTAGAATCTCCACTTAAACAACTTCTCTACAACCAGAAAAACAATATCTTCCATCCGACACTCCAGACAATATGCTTTACTCACCTAAGAAATACAAAAGACTTGGTCTTTATAAAGCAAGCTGGGAAGCTTTTCTACAGTTTATCAACGCTTGCAAATTGCTTACAAAGACAAACAACATATATGTTTCAAATACACGTGATTTGACCAATGAAATATAAGCAAGTCTGGATAAATTTGGATTGGGTAATATTGACTCCTCTGATCAGATAAACGTATCATCTTTACGAAAACTCCTACGAGACAAAGAATTTGATTCCTGGTGTACGTTGCCTCAGAAAGGAAAGGGAGTCATTCTATACAAAGAATACACGCCTGGTAATAAATGGCTATCTAAACCGAATGGATTGACCAGCAGCGAATGGAAGGACGCTATTAAGATGACTGCCAATGTATGCCCAGTACGTGCTCTACTAGGTAGGCCTCAGAATAGAACCCACTGCCGACATTGTCGGAGTGAGAAAGAAACACTTGCTCACATTCTGGGAGCCTATCCTCATGGAGAACTACTGAGAAATAGTCGTCACCACAAGATTCGATCCCTCCTAGCATCGGCCCTACGAGGAAAAGACTACCAAGTATAGGAAGAGGTCCATGGTTTGTCCACAAATGGATCTACAAGGCGCATTGACATCATCGCTATCCTGACAAGATCAACAAGCGGATTCATAATTGATCCAACTGTAAGAAGGGAAATGTACGAAAATCAACCTGCTGAGGTACATCAGGAAAAATGTGACATATACGACCCCACTATACCATATTATAAGGAAAAATATCATCTAATGTCGATCGAAGTTATTGGATTACTGATTGGGGTTAGAGGGACCATCACAAAAAGATTCGCGCATTTTTGCAAGCAGTTTGGTCTAGGACAAACTCTTGTGACTGAAATATCTCTGTCTGCAGTGAAAGATCCATAAAAATCCTAAGAAACCATCTCTACACGTAAATAGATTGATCTTTTCCTATGGCGATCTGCTCACTTAAGTTGGGTCTTGCAACTAGTGCTAAATATACGACTGTGATCACTTGATAGCAAATAGATAACGTATTAGGAAATTTTATGTTTTTTTTTTTTTTTTTTTGGAATTGATCTTTTGTTTAGTCGTCTTCAATTATTTATAATTGTGTTATTTCTTTTTCTTTTCCTTCTCCATTGTTTTTTTCATTATAATTGTGTACCTACCATTTACGCAAAAAACAACAATTTTTTGGTAAGCTTTGTCTTCTAGGCAGCCTTCACTTGGAGGAAGCTGAATAAAAAATAAAATTCAAAATAATAGCCTACTACATATCCGAAGGCCGTGAAATCTCTCTCTTTCCATACGAATGTAATACCACAGTCTAGTAGATACAGTCACGAAGCTTGAGTTGTGAGGGTGCTAGGAACAATAGACTGTGCCGGTACTATTTCGCATTGTCTGTAATGAGGCGATATTAGCGATCGTAGTGGTTAGCAACTATCTATGGATGCATATTTACTACGCATTGAGCTTCGTGACTGTGTATACTAGACTGTGGTAATACTTTTTCGTTTTTAACATCAAAAGTTCGCCATTGCGAGAGAACGAATAAAAAAATTTATCCTCTTTAAAATACAAATACATTAGGGTTTCTCGAGCGACTGTCTAAAAAAAATCGTATATGAAACACGTGCGAAACTAGCGTTTTAAGCACTCGCCGTGTTGTCCACTTCTCGCTCTTAAAACGCTATCATTCCACAACTTGTTGCATGACTGTGTTTAAAAGATAATAGAATAAAAAATTACTATTATTTAAAATAATTATTTCTGATAACTCTACGCGGAAAGGAACAAAATGGTAGAGGATTTTCCTTTCATATTATGCTAAAAATTCGTCCCTTAGAGAGGATAGTCGCTGAATAACTTCCAGCCTATACATTTCAAGCGTTGTTTGCAACAATAATTCTGTTCTTCATTTTGTTATAAATATTTCTGATTATTATTTAGCCAACAGTTGCTAAAAGTAGGCAATGCTAACTACTTAGACACTGAGGACGACCAGATTTCTTAAGGCTGATTCACAATAAACCGGGAACGGAAACGACAACGAGAACGATAACGTAAATAATGTTAAAATAAATGAATTTAAATGTGAACATTCACAATAGTTAATTGTGAATGCTCACATTTAAATACATTTATTTTAACAATATTTCCGTTATCACAACAGTCAATTGTGAATGCTCACATTTAAATACACTTATTTTAACAATATTTCCGTTCTCGTTCTCGTTGTCGTCGTTTTCGTTCCCGGTTTATTGCGAATTAGCCTTTAGTCTTTATGATATTCTGTTGAGAAGCGCGGTGAGGAATAGTTAAAATACAATAAAGATACTATAGGGTTTTTACCTAAACAAGTCTGATACAAATCCTTAACTATATGTGACATTGTTAAGATAGGAAAACATGAAAGTAATTATTACACCAGAGTATCATCCAGGAACGCTACGCAAAGGTATGCACAAACGAGGAAAAAGTTGTCGTTGAGAGAGCAATTTAGATGTTCAGTTTCAATTAAAGCTAAGCTAAGATAGAACGATCCTCACTGTTACTATATTTTGTATCTTTATTGCATTTTATTCTAGATTATTTTTTATCATAGTCAAGTTTTTTACTTGTATGGTTATAACACTCGTTTTACGTTTTAATATGCGCATATAGAATGACTGGCTTCTATTATTCCACATTATAAATTCGTCACGACTGAAAGATATTTAAAAAGAACATCTTCATTACTTTTATAGATTATTTCCTTATTTAACTAATGGAGTGCAAGAATCTGTTGTGTTGCAATCTATCAGAATCGTCTTCACTACAATATTGTCGATTTGATATTATCACTTTTGTCTTGTCGCTCATGATTCGTGATTGTTTCTTCGAATCAATGAGGAGCATCATAACCTATTAATTAATAATTTCAGAAATAATCAACATTAATTTCCTTACCATCAAGTGCACCTAAATATTTAAGTTATGCATAGACGTTGGAAATGATTTTTGTTGAAATTTTCAATTTTTTTTTAAACATTGTTATAAAATAACCTCATCCTTCTAGTTTCCAAAACTGTATAGTATATGAAAATTCATACTGGAAGTACTGTAGGTTTAATTAAAATTTTATTGAGTAATATTATACATACAAATGTTATATTATCATAATTTTCTCTAAAATCCAATGCACGGGTCTTCTGACCGTACGTGCTTTGTACCTAAAACAAATCCTACTTTGTAGGTTTCATCCCCCTCACCTATGATTATATCCAACCACTCTCTAACAGAACACATATTAAAATGAAAATGGCACAACAAAACACATTATATAATATATCCTAACCTAAAACAGACATAAAAATCTATATAATTAAAATTTAAATGCCACTGCGCGCAACTATGTGCACGTTGAGGAGCGTGGTACAGTGTTGAATGTAACAATTTTGTTTGTGGTTTGTGGAGTTGCATGTTATTTTTTCTGTGATTTGCTGTGTTTATTATGATGGGTTTAAAACAACATAATTTTATTACGTAGAATAATATTAGAAAGGAGAAGTGGAGTTTTTAATGGCGATCAACATAATAGGAAAGGCCAGCAGTCTGCTTGTACAGGGACATCATTTTATTTTTACTAATATTTTTTATATTAACCTGGCTATACCTTTCTATTAACGACTGAAACAGGAAACACCGTTTGCTACCCTTTCCACGACGGAGTTCGATGATACTGGCGTAAAATACAAATCACTTTACTAGGTATAGGAGGGAAGAAAAGCAGTCCATCCATTTATGTAAACTAGGAAATATCGCAATTTTGAGTTTGATAATTTTCATTAGGTTTGTGTTTAATCAAAATACAGTACTGTATTAACACTTAGTGTTTTACATACGAATTGAGCTATCCATTCGGAAGTATTAATTGTGCAGTGTATATTGTACTGTTACAGGACATTAGCGTAATATATAGAGAATGAAGTTAAATTGAAAAATAATTATAATATGGATATTTAAAAACATTTTAGAAAATGGTGGCCGTTCATTTCGATACACGCTTCAGTTCTTTTGTCCATATTATCGCACTATAGACTATTGTACCTAATTCCAATTACCAGTTTCGTCCTTCGTACGAGTAACTCATGTTGAAATAATTCTGTACCTATTCTATAAAAGAGTACCTTATGTACTGTAAATTCAATCTTCACTTCTGCCCGATCCGAAAAGATAAAATCACTCAGAAATGCTATCTACTGTCCGTTCAAGTGGTTTTGTCGCAGGGTTGCAGAAAAGGGGGGGGGATCACGTGACAGTTAATTACTTAAGGAGGCCCTTTTATTTAAGTTATTTTAAACACTTGAATAATATTACGTAGACGTCCAATTCCTAACAGAAATTAATGTTTTCAGAAAAGAGCTAAGATAGCCCAGCTACTAGACTTTACAAAGGGGCGAACAGAAGCAGGTGGGGGAAACCGGGATGCGACATAGGGAAACGGACGACAGTACCCGTACGAAAATATGATTCAGTATTGAAAGCTCTTTCGTCACTGGAAAACGCGAACATATTTCTGAAACGTACTATACTCAGTAACTCAGTACTGCATACGCGCCCTCGGCTCTGTGTCGTGAACGGTTGGAAGTTTACTAGTAGAAGGGGTGGGAGTGAAGTACATTCCAAAACTCAGGTACAATAAAAATTGAAGTAAAAATAAAATGATGTCCCTGTACTTACACAATCAAATTTTCATCAAATACAACGCTTCACATGAATTTGGAGTCTGCTGCAACATTTCTGTGGCTTAACCCATCAGAATGAAGAATAATATCAATTCTTTCCTCTTTCGATAATATCATCACGAAAATCAAGAAATTTGTTATAGGAAAGGTTCAAAAATCACAACAATGCATTCAACTGTCACAGGTTAACCAAAAAGTAAAGCAGGAAAAGTTAATTAACAGAATTGCATAGAAACACTTTTTCCAAAGCCTCCTTGTTAGAAAATAGTCTAACTGTAGATGCAGTAACTAATGTTTGTGTCAATATTACAGTTATCTTTAAATAACTGAAAACGATTAGAGATATCTCAAAACGGGTTACGCCATTGTTTTTCTCAGAAAATTTCACATCATTTTGAGTACCTACATGACTCCCTTTCCATTTAAAATGTCAAAGTTACATTCAAAATGGCGGCTATAGATATAGCTGAGGGCTAGAATCGAATGTGTCACTGATAGAGCATTTCGTCTTACAAATACTGGTAACACCTATAGTAATCGAAAATCAGTATATGGGAGATATTTGTATGGTTCCAGACTTTTGATTCATCCTGTAGAATAGAGGGTACATCCACACCTGAAGTTTTCTCGTAACTTCGTAATCACGCCCGGATAATTCGTGCTGAAGCTTTTAGGAACGTTCTTATAAATTCGTCGCCATCGACTGGATTTTAATCTTCGAAATTTGGATGAAATTGCTATATTGAATTTTTAATTACTTTCGTTTCAACTTTAGAACTTATTGAAAGACTATGAAACAATGACAAGGAATGACTATGAAATAGATAGGTCTATATTTGTAGATGACAAAGAAACTGTAAATACACGCAGGAAACTTGTCTCACAACTTAGAGATGAACAAAACTAACTGTCGCTCTCGCTCGCTGTGTTCGTTGCAGTTGTCTTTCGAGTCTCGTCTCATGATTCTCATGCGCTTCGAGTCTTGCTCATCATTCTCGAAATAGCATTTGGTCCGCGTGGAAAGATTTCGTAACTTTGAATAACATACATCATTGAAATAAATAGCATTATAAATGTTTAAATGATACAAAAAGACAAAACAGAACAGTATCTTAGTTATCAAAATGTTCTGGTTCTATTATATGATATTACCAATGGTTATATAAATATAAAAAAAAAACAATTCTCAAATAAATTTGCATTTCTAAGAAACATAAAACATAACGTTAATATCTTTTTACTTGAGATTTCACACTTTATCTCAAATGTATGAAAACAAAATTCCTAGCCTTTTAATAAGGGCCTAGTAATTAAATAAAGATTGGGAAACGGATTATTATACACTAAAAGGTACAGATGATTTTTCAAATAGGATACTTGATTGTTTATACATATATAACAGACGGCAAAGTAGATAAAAGTTCAGTCAGGTATAAACAATATTGTGGCGATTCAAGGCTGCTTGATGTTCGGGACTTCGGGAGTGATCAATCTCGGCGTCTCGAAACACTCACAAGCAGTCTTTACGTCAACGACGCGACGTATACAACATTGTCGTGCGGGTTTTCGGCTTTGCGGGCGCTGTTAGTGTTGCTTTCTCAATCTTTATCAACTGTTTTGTCCATCAGAAATCTTACAGAATATCCAATGAATAGAAACTAAAGATGTCAAGCGAGTTATGCTGGATGTAATACAAAAAAAAAAAACGGTATTGAGATGTAAGAACTTAATCTTAATCTGCAAGTCACGCGAGGTATTAGCCCTGTGTAACGTGTTTAATCCATTACAAACATGCATCGTGCAACCCAACAAATCACTTTTATGGTAATAGTATGCATGTTGCCACACCCGAAAGATTTGAGAAACACCTCCTGGCAACGGAGACGGGACGGGTTACGATAAAACAAGTCATAATGGTATTTGTCACGTGTGTTGAGATGGTAGGATTTTGCTCCGACAATCTTGCTGAATGATTCTATTTCTGAGCGTTGCTAAGCGCGGATAAAGACGCTTTAGCTGTTTAATTAAACATAATTATTAAATCCACAGACAAATTAATAGTAGTGATTATCAAAAATGCCTGTGTTCTACATAAAACACTTGAGGTATAATATCAATGGAGATAGGCCTAATTAAACAGTATCACGAAATTAACACTATGTGTCCTTATACGAGGCGCGTCCATAAAGTAACTTTGCCACTCGTCCCACAGCTAGCAAACCATATGTTAGGCGAAGCGACTGCGTGTACGTGATAGAGTAATGTCCTGGCATGGCGCATGCGCTAGCGGAACTTCCTGAGTGCTCTCAGCAGCTTCGTTGCATTGGTTAAAGATGGACGTTCCTATTCCAGCTCCCGCCGAGTGTGAAGTGCGATCAGTGATAAAGTTCTTGAACGCACAAGGCATTGCGCCGATTGAAATTGATCGTCAGCTATACCAGGTCTATGGACAAGCAGATGGTGCGTTGCTCCTGTAGACAATTTTCAGGTCCACACCTGTGGAGTAACGGTCAGCGCGTCTGGCTGCGAAACCAGGTGGCCCGGGTTCGAATCCCGGTCAGGGCAAGTTACCTGGTTGAGGTATTTTTCTGGGATTTTCCCTCAACCCAATACGAGCAAATGCTGGGTAACTTTCGGTGTTGGACCACGGATTCATTTCACCGGCATTATCACCTTCATTTCATTCAGACGCTAAATAACCTGAGATGTTGATACAGCGTCGTAAAATAACCCAAAAAATTAACAATTTTCAGCAGGACGCCAAAATGTGCATGACGAGAAGGGCAATGGGAGGCCAACCATCATAACAGACGACCTTGACCTTATGGAGCAACGCACCATCTGCTTGCTCATAACGTTAGGCCCATACACCTGGCACAGCTGACGATCAATTTCAATCGGCGCTATGCCCTGTGCATTCAAAAACTTTATCACTGATCGCACTTCACACTCGGTGGGAGCTGGAATAGGAACGTCCATCTTCAACCAATGCAACGAAGCTGCTGAGAGCACTCGGGAAGTTCCGCTAGCGCATGCGCCATGCCAGGACATTACTCTATCACGTACACGCAATCGCTTCGCGCAACATATGGTTTGCTAGCTGTGGGACGAGTGGGAAAGTTACTTTATGGACGCGCCTCGTACGTTGTTTAAAGCGTTTCGCGAAAATTTAATTGTCGTATATCATTAAACCAATTATGTTTCTATTTTATTAACTTCAAATACAATTAAGGAAAAACTATGGGGAAATAATAGTGAAAAATTATGAAAATACACTTTTTTTATGGGTTTTTTTCCGTAATTATATATGAAGTTTCTAGTTTCAGAATTTGGATTTCATTTCCTATTTGAGAGTCCTCCAAACTGTGTCACATGACAGAAAATAAAGGAATTGCAAAAAATTACAAAATGCTCCATGTGGCTATACAGAAGAACCCTGGTTCTTTTCCAAAACCTTCACCTTTCCAAGTTACCATCCCATATAATCAAATGTGGCCAAACATATTTTCGTAATTATATTTGAACCTTCTTTACTTCGTTCCATGATGTTTGATAGGAGAAGTAAACATTGCTGGCAGAGGAGAAAAGTATAATTCCTATTGAACCAATAGGAGATAATGGGAGATCATCTTGTAGAATTTTAAGTTGTTTCAGTTCTTACTCTCACTGAGAACATCCATAATATTAATTTTAATTATAATTGTAATTGTATTCTTAATATTGTAGTTGTAATCCCCTGGTAGAGGGGAAGAGAAGGCCTGATGGCCTTATCTCTACCAGGTTAAATAAATAAATAAATAAATAAATAAATAAATAAATAAATAAATAAATAAATAAATAAATAAATAAATAAATAAATAAAATAATTATAAGCTATATCAAGTGAAATATAAAACACAACGTTAACAGAAATATATCTGAATTGTTACTTGATTATGTACAATCTTCTTTTTTGTTAATACTTGGGACTTCAAAGGGCTGTAGCGCCACGGATTATTATTATTATTATTATTATTATTATTATTATTATTATTATTATTATTATTATTATTATTATTATTATTATTAGTTGCAACTGCATCTCGGGTGAAAATCCTCACCTCTTCGTGATTTAAACACGAGAAGATGTCACACACGTTAGTTGAAGTTGAAATTTCATATTGTGCGAATCTTCGATTGCACTAAATAATACTCGTAGTTAGGCCTAATCTTTCAGGACTGCATGACTCGCCGTCGGCTAAATACTATGCGGCCAGGAACCAGTTCTTCTGCGCATAATGTTTTCCTCGCAGTATAAATTTCAATCCGACAGGTCTTAAGCCAAGAGAAGCAAGTCTGTCTTCTACAGAGGATTTATGTGTACTCATTGTCCAAATGTGTAAAATCTCTCCGTCCATTCTAAGTGACAACGTTCTCGATACCAAAAAACAAGGATTCAATTTCAGGAAGAGGAGTCACTTTTTCTTAAGGACTGTGACTGTTTTCTTTGATTAGATCTCGTTTCGTGGCGTGTTAAGCTGTAGTCTTGTGCCATGCTATACATAACCAAACAGTATTTTTCATCACCATCTTCGTAATCATAATATCATCCTTTGTAGAGTTTTTTCCGCGGTTATTTAACGACGTTATTTCAACTACTAGGTTGTTTAAGGGGTTACGTACTGCTTACAGCAGTAAAATTTTGGAAATATTCAACATTTTTTTTCTCCATTACTGTATCTTGTACAATAGTGAAAATTAATATGTGTAAAACACTGTCTTTCTGCTATATGAAAAAAATATTTTTACGATTAAAAATATTAGGTACTGCTTACAGCAGTAAAATTTTGGAAATATTCAACATTTTTTTTTCTTCATTACTGTATCTTGTACAATAATGAAAATTAGTACGTGTGAAACACTGTCTTTCTGTTATATGAAAAACATATTTTTACGATTAAAAAAATTAGGTACTGCTTACAGCAGTAAAATTTTGGAAATATATCAACATTTTTTTTTCTTCATTACTGTATCTTGTACAATAATGAAAATTAGTACGTGTGAAACACTGTCTTTCTGTTATATGAAAAAAATATTTTTACGATTAAAAAAGTTACTTGCATTTCTTTTTTTCAAAATTCAGTTCACTGTACAGTGATGAAGCGTTTCCCACATAACTCAAAAACTATCAAACATTCTGTGATGAATTTTTTTGTGTGTATTTATGAACGTCATATCTACAATATGATGCAAGATCACTTCTCTACCTTTGATAGATTGTCTGATAAAAAATAAATTCATTTTTAAAAATGGTCAAATATCAGTATTTTCTTCTAACCCAATTAAAAAATATATTATTTATTAAGGAATGTAAGCTTAGTTGAAAGAACATAATATTCTAAACATGAGTTTCAGCAATAAAATAAAAGAGAACATGAAAAATTTAACAAATTTATTAGTTATGAGGGAAACGCTTCATCACTGCACAGTGACCTGCCACCATTTTGAATTTTGAAAAAAAAAATACAACTTTTTTTAATCGTAACAGAATTTCAGAAAATGACGATTTTTCTTAAAGGAAAAAAGAAGATAAAAATGTGGATTACAATGCGTGAACGAGCTATCACAATTCTTTTAAACAAAAAGTAATAATTGCACAAGAATCCTTTCAAATATCACAAAATTCACTGATCTAAGTATACCCATTCTGGAATAATTCATTTTTTTCTACAAAAAATGACGTTTCAATCAGTTTTCATAACATAAAAATTGTTAAATAATCCGCAATTTGGAAGATACAGAAATTGGGTTTGCTGTAAAAGAACCTTTCATTTTTCACGGGCATTTGGTCCCTATATAAACATCAGAGGGTTTCACATAAGTATAAGAACAGGAATGAAACATCACTTATGGAAGGGCGTCCTTAAACTTTTGGTAGAAACTAAAAGGCCTGATCGTTACATGTAAAAACATAGGAATTCACAATTTATTAATTATTAGTAGGGCTCGGAAGTTGAGGAACAATACTTTTTTTTTTTTCGAGTGTCCAAAGAGAGGCCCAACACAATATATGTTCATTTTGGGTCATTGTAGGCCAGAAAATGGTGGGTTTTATTTGTTCTTTTTTTGTCTTTTTCGGCGTTTTTCAGTTTATTGATCCCTTTTAGCCTCTTTTTTTTTTAGGTCTTAATGGCATTTTTTGCAACTTCAGCTTCTTTCCAATACATTTTTCTGCCATTTTTACAATTCAAAAATCCGTCAGAAGATCTCACTTGCTTCAAGTATGCTATGCACCAATGACATCCGTTGATGTGGAGAGAAGTTTCTCGATATTTCGCAACGTGCTGTCAGAAAACCGACGATCCTTCACACCTAAGAACCTGGAGATGACTATTGTGATAAACTGCAATGCTTACTTAGGTAAAGTTTCCGAAGTCCCATTTCTGTAACCCTAGTGTGGTTAAGCCAGATATTCTAGTTATACTAATTTCGATTTTTTCTCCAGGATATTCATTGCGGGTTCTCTAAATTCATTCTAGATGGCAAAAATCGTTCATTCTTAATTCTCCAAGTACTTTTTTTTAACAAACACGGAATTCCTTTTTTAAATGATGTTAATCTAAAAAAATATATAATGTCTGAAGGAAGAAGTATTTCATTCTTATAGTGTTTTTCGCACTGTGTTGCATACCACCAGAATTTTGTATTTTTGAAACATTATATTAATTAAATATATAATTGAAACTGAAATTATTAATTAATTTGGATCACATTTTTACGTCCCTTTTTCCAGCCTTTAGATCCTTTATGATAGGTTTTCTTAAAGGTCTTTTTAGGCAATTTATAGGTCTTCAATTTCCGACACCTAATTATTAGAATATGACCACAGAAATAAAAAAGTAGGCCTATGGAAATTTTTTACTTGCGAAAATAGTGTCAATAACCATAACACTAGAAAGAGCAGTCCTTCGTGCAAGAACGGGCTCCTACAAGGCGTATTTATGTATATAAATTAAAGAAAACTACTCTACATCTCTCTGAGCGTGAGACACTATACCGAAGTTTCTATATATTAAACGAAAACTTCTCTCCAGATATGACTCATCTAGGAAGTAGGGTGTCAAGTTACAGTTTCTGAGTAATAGAAATAAACATTCAAAACAGAAAGCAATTTACAGTTATCATGCCTTACATTCCAATTTGCGTCTGCAAATTAGATTAAGATCTCGTATGCAGCATATGTTCCCTAGATAAGTTCTGTTCGGTCTTTTCCACAGAGTAGTTAGGATGTTCAACATTCCTGCACTAAAGAGCTATAAACTCACATCTGTTACTGATGTGCAAGTAATTGCACATGGCCAGTTTAGACGTCAGAAGGTTTGAAAATTAAGATTCGGATCTCATTATCTTATCTAAACATTAATATTATGATAACCTAATCTCTTTAAAATTAGCATTACTTGTGTATGCCAAAACTTTAGGGGTGCTACTCATAGACATTTCGCTAGCCCGCGCTACGAGCGTGCTAAAGTAGCCCCGACTATCGACTGGTTACTTGTACAGGATTCATATCATATCATATCATATCATATCATATCATATCATATCATATCATATCATATCATATCATATCATATCATATCATATCATATATCATATCGTATCATATCATATCGTTTCGCATATCATATATCATATCATATCATATCATACATCATACCATATATCATATCATATATCATATCATATATTACATCACATCACATCATATATCATATCATATCATATCATATATCATATCATATCATATCATACCATATCTTACATCACATCATATCATATATCATATCATATCATATCTTATATCACATCATATCTTATATCACATCACATCATATCATATATATCATATCATATCATATCTTACATCACATCACATCATATCATATCATATATCATATCTTACATCACATCACATCATATCATATATCATATCATATATCTTACACCACATCACATCATATCATATCATATATCTTACACCACATCACATCATATCATATATCTTATATCACATCATATCATATCATATCATATCATATCACATCACATCATATCATATATCACATCATGTCATATCATATCTTACATCACATCACATCATATCATATATCATATCATATTATATCTTATATCACATCACATCATATCATATCTTACATCACATCACATCATATATCATATCATATCATATCATATCATATCATATCATATCATATCATATCATATCATATCATATCATATATCATATCATATATCATATCATATCTTACATCACATCACATCATATATCATATGTCATATCATATCGTCACCTGAATGCAAGAACTAGGTAACTCGAAATTTGCGTTTTTTATTTATCTCTGATATAGCAAAGAAAAAATCGCACAGAATGTAATGCAAAAACTAGGTAACTGATCGAACAATATCAGCGACATCTATTTTCCAATCTAACAGATAGATAAAAGAAAACGAGACATATTCCTTAGTGCAATAAATAAGTAAATAGGCAATATCTCAAAATAGGAAAAATCACGTTACCTAGTTCTTGCATTCAGGTGACGATATCATATATCATATATCTCTGTATATTTTATATTACAATTATTAGCAAAATAATAAATAAATAAATAAATATATCATACCATATATCATATCATATCATATCATATCATATCATATCATATCATATCATATCATATCATATCATATCATATCATATCATATCATATCATATCATATCATATATCATAACGCTAACACTGGTTTATGAATACGAAAAACGTTAATTCGCTGATCATCCAACGGAAGCCCGCGCCAAGAATATCTATGAATACGGCCCTAGAAAGTTACCGCAGATCATTGGAATGCGACTTAAATCCGTTTCTCGTAGTATCTGGCACCCACTTGACACACGTTGCTTCGGTCGGTTGCATAGTACCATCTGCAGAAAGTTTCGTGAACCTCGTTGTAGTGCTCGCTGCTTTGACATACATTACAGCCTTGGAAGTAGGCAACACTTTCCACTCTGGTGTTGATTTGGAAGTCTATACTAGCGTCGATAAGGCGCACGTCGACAACCATCCTAACGTTGTGATTCACAAACTTTTATTTTATTTAAATCTGATCTAAAAGGAAATTAGTAATTTATATTTTGCAATTTCTTCTCATCGAATTGTGTACATTAAAATTCGTATCACTTCTACTACAAAAGCGACTGCTACAACATCTGCTGTCCACACCTATGGAGTAACGGTTAGCATGTCTGACCGCGAAGCCAGGTGGCCCGGGTTCGAATCCCGATTGGGGCAAGTTACCTGGTTGAAGTTTTTTCCGGGGTTTTCCTTCAATCCAATACGAGGAAATAATAATAATAATAATAATAATAATAATAATAATAATAATAATAATAATAATAATAATCATCATCATCATCATCATCATCCTTGCATGTATTGGGCCTAGTGGCCCGTTACGGTCTCTTGCCAACGCTTGAACGGTCTGCCCAAGGATCTCTTGCCCACAGGATGGTAATTTAAAATTTGGCGTGGAATTCTAGAACGAGGCATTCTGATGACATGTGATCTCCAGTTTCGTCTGTATTTCTGTAGGTATTCCGTAATCGGTTCAATCTGCAGTTCTTTCATAATGTCAAAATTTTTAATGTGATCCATTCTCGTGTATCCCGCTGTACGACGCATAAATCTCATTTCTGCCGCCGTTAATCTTTGTGAATCAATATTACGAATCGTCCAAGCTTCACTACCAAAACAGAGTATAGGTCTGGCCAATGTTTTATAAATTCTGGTGCGCGTGTGTTTTTGTACTAAGGTTGGTTTGAATATCTGATTAATTATCCCCATTGCTCTGTTGAATTTAATAATTTTCTCATTCAAATCCTTTTCTTCTTCATATGAAATTTGGTAACCGAGATAACTAAAATTTTTGACTTGTTCGATGATCTTATTATTGATCATATTTTGCTACGGACTGGTTCCTTTCCTAAAAAAGCCATCACTTTAGATTTGTCAGTTGAAATTTCCATATTGAAACTTTCTGCCATTTGATTAAAGTTGTAAACCAAGCGTTGTAAATTATCTTCTGAAGTTGCCATAAACACAATATCATCAGCAAATAATAAAGTATCTATTTGGGACAAACAACTTATCGGTATACTTCCATGTGGTAATAATAATAATAATAATAATAATAATAATAATAATAATAATAATAATACTTTATTGCGAGAACAAAGATACATATTGACTTTTTTAATATAAGAACTCTCTAGCACCCCCAGAAAGAGTAAGTTACATACTCATGCTCAGGGAGCATTCCACATAAGTTAATGTTAAGACATTTTATTGAAAACGAAGTACACAGTAAAAGAAGAAAAAAGAAGAAAAAAAGAAGAAAAAACACATATCACAATAACTGAACTTTAAATTTTCTCTGTTAACAGCAATTTTTAATAGATTTTTTTTTAAATAAGGAGCATTAGCAAATTGTATGTTTGGGAATTTATCTATTATCATGTTATAAAGTCTTGGACCGAAGTTGCTACTGCGATTATATGCTACAGTTGTAATACATTTATGAACTGTCAAGCATATGTTGTCTGATCTTTTGGTTTTATATTTATGTGAATATAAATTAAATATGTTTCGGTTTTTATGTACGAAATTCAGTAACACATTGTCATAAATTTGATGGAAGTCAAATATTTTAAATTTGAATACAGCAGCTCTGAAGGATAATCAAGAGGTTTATTAAGGCATATTGTTATTATTATTCTTTTCTGTAGCAGAGTTATTGGCATGAGGGAGGTACTATAAGCACTACCCCACCCTGTAATGCCGTATTGTAATATAGCTTGTACTAATGCGAGATGAATCAGTCGTAAAGTATGGACAGTCTAGTAATTTCGTAGAATGACATAATAGTGAATAATAAATGTTGGGTAACTTTCGGTGCTGAACCCCGGATTCATTTCACCGGCATTATCACCTTCATTTCATTCAGACGCTAAATACCCTGAGATGTTGATACGGCGTAATGAAATAACCCACTGAAAAAACATCATCTGCAGATGCTAATGTAAAGGTTACCACATCATTTATGGACTGTAATTTCAAAGCAAAGAGACCCACGTTGCGTTAAATTTATTTCCCCATATCTTTGCTTCAATCTGATACTTAAAGAATACGTATTCAGTCCTATAGTCTCCGTTAACGTAGAGTTAAACACCTCTACATAGAATGTAAAACAATTTAATGGTTACCAGGAAGTCATAATGTTAGAGTTTGTGATAGTAAAATTATTCAATTGTTGAAGTAAATCGCTGTTTCTTAGCATAAAGCTAGAAGAATTGTATATACTGTACAAAAAATTGAAGTAAGACAAGCATCTATGGAGCAGAAGGAAAATTTACGATTTTGTAATGCATGGAATTATCTTTCCATTCAAATGACATGTCTTTCTCAACGAGGTTTTTATCGTAGAATATAATCATTGAGTAATATTTTTCGAGAAAGAACTACGAACATAATTTCAGCATTTAACCGGCCGTAAAATATATTATTTTTTACAAGAAAGTAATAGTTTCGACCACCCGTAGTGGTAAAAGGAACAGTTAACACATAATGTTTAACTCTGCATGAAAACTACGGTTTTAGACTAGAATCCTTGATATCCCAGCTGGTCTTGGTTGAAGGATTAGCTAAACGCTTTGGCCCTTCTGATTCCGTCGAACTTGTCAAGAAAAAGAGGAGCTTTCTCTGCGCAGTTTTCATTTGTTTAAGACACAATCAATTGTTTTTTTTCCCATATTACTTATATTGAATTTCTTTCCACATTTGATTATCTGCTATCTGTAACATTCTCGACCTGGACAATATATCAGAGATATTATGAATACACACAATAGTAATATGCGTTACAAGAGCGGTATGTTGACGTTTTCATGTTCCAGGAAAACAAACATACCGCTCGTGTATCGTACATTATTTTGTGCGAAGATCGTTTATTACATACCTGAAAGAGAAATTTCTAATTAGTTGCAATGAAATCTCCATCTTGGTTTCTGTTCAATGACGGCAACTTTGGAAAACAAATATATCTATCTTCAACATTGTTCCTATAAAATGTTTTCTGTGTTTACTATACTCCAGCAGGCCGTGATATACGTCTGTCTTTTTTTTTCCCCAGTCTATGATGAGTCTGGAATCTTGTTCATTTTTTCACGGCTTCCTTAATGTTACTTGCATTACAAATGCAGTAACTTTTGTGGTGTTGTAGAGTTTACTTAATTTTTGCAAATATTTAAAAACAATAATTAACAGTACAATTTAGGTGAAATTGCAGTGGTAAGTTTCCAATTTATAATTATTACTATATTGAACGTCTTTAAAAATAATATGTTAAAAGCCTAAAGCAGTAAAATGAATATGACGCTTAAGCGGTAAGAATAGGGAAATTGTTATGTGTGTTACGTTGGGAATACTGAATGTGATATTTCACACTTACCGCGTATTGGTTTTGTGCGGAAAGCAAGCAAATACGCACGATCTCGCACAAACATATTTTACGTTTTATGCATTTGATATTTCTTCCACTAGATAGTGTTGTTATAGCATAGAACAAATTTAAACAAAAAAGTGGCCTCGTGGAATGAAAAAAACGCTAAGAAATTAACCTCCCAAGATAAGTCTCTGTTACATAATCAATGCATTGATTGGTATATAGTTTCACTAAGAAGTATACAATGTCAGTACTTACCATTGAAAACAATTTGGACCACAAAACACAACGAAAAAACTCTTCTTTTAACAAAAAAAAATTATGGTTTAATTACTGACGCTCGTAACTGGAGAGGTTACATCAGCGTCGCCGGTGTGCCGGAATTTTTGTCCCGCAGGAGTTCTTTTACATGCCAGTAAATCTACTGACATGAGCCTGTCGAATTTAAACACACTTAAATGCCATCGACCTCGGCCGGGATCGAACCCGCAACCTCGAGCATAGAAGGCCAGCGCTCTATCAACTGCGCTATCGAGGGCGACTCTTTTACCAAAGGAAATCGAATAGTGTATTCGCTCACAAATTCAAAGCTATAGATTTCACAACTCTTCGAGTAAGTTACAAAAACTCCGCTCACAACATTGAAAGAGGGCAGTGAACAAAATCTATGTTACAGTACATCATCTGCCATTTATATTATACCATCAAAATATAATTTCATGGTAAATTTAAAAAGAAATATCACGAAATTAGCCATGTCATGAAATTAACTAAGTTTCCTCTATAACAGAAAAGCATGAGTTACTTTCGTGATTAGATTTCAGCTAGAAATTCGTGTTTTTCCTTTGTAAATGTAAGACAACTATGCATTAATGCAAGCACAATCAAAGAACACGAGATCACAAAGTTTGTGTCCTTGCATGTAATCGTCTAGCGGTATTCGAAACCGGTACCTCAAGTAATTTGTATCGCTACTTTATTCTGTCGATGGATTTACTGGATCGCCGATCTTGTTATATTGGTGGTCACTGAATTGATCCATTTTTTAGGACTTTCTTACTACCGTTAGCGAGATCAACTACCTTCAACAGTAGTATGGGGTAAACGTGTGTAGCTATTCAGGGGCTCTGTATTAGCTACCTGGCTGATAAATATGCTGGGTACAGTCCTGTCACAAAATGTGTGTCAACTCATCTCTATACATTACGGAACAGTCAGCAGTTTCTCACAAAAGGAGTTGTACGTTCGATATTGGACACTATCCTGCAAGATGTGTGCTGGAAAAAGTGACCATGGGGAAGGTTTTCTCAAAGAAATACGGCTTTTTTTCCACGCTTATTCCAATGTTTCTTCGCTTGTCCCAGTTTAGTTGGCTTTCCAAGGGCTGGGCCACGGACGGATCGTTGTATTGAAGCTTACTTTGGCCCATTGTCTGCTCTATATAGGGTGATTAATAAGAAATAGTAAATTTTTTATGGGGTGATAGTATGGACTATTCTGAGCAATAAAGTTCACTTTAACATGTGTCCAATTTTAAATGGGTGTGAAAATGTCAAAATCATTATTTCCTGTCACAATATACAGAAGAATATGATAATTTTTATTGTGACGCAGTGAATTTTTTTTTTTTTAGAATTTTATTTCCAATATTCCATATACCTAAAAAGTAACATATCCTTATACAAACGTCCAGAAATACTTTGAAATACAGGTTGTCCATCATCTTTTTTCTTCAGGATGATTTATTTTTATTTTATTGGGTTATTTTACGACGCTTTATCAACATCTGAGGTCATTTAGCGCCTGAATGAGATGAAGGTTATAATGCCGGTGAAATGAGTCCGGGGTCCAGCACCTAAAGTTACCCAACATTTGCTCATATTTGGGTTGAGGGAAAACCCCGGAAAAAATCTCAACCAGTTAGCTTTCCCCAACCGGGAATCGAAACCGGGCCACCTGGTTTCGCGGCCAGACGCGCTAATCGTTACTCCATAAGTGTGGACTTCAGTCTTTAACCTTCCCTTAACTTTATATGTCCATTTTCCTTGGATTTTTAGAAGAAATGTTCATTCTGAATTCTGTTAGTCTTTTAATTTGAATATTCATCTTTGTAGATCATTTTCTGATTGAGATATTATGCTTTAGTCATCTACATATAATAATGTGTTTAATGTGTTAGTTTCAAATGTCGAAATTCCAGTTCTATGATTTAGTCTGTACTTCGTTTGAATTTGACTGTACAACGAGAAAGTGTTTCAGTTTTATGATCTCCGTCGGTCAGAAGTCTTGGAGATGAACATCAAATAAAAAGTGATGCTATAAAAAATATATAAAGCAGCCTCAAAGTTGCGAAGTTGAGGACGTTTAAACGTTCGTTGGCATGTCATAAAATCAATGCCTCGTATTCGATAATGACCCCAAGCTTTTTATTGCTAAGGGATAACTCTTTTACTGACTACTCGAAAGGACTGGTCTTGTCCTATTTCATACTGACCTGCGGCAAATCCAAACTTAATTTCTTTAAGATTAGACGGTTTAAAGAATTCGTCTTGTAGATTAATGGTCTGAAAATGCTAGGCGGTTTGGAACTTTATACTTGTGACATCTTGATAAAAACTGTAATATCTGTTGATAGGACCTAATTATTGTGATACCATGAAAAATCGAATTTAACTATAGTCAATTTACACGTCTTTCACACTACAATGCAATTTTATAACAAAATACTTAAAGCATATAAGCTAGGCCAGGTTTCTTCAACCTTTGTTAAATTATAAAAGTGTGTTATTCCAAGATATTTGAGCAACAGTAACAAATATAAATGACACTCGGGAGGAAATTAAACGCAGAATAAATATGGGAAATGCGTGTTATTATTCGGTTGAGAAGCTCTTATCATCCAGTCTGCTGTCCAAAAATCTGAAAGTTAGAATTTATAAAACAGTTATATTACCGGTTCTTCTGTATGGTTGTGAAACTTGGACTCACTCTGAGAGAGGAACATAGGTTCAGGGTGTTTGAGAATAAGGTGCTTAGGAAAATATTTGAGGCTAAGCGGGATGAAGTTACAGGAGAATGGAGAAAGTTACACAACACAGAACTGCACGCATTGTATTCTTCACCTGACATAATTAGGAACATTAAATCCAGACGTTTGAGATGGGCAGGGCATGTAGCACGTATGGGCGAATCCAGAAATGCATATAGAGTATTAGTTGGGAGACCGGAGGGAAAAAGACCTTTAGGGAGGCCGAGACGTAGATGGGAGGATAATATTAAAATGGATTTGAGGGAGGTGGGGTATGATGATAGAGACTGGATTAATCTTGCACAGGATAGGGACCGCTGGCGGGCTTATGTGAGGGCGGCAATGAACCTTCGGGTTCCTTAAAAGCCATTTGTAAATAAGTAAGTAAGTAAGTGTTATTCCATTTTAACTGTAAACTTAACAGTTGAAGCATTTCTTCAACTACTGTTAGTACTAACAGACTGTTAAAACCAGTGTTAATTTAACTCCCCGATTTCATGCACTTAAATTACTTAACTCTCTGTTAGCATAGAAGTATTCAATATGGCTGGTGCGTTAGATGCTGAACTTTTATATCTTGACTATTTAGAAAATGATATCCATGAATACATAAACAGAGCGGATGATTTCAATGATTTGACGGAACAGAAATTCATACCTAAGGTAGGTATAGGCTATTTTCTGCGTCACTTTTCACTTTCAACATAGATCCGTTTGTTTCTTAATACTCAATAATTAGTTTATGCTGCGAAATTATTTCCAGTAGAAGGCTTCTCCGGAACGAAGAGAAATTAGTCCCACGAATTTTTTTTGTTCCAGTGTTTTCCATTTCACAACAGCAATACCAATACGCCGCTCCACGCTACTTTTTTTTTTTTCGTTGTTGGTAACTCTATAGCATCTATTAGATGTTTTATGGTTGTGCTAACAGATGGAGTTACTTGTCAACAATGTGACGCTGAAACGTGTGTTCAGGTTACTGCCCAGCGACAGTCCTGATGTATTCTATATTTTGATGATTGGTTAATTAACATTAACCCGGCACATTCACAATCACATTCACATTCATACAAATTTCCAGACTCTAGACACCCAGGTAATTTTTCTTCTCCACGCTACTGTGATACAGACGACGGAAAGAAGCATAAATCAAACCCGAGAGAATAGAAAGACTTCCATCCTCTCTGAATCAAACAGCGGAAACAAGCGAGAATCGCAATTGTCAGAGTTCCAGAAAACAGAATTGAGCCTGTACTTGGTTATAGGTTATGGTTAAACTCTAGAATCTCTGGCCATAACAGAGAGTTAACAAACAGAATGTTAAAATGTGAATTGTAAAGTTGAAGAAACGCAATATTTTTAACAGCAATTCATACATTTAATTTACAGTTAATTAACGCTGTGTTAGATGTATGTTAATAAAGGTTGAAGAAACCGGGCCATAGCCTAAAACATAATTTTTGTACTTACCATCTATGCAGATTGAATTCAGATGTCGAATAAGACATCGAGACAGCTGTAGCCCAGTCAGGTAACAACTTCTCACATTAGGGTCCTGTGTTCTGTGTACAGGGGATTCTTAAGTGTTACGGAATTTTCGATCCATCATTTTTCCATATTACCACGTAGTCGACTTCTTCAATAGCCTCTGTAATTTTAAATAAACACTGAATTATTAATTTACATAATTACACTTTTATCTATACAGAGTGAAAGTGAAACAGCGTGACAAATTTTCGGAGCGAATTGCTCACGTTGTATGTAACAAAAAACTATAATATCATATTGGTGGAAAGTTAGCAATTTTTTTCAGAAAAAAAAAGTTTTTCCTCACATGTTTAACAACCTCTTATTCTGTAACTATTGCTATTAGGATCGTGATTTTTGTCCAGATCGATAGGAAAACTAATAAAGAATAATTTATCCCTCTGGCGTATTTCAATATTGTGGACGGTTTTCGTGTAAATTTAATTTTAAAAACCTCTAAATTCAAGCAATTGCACGATGCGAGTTGGTTGCAACACAGCGGCCAGAGAACAGCTCATCTAGCGAGGCACACCGAGTTACCGAGTTCGTTGACCTCTTACACCTGTATCACGAGAAAAGTGTGTTCGCGGCGGTGTTGCCGGACTGCTGAAACTTCAAACTTAATTTTCTAATTAACCGTGCATTTAATCACAAATGTAATATAGGTTTTCTATTCATTTATGTGTACCCTATCGTCCCTATCAATCTGCAAGATTATTTCACTTCACCCTTTATAGGCTTTGCAACTGTTTCATAAAGTATATTTATAACTTTTAGAAGAAGAGTATATTTCTGAAGTCTTGCGGAAGAATAAATAAATAAATAAATAAATAAATAAATAAATAAATAAATAAATAAATAAATAAAAAAATAAATAAATAAATAAAATAAATAAACAATTAATAATTAATTAATTAATTAAGTAAATAAATAAATATTTATTTATTTAGTTTATTATTTTACGATGCTTTATCAACTGCTGTGGTTGTCTAGCATCTGTACGAGATCAAAGTGTTATTGCCAGCGAAATGAGTCCACCCCTAAATTTAAACACTTCACTAACGCAGTCAGACGAATAACACGCAACTTAACGTCAATACAATCAGTCCTAAATCTAAACACTTCACTAATATAATCACAAGAATAAGACACAATCCCACGTCAACATAATTACTCCTACAGACAGACTGAACTGGATTGCCGAGCGTGCTGGGGATGGTTTGCAATGTGTGGCATGGCCTTCGTTCCGTCGCGCGCTGCATTGTGTATTTGTAAAAATCCATACGTCATGCTGTGAACCAGGCTTTTAAATTGTTTCCGTCTTAATACAAACAGTGGGGCATGCACTAAGAGGAGTGGAGCTCCGAAGTGACTTGAGATACGGGAAGAGGGTTAGGATAGGTCAGGTCTGTTGACATTAGCTGACGATAAGTAGGCCTAACATCAGAATTTCGCAATCCTATATTGGAAGATACCCCTTTAGAGACTAGTCGACATGTGTAATTATTAATATTAACATAATGGTCCCACTTCTTATTTTTCTTGTGTAATAGCAGCTTACTTTGTGTATTAACATAAGTAAAAACAATAGAACAAATTATTATCGTGAACGCTGCTACGATCATCAACCGTGACGAGTTACGAAATGCTACGCGAGCGATTCACATCCGTACGGCCAAGTGTGTTGAAGTCGGAAAGGGATTTTGAAAATCTGCTTTCAAACTGAGGTATGATTATTTTCTCTTCAATACAGCATTTTAGTCACCTGCGTAGCTCAGTCGGCAGAGACTCTTGCCTGCCGATCTGGAATTGCGTTCGGGCGTGGGTTCGATTCCCGCTTGAGCCGAATTACCTGGTTAGGTTTTTTCCGAGGTTTTGTCCAAACGTAAAGCGAATGTCAGGTAATCTATGGCGAATTCTCGGCCTATCTCGCTGTCACCAATCCCATCGACGCTAAATAACCGAATAGTTGATGCGGCGTCGTTAAATAACCAACCAAAGAATACAGAATTTGTAATGCTCTTTATGAGTATTTTTTAATTTATTCTCTTTAATTCTGCTCACAACCGCTTCTACATTTTTAGGATTCAAACAGCTATATTATGCAAATCTAGATTTCAGGTAAAGCTCCCTGTGAAGCAGACTTGAATAATTTCAAGGGAAAAATTGTTCTGGGGCCGGGTATCGATCCCGGGATCCTTTGCTTAGCTCACGAATTTTTCCCTTGAAGTTATTCAAGTCTGCTTCACAGGGAGCTTTATCTGAAAGCCAGATTTGCATAATATATACGTCACTGTAGGAACGTTAATACGAGTAGAAAACCACAATTCAAGTCACACAGAGTTTGTGTGCACTCAAAGTTGGTTCTGGCGCCTTGTCAGCCCTCTTGAGTTGTATGGATATTAAGGGAAAAATTGGGACGGTGTCGGGTGTAGTTCCTGGATAGCTCAGTCGGTAGAGCATTCGTGTGCTAAGCGAAGGGTCTCGGGATCGATACCCGGCCCCGGAACAATTTTTCTTTTGAAATTAAGTTCGTAAATGTTGATTATTGGAAGTATGTTCAAAATGATCTATAGAACTAATTCCTAAGATGCGGGTCATACTTCATGAAACAGCCTGAATAATAAATATTATACATCGAATTTGTAATATATTATTTTCGTTGAATTTGTAAAATATTTACCCAATTCTAAGATTTTTTAAAATTCTTTATTAATATTTTTACTCTTTGTCCTCAACGCTTGATCTTGACAGGCACTTGTTTTCGCATTGTGAACGTAGCTTTACGAAAGCTGCCATGAAGACGTACATTTCAATGCGCATCCTTTGGCGGAAATGAACCGCTGCTAGCTATATGTGTCAGGTAATTGCAACTTATACGCAAGCAAAATCTTCCGTTTAATAACACAAACAAATTCAGTATATGATTCTTGAAATGGACCCCTTCATTACTGTAGCTGTTCTTTAAGTTATGTAGCTTAAGGAAATCATTGTTTTCTTACGATTCAAGCTTAGTAATCCAAATCAGCGCTCACGGCAAATTCCTTTGTCTGAAAGTCCATCATTATCCAAGATAATTACGGACTTACGTAATCACATTCACTCCGCTTCAACATCAACCGTGAGATGTATTCACAACAGAGCATTTAATTCGGCAGCCCAAGGAGCAACTTCCAAATTTGGAATATTAAGTATATGGTAGAGACTACGCTACGCAGTCAAGCTGGATTAAATCAAGGTAAGGCACGCGTTTGTAACATTAGGACTTTTCATAATGTTTTTCGACAGATTCTTTGCATTTTAACGCTCGTTACTTTTTTCGCAATACAGATTAAACACATCAGTTTTTATACAACATTGATTCCTTTACCACAGTCAGTTTTTATAGTTTAAAAAAACTGAAGCTCAGCGGTAGCTATGGTCAAGGTGTTGTTCTTTTGTTATACGAACAAATAAAATGCGTTCATGTATGGCACCCAACGCCATGTTGATTCAAGTTACAAAAATTCCAATGTGCGTAAGTTCTGCAACAAATGATGCCATGAAAATTACAGCCTCCTAGGTATATTCAACGGGTTTCTAATAGATTTAGTATTATATTACTCAACCAATTATATTCTAAGTAATAAAGTAGGTCTATCACAATTATTAAAACAATTTTTATGTACACTACATAAATATTTGCTTATGTATTGGATGATCAAACAATGTTGTATCATCTGCGACGTTATATTGTAGACTGAATTGATGATGTATGATATTTTGGCGAGATTATACCGAGGATTTACCATGGATTACTTGATATTCGTATTACAGTTTAGGGATATTTCTGGAAAAATCCACAGGTATTCGACCCACGCCCGAGCGTAGCTTCGGAGCAGTAGATCGGCTCCTTATCCCCGAGATAAGCACGTGGCCTATATGCAGTCTCAGAAAAAAATTTTGTCGTACAGTTACTTCGTAAATTACAGAAGGAGGCAGTGCGCATGATCAGAGAACGAGTGACCTGGTTCAAAAAAGGAGGACTAGTTGAGGTAATAAAATTAGTCCTGTTTCGTTGTATGTCTGATCATGCGCACTGTCTTCTTTCTGGGACTTACGAAGTATCTGTGCGACAAAACTTTTTTCCAAGATTGTACGTACTTATCTATGTACAGCTGTCAAAAGAAAAAGTGGCCGCTCTCCTGAAACAAAGTTACAAAGTTCCCTTCGGGTATCTTCGCTACAATTCGGAGACAGGCGATGTTACATGTTGTTGGACCACGTTGCCTGATATCTACAGTTATAATTGAAGTATTCTGTGTGTTACTCGATAGCGTAACGGTAGCGTTCAGGCTTCTTATTCATGAGGTCCTGCGTTCTACTATAACCTCGTGCTTTTTATGTTCTTTTTTGTTCTGTTTTTGAGAGAGACAAACTATACATAATGGCTCCTTTCTCTTTTACGATTATTTTAGTAATTAACATCAGGTTCATTAATATATTACGCCATGACTTTATCATTATGATATTGTGGCTGCAAATGGAAAGAAAAAGATTTTATTCTCAATAAAAATATCTTTCGTGGCATAAACAAAACAAATTTACTGGCGTCAGCCTTAAAACATTCAAACAATTAAGCGTTCAAAAAACAAAACAAAAAAAGCCACAATTCAATATTTAGTCTATCTTCCTCTTATCTCGATCATCTTGCAGTCGAGTGGGCATGGAATTGACTAGTCTTTGCAAATAGCGACTGTTCTTAGACACGATATTCCAGGCATTCTGAACATACATACATTCTGTCCATGGGCAGGTCTTTCATTGCAAACCCAGCAATCTCCAATCTTTCCTATTTTCTGCCTTCCTCTTAGTCTCCGCATATGATCCACTTATCCTAATGTCGTCTATTATTCTTTTCAACCAGAGACCCAACCAATTCCTTTTTCTCTTTCTAATCAGTTTCAGCACCATTCTTTCTTCACTCACTTTTTCAAACACAATTTTATTTCTTATTCTGTCTGTCCACTTCACACGCACCGTTCTTCTCCACATCCACATTTCAAATGCTTAAATTCGTTTCTCTTCATTTCGTCGTAATGTTCATGTTCCTTCCCCATACAATGCCACACTCTACACAAAGCACTTCACTAGTCTCTTCCTTAGTTCTTTTTCCAGAGGTCCGCAGAATATCCTTCTTCTTCTTCTTCTTCTATTAAAAGCTTCCTTTGTTCATGTTTGCAGTTTTTCTTGGGAAGGATAGGCCTAAATGCGGTAACATCCCGTTGCTTTCCGCACGCCACTATCTCTTTCGCATCTTATTAAATTCCAGGGGGCCCAAGCGTGGAGATGAGGAGAGTGGATTTGACTAATTGGGCCCTCCGGACTTCACCGAAAGTCACGGCAAGGGTTAAATATTAATTCTATCAGGATGTTTGACCCGATCAGAGACCGGGAAATCTCAATTAGCCTTTGCCTCCCGCATCCTGGACTAGCTTCTACGAATCATAAGAAAATCTTAGAGTGTGATTGGGCCAATTTTTCCAAAAATGTTTCCACACTTTTGCCCTCGTAGCTCAGCGGACGAGCGTCGGAATTTAGATATCAACGTGTCAGGTTCAATTCCTCGTTACTCCTTTTCATTTTATTGTGGTTCAAGACAGTATAATGTAATAATACAAAAAGAAAAACTAATACCAGTATTATGCAACTGGATTTTTCCAAACCTAATATTAAATTTATGTTATTTATATCGCTAAAGAACGATTACAATATAAATAACTTGAATATTATTTATACAGTATCACTAAAGAACAATAACAAATATAAATAATAAATATCGGTTTGTTTAATTAATATAAGATATTATATAATACGTATTTAATTATCTAAATAAAATAACCTATTTTACAAAGAAAGATGGTTATTTTGTTATAATAATTACTTACATAAAATACAGATTATTTATATTGCGAAAGAACAATAACAATATAAACAACTTGAATATTATTTTATAATGCTAATGAAGGAAAACAGAATATAAATGAAAACTTGAATATTATTTATATCTCTAAAGAACGATAACAATATAAAAAACGTGAATATTATTCATATCGGAATTTCACAGATTTATTACAGATGTATTTAAGAAATTGTAGACGAATAGTAATTAGTAACAGTGTCCTATTTATTCTTCTTGGAGCCAAATTTGTAACTTTTAAAAGTGTGGTTACTATGTTGAAGTGTATGTGTTGCAACGGATGCTTTATTTGTTATGTATGTGAGTCAGTTATGGGATGCTTGAGTCGTCGCAATGTCGTAATTATAGTTTGATTGTGTTTGTGTGACTATTGTGTATTAATTTATGATGTATGGTACGGAAAGCTGCATATTTGTGTTATAGAAGTGTTACGTATGTGTGTTGTTAATGTTTTTGTATGTTTCAAATTGATAACTGATATTTGTTTTGCAATCGCAATGCCTAATTTACGGATTGTTTATGTTTTGTTTACATCGCGTAAGCTAATTTAATTTTCTTTTCCATTTCTCTTTATGCTTATCTTTTTTGCGCATAAAACCATAGCCCTAACATACAGTACATATGTAAAATAGGGCTAACCCCCATTGGAGATACAATAATAATAATTATTATTCATATCGTTATAAAACGATAACAGAATACAAATGATGACTTGAATTTTATTCATATCTCTAAAGAACGTTAACAAAATATAAATAACGTGATATCCATAAAGAACGATAAATGGATATAAATGATAATTTGAATATCATTTACATCGCTAAAGAACGATTAAAAAATAAAATGAAAACTTGAAGAAGGCCCGAACCCACAACCTTTGAATCATTAAACAAGCACTCTACCGCTGGTCTACGAGGCGCAGATATGTAACATTTTCATAGTTCCGGAACTGCTTGTAGAAGCACATGCATCGTGTAACATCGCCGCGACCCGAAGTGGACTATGAAAATATTTGCTGTTCACGAGTGCGGCCACTTTTTTTTTTTTTTTTGACAACTGTACATGCATAGATATACAATACGTGTAAATTCAAGTCAAACAGCTATTAGCAATTTGTAATTACTTCCAGCATTATTGTTACATTTCCGAAAAAAAGAAAGGAAATAATTGCGTTACAGGAGAAATACCTACGTAAATCTCGTAACTGTTCCATTTGCGAACAGTGAAAAGGATTTAATGTAAAACAATGTTACAATAAAGAAATGAATAATAAAACAAATTAATTAATAAGGACAGAACGAATGAAGAAAGGGGAAAGAGAAAAAGATAAACGGAAAAAAGATGGGAAAGGCAGAAAGGGGAAAAGGACAGAAAAGAAGTAAGGGCAGAAGAAAGGGGGAAAGGGCTGAAAGAGGAGAGAAGGCAAAAAGGGAGAAAGAGCAGAGAGAGGAGATAAGGCAGAAGAGGGGTAAAGGACAGAAGGGGAAAAGGGCAGAGAGGGGAAAGAAGAGCAGAGAGGAAGAAGAAGAGCAGAGAATGGGAAGAAGGGCAGAAAGGTGAAAAAAACGGGCAGAAAGGGGAAAAAAGGGCAGAAAGGGCAGAAAGGGGAAAAAAGGGCAGAAAGGGGAAAAAAGGGCAGAAAGGGGAAAAAAAGAGCAGAAAGGAGAAAAAGAGCAGAAAGGGGAAAAAAGAGCAGAAAGGGGAAAAAAGAGCAGAAAGGGGAAAAAGGGCAGAAAGGGGAAAAAAGGCAGAAAGAGGGAAAAAGAACAGGAAGGGGAAAAAGGACAGAAAGGAGAAAAAAGGGCATAAAGGGGAAAAAAGGACAGAAAGGAGAAAAAAGGGCAGAAAGGGGAAAAAAGGGCAGAAAGGGGAAAAAGGGCAGAAAGAGGGGAAAAGAGCAGAAAGGGGAAGAAGGCCAAAAAGGAGGAAAAGGGCAGAAAGGGGGAAAAAGAGCAGAAAGGGGAAAAAAGGGCAGAAAGAGGAAAAAAGGACAGAAAGGGGAAAAAGGACGGAAAGGGGAAAAAAGGACAGAAAGGGGAAAAAAGGGCAAAAAGGGTAAAAAGGGCAGAAAGGGGAAAAAGGGCAGAAAGGGGAGAAAAGGGCAGAAAGGGAGAAAAGGGCAGAAAGGAGGAACAAGGGCAGAAAGGGGGAACTAGGGCAGAAAGGGGGAACTAGGGCAGAAAGGGGGAACTAGGGCAGAAACGAGGAAGAAGGCCAGGAACGAAAAAAGGCAGAAAGGAGAAAGAAGGGTATAAACAAGGAAGAAGGATATAAACGAGGAAAAAGGGCAGAAACGAGGAAGAAGGGCAGAAACGAAAAAGAAGGGCAGAAAGGAGAAGGGGAAAGGAGAGCTAGGAGAAGGAAAAAGGAGGTATGATTAAGGGAAGACAGATCAAAAAGAGAAGAAGTAATAAATAAATCAATAATTAATTAAATAAATAAAACAAATAAGGAAGTAAATAAATAAAAAATACATAGAAAATCGATCCGACACGTTCGTACGATAAGAGGACAGAATTTGTTGATGTATGAAGAGATTTAATTTCTAGCTGACATTATATCTATGCGGTATGGTCTACGTTTAGACCTAAATGGGATGTATACAGTCTCCCAGAACATATGTATCGTTTATGAACAATGCAATTAATTATACATTCTGGAGACAGTCCAGATCTACAGGGCCGGTCCTTTCTCAACGATCGCCATCCATTATACAATCTTCTGCGACGATCTTTCATCGCCAACAACCAATTAAGAAGTTCACTCAACTTGGTCATCATTCCTAACAAAACGTAGCTGGAATTTAAAAAAGGACAAATTATTTTCGGGTTTCTTTATTCGTTTGCTAAGATACAAGCATCCGTTTTAGCGATTCAGTAAACTTAATGTTGTCATAAAATTGCAAACTTCACGAAAGGATTTGATTGCAATAAATGAATACCTTTTTTTTTTATTTTTCTTTTAGGAATGATAGAGGATTCTTGTATCCATTCACTAACGGGTTACTCCCCGCTCGTAACTTAGGGCAAGAATATAAATTGCATGGCTTCCTAACGCCCGCTGCTGGATACAAGAAAACAATTCAAGGATATTCTTTTGTTGGCAGCATGATGATTTTCCTCTCTTATTCTTACAGTGAACCTTGTTGACTATATTAATACTGCGTGTAAGTTTATTATGGAACACGTGCGTAACTAACTTGGAAGCTAATATGCAATACAATATACTGTACTACCTTTACCGTTGTATGTGACACTGTAACTAAATATACACAGGCTAGAATTGTTACTCCTGCTGTGTATTAACTTGGTTAGTAATGAAATCGTGCAGTAAGAGAATTGAAGCCAACATTACATTGCACTGGAATACAGAAATTAGTGATCGTGACATCAATAGTGATACGTAACTGTAGCGAACAAAATCTATTTTAAAAGCTGCTCGAAGGAATTTACATTATGTAAAAGAGAGTGCCAGCTCATACCAGAGGCTTGTGTTCAAATTCTGAAGGCCAATGTGTAATTTTTGGGGAACAATGATAGTGCTGAATCCATAATGTCCAGAATTAACAATCTATCTGGTGATCGACGCTGAAAACAATTGCAAGCTTTTGTATAATATAAGGTTAACTCTTACGATCGTACGATGAAAGCTATGTAGTAAAAACTACATGAATTAAAGATCGTGCCAAGTCTCAACCGTCAACTAAGGCTCAATGAACTGATAATAAAGAATATAGAGAAATTATACAGATTTCTGTCGAGTGTTACTATAAAATCAAATCAGATTATATTTATTTGTGGAAGGTCAATAATAATAATAATAATAATAATAATAATAATAATAATAATAATAATAATAATAGCCTATGTCCGTATCCGATTCCATGAACATGTCCGTCTCAGATTCCATGAACATGTCCGTCTCCGATTCCATGAACATGTCCGTCTCCGATTCCATGAACATGTCCTTCTCCGATTCCATGAACATGTCCGTCTCCGATTCCATGAACATGTCAGTCTCCGATTCCATGAGCATGTCCGTCTCCGATTCCATGAACATGTACGTCTCCGATTCCATGAACATATCCGTCTCCGATTCCATGAACATATCCGTCTCCGATTCCATGAACATGTCCGTTTCCGAATCTATGAACATGTCCGTCTCCGATTCCATGAAGATGTCCGTTTCCGATTCTATGAACATGTCCGTTTCCGAATCTATTAACATATCCGTCTCCGATTCCATGAACATGTCCGTCTCCGAATCTATAGACATGTCCGTCTCCGATTCCATGAACATGTCCGTCTCCGAATCTATAGACATGTCTATGTCCGCTTCCGAGTCTATGGACATATCCGTCTCCGATTCCATGAACATGTCCTTCTCCGATTCCATGAACATGTCCGTCTCCGATTCCATGAACATGTCCGTCTCCGATTCCATGAACATGTCCGTCTCCGATTCCATGAACATGTCCGTCTCCGATTCCATGAACATGTCCGTCTCCGATTCCATGAACATGTCCGTCTCCGATTCCATGAACATGTCCGTCTCCGATTCCATGAACATGTCCGTCTCCGATTCCATGGACATGTCCGTCTCCGATTCCATGAACATGTCCGTCTCCGATTCCATGGACATGTCCGTCTCCGATTCCATGGACATGTCCGTCTCCGATTCCATGTACATGTCCGTCTCCGATTCCATGTACATGTCCGTCTCCGATTCCGTGTACATGTCCGTCTCCGATTCCGTGAACATGTCCGTCTCCGATTCCATGTACATGTCCGTCTCCGACTCCATGAACATGTCCGTCTCCGATTCCATGAACATTTCCGTGTCCGAATCTATGAACATGTCCGCCTCCGATTCCATGAACATGTCCGTTTCCGAATCTATGAACATGTCCGTTTTTCCGAATCTATGAACATGTCCGTTTCCGAATCTATGAAAATGTCCGTCTCCGATTCCATGAACATGTCCGTCTCCGATTCCATGAACATGTCCGTCTCCGATTCCATGAACATGTCCGTCTCCGATTCCATGAACATGTCCGTCTCCGATTCCATGAACATGTCCGTCTCCGATTCCATGAACATGTACGTCTCCGATTCCATGAACATATCCGTCTCCGATTTCATGAACATATCCGTCTCCGATTCCATGAACATGTCCGTTTCCGAATCTATGAACATGTCCGTCTCCGAATCTATAGACATGTCTATGTCCGTTTCCGAGTCTATGGACATATCCGTCTACGAATCTACGACTGTTGATAAAGGTATGTCGCCATATAATTTATATAGTTCTTCATTATATCTGATTCCCCATATCCCATTATCCTCTCTTAGTCTGAAAATCCTTCTCAATACTTTCCTTTCAAACCTATCCAGCATGGATTCCACCTTTTTTGTTATGATCCAGTTTTCACATCCGTACATTATTACACTACGTATAAGAGTTTTATACAGTGTGATTCTTGGGTTCCAGCCGGTTCCTCTGCCTTTGATTAATGGTAATATGGAGTAATATACCTTATTAGCATTTGGTAGGCTACACTGTATTTCTGTCATTTCCTCATTCCTGTCTGTTAGGGTTATCCCTAAGTATTTTAATTTTTCTACGACATTTATTTGTTTATTTCCAAATTTTCCGGCATTGCGAAATATATTTAAATCAGAAAAGTTTCACATTTATAACATAGCTACAAGCGTTCAAAGAATTTACAGCAAAATTTCACCTCTCGTGTCGTGCATGCTATATTTTCGGGGATCATAAATAAGTTATGAGGGATTGTAATTGATTAGCAATAAATTCCAAATACTGGATCTGTGGCCCCTGGAGCGATGAACATCGTTGACCCTACCCACCATGTTTATCTGTATCTGGTCAGCGAACTGGTTGTTACGTTGTAACACCTCTCGGCGCTATCTCTAATCTGTGTTATTATAATAAAAACGCTGTTAAATATGGCGACGCCGATTTGCCTACATACGTTCGCGTTTTTGCGTAGTTATTTCGTACCGGAATGCAATTAATTTGATGTCGTCAAGTACAACTGTGTTGCATTTTACTGTTATCTAGATGCAAAATAATTTAACATCTTGAAGAGTTAGCGATACATGTTTTGAAGATGGCCGATAAAATGTAACACAAAAAAAAAATGTATGGATGTTGTGTATTTCCATCCTTAACTGTTAAACACGTCTTGCATTATTCATGTTGGAATGACGGTCTTGTAACATCGCTTGTATACAAGTAAAGCACTTCAAAATATCTGTATATAATATCGGGGCCCTAAAATACGATAGTAACACATGATTAATCCACCATAAGCATGGCTTTCGACATGATAGCCTTGATAATAATTAGCATTATCATCTACAAGAATCGAACCTCTTGGGTGCCTGTTGCGATACTCTATACCAGAAAACTTCGATTAACTTAGTTTATAATTCATTAATAATATACATTTTTCTATATTTATTATTAAAATCACATGTTTATTAACATTTATTTTTATAAATTCGCATTTCATATTTGATATACACTTTATCTTCGAACTATGGGTTTATCATTTTTTCTAACATCTGTTGGTATGCAATTTCCTAATTCGCTCTTGGATTTAAAAATTCTTACATCCAATCATTCTTCTGTAACTGTCCTATTCTAAATGAACCTTCTGGAGTTAAGTATCTCGGAAAAATAATAATCGACTAACACGTACGTTGGGATAAACATGTTCTTTCTCTTTGCATTACATTAAGAAAAATTATTCAATATTTTTTTTGCTACGAAATTACTCGACTATCCATACCAGTCAATTTCAATCGTAAGTCGTACGTGTGGTAGCATTTAAGCTATGACCACCCTCATCTCCTGGACTTGAGGGGAAAAGACTTGCCAGCTGTCCGTCCGTGTACGTGAACGACCACAAATATCAGAAAATGCAGGCTCTAAAGTTCTAAAATTTTATAAGAAAATGAGCTCACAATTGGACAAAAATTACAAGGTACCACAACAAGACTTATTAGGACCTAAATATCTGATAAAAGTATAGAAAGGTTGCTAATAATATTTTTCAAACCAGTTTTATCAGAGTATGAAAAAAAAAACAAAACAAAATTCTACATCTTGATTACACAACTTTCAACACTGTATCACTTCGGAATATGTATGATAAGAACTTTCTTGTGTTAAATTTTAACGTAACTTGTTAACATGTTTCGACCTATTTTCGGTCATCTTCGGAACTGGTTGTTGTTGGTCTTGGCGCCTCTTGTTTCCTGTGTGGGTGTGTTCGTACTGTAGAGTCAAAGAGTGTATTTGTTTTGAAATTGAGTTGTGTGTTGAGAATATCGTTGGGGTGTGTTTTCGTGTGTCTGTATACATACTAGGTTCAAAAAGTTCCCGGAATTTGCTAGCATCATAGAAACAACGTACCTTAAACACTATTCTACAGCATTCCCTTCAAAATAGTTGCCTTCCGCAACAACACACTTTTGCCAACGCGTGTAGAGTTCCTGGAAGCAGGCCTGGAAGCCATTTTGTGAAACCCGTCTTAGTGCTCTCGTCGCGTTTGCGATAACCTCTTCAGCATTGAATCTCCGTCCTTTCAGATGACTTTTCAGACGGGGAAACAGAAAGTAATCAGGTGGTGAGAGATCAGGAGAGTATGGTGAGTGATCCAAAGCAGTTATGTTGTGCCTGGCAAGAAAATTCTTTACAATAATTGCGCGATGAGCAGGTGCATTGTCATGCATAAGGAACCAGTTGTTTTCTACCCACTTTTCTGGACGTTTCCTTCTCACTGCGTCCCAGAGGCGACGGAGGGTTTCTACGTACAATTCTTTCGTTACAGTACGACCTTCTGGAATGAACTCATGGTGCATGAGACCCTGAGAGTCGAAGAAAACTTCCAAAATAACTTTGCTTTAAGTGTGCTTAAATGCGACAGGCTCATGTCAGTAGATTTACTGGCATATGAAAGAACTCCTGCGTGACAAAATTCCGGCACATCCGGCGATGCTGATATAACCTCTGCAGTTGCGAGCGTCGTTAAATAAAACATAACATTTAAAATAACTTTGCCTTTGGAAGTGTCCCTAGGAAATTTTTGCTTCCGAGGAGATGTTTTCGATTTCCACTCAGATGACTGTCGTTTAGGGACTGGGTCGTACAAGTAGCACCAGTTTCATTTTGTTTAAGAAATCACCATCTTCATCAGGCATACTGATCATGTCCCCAGCAAAACACAGAACTTGATGTTTGTACTTTGCTCTGTGGACATAATTACAAAATGCGACGAACAAACAAAACACTATGATAAACAAATGCCTACAACTCAAAACCAATAATTGCCATTATCAACAAACTTTAAGGAAATGACATCATGAATGTTACCAACAAAACAAATGTATAATATCCCTTGTTATATATTAATACGAAAAATGGTAGTAAAATTCCGGGAACTTTTTGAACCTAGTAGTATTTCATATTGTTCTAGTGTGTTGAGTTTCTGGCTTTTTGGTTGGATGTGTAGTATTTCCATGTCTGTGTTGATGTCTCTGTAGGTGTGGTTGGCATTTGGTGATGTGTTCTGCATATGTGGAAGTGTTTTGTAATTTTGTTATGGCTGTGATGTGTTCTTTGTAACGTGTTTGAAATGATCTGCCTGTCTGTCCTATGTAGACGTTGTTGCAGATGTTACATTTGACATCTCTCTGACATCTTTAATATTTTTCCTGCATGTAATAAACAGTTATTTCTGAAAAGTAGACTACTCTCAGACATGTAGAGTTGTTTATTTTAATACACTTAATTTTTTCTTTGTCCTATATAAAGTATATTAAAATTTACATAATGTTTTGTAACCTAATTTTTCTATTCTCAAAGAAATGGTCATCATTGTAGTCTACCTTTTGCATAAATGCATGTTAAATCAGTGTACAAAATTTCATAATTCTATCTCTAATCGTTGTGGAGTAATGAAATAATGTGCAAAAATTTTCAAATTTTGGAAAATTTAATTCAAAGTAAAAAGTGAAGTCTAAAAAATATTATTAGCGACATTTTTTATACTTTTATCAGATATTTAAGTAAGTCTTCTTGTGGTACCTTGTAATTTTTTTCCAATTGCGAGTCATTTCCTTATAAAATTTTACAAATATACAGCCTGCATTTTCTGATAATATTTGTGGTCGTTCACGTACATATACCCTTAGTAAGACATTCACATTAGTTCATAAAGAGAACGGCCAAGTAAAGTGTCTCATTTGTTCTAAATATGCAGTGTGGCTCCACATAATCTTCAAATGGAACTACTTGAATTACTACAGAATTCTACTACAATTAAATATTCTAACAAAGAAAACTGGGAACTATTTAAATCTCTACCTTACGATAGATTTCCACTTTTGCGTGTGTTTGCAACAAACGTAATGACAATCTTTGGATTTACATACATTTGCTAGGAAACCTTTTCTAAGATGAATTACATTAAAATCCAGTATCGAAGTAGGATACGCGACGATCACTTGGTATATCTTCTAGATTTGTACGTCATCATTTGTGCCAAAGGTATTTTTCCCTCCGGCCTCCCAACTAACATTCTATATGCATTTCTGGATTCGCCCATACTTGCTACATGCCCTGCTCATCTCAAATCTCTGAATTTAATGTTCCTAATTATGTCAGGTGAAGAATAAAATGCGTGCAGTTCTGTGTTGTGTAACTTTCTCCATTCTCCTGTAACTTCATCCCTCTTAGCCCTAAATATTTTCCCATGCACATTATTCTCAAACACCCTTAATCTATGTTTCTCTCTCAAAGTGAGAGTCCAAGTTTCACAACCATAAAGAACAACCGGTAATATAACTGTTTTATAAATTCTAACTTTCAGGTTTTTTGACAGCAGATTGGATTATAAAAGCTTCTCAACCGAATAATAACAGGCATTTCTTTTATCTTTACTTACTTACTAACTTACTGGCTTTTAAGGAACCCGGAGGTTCATTGCCGCCCTCACATAAGCCCGCCATTGGTCCCTATCCTGAGCAAGATTAATCCATTCTCTATCATCATATCCCACCTCTCTCAAATCCATTTTAATATTGTCTTCCCATCTACGTCTCGGCCTCCCCAAAGGTCTTTTTCCCTCCAGCCTCCCAACTAACACTCTATATGCATTTCTGGATTCGCCCATACGTGCTACATGTCCTGCCCATCTCAAACGTCTGGATTTTATGTTCCTAATTATGTCAGGTAAAGAATACAATGCGTGCAATTCTGTGTTGTGTAACTTTCTCCATTCTCCTGTAACTTCATACCTCTTAGCCCCAAATATTTTCCTAAGCACCTTATTCTCAAACACCCTTAACCTCTGTTCCTCTCTCAAAGTGAGAGTCCAAGTTTCACAACCATAAAAAAACAACCGGTAATATAACTGTTTTATAAATTCTAACTTTCTGGTTTTTTGACAGCAGATTGGATGATAAAAGCTTCTCAACCGAATAATAACAGGCATTTCCCATATTTATTCTGTGTTTAATTTCCTCCCGAGTATCATTTATATTTGTTACTGTTGCTCCCAGGTATTTGAATTTTTCCACCTCTTCAAATTTTCAATTTTTATATTTCCCTTTCGTACAATATTCTCGTCACGAGATACAATCATATACTTTGTCTTTTCGGGATTTACTTCCAAACCTATGTCTTTACTTGCTTCCAGTAAAATTCCCGTGTTTTCCCTAATCATTTGTGGATTTTCTCCTAACATATTCACGTCATCCTCATAGACAAGAAGCTGATGTGACCCGTTCAATGCCAAACCTTGTCTGTTATCCTGGACTTTCCTAATGAAATACTCTAGAGCAAAGTTAAAAAGTGAAGGTGATAGTGCATCTCCTACTAATGTTACCCTTCCTGTTCTATATAGACTTGTAACATTCCAAGTACCAAAACTCAAAACTTTATTCCTTTGCTGTGGTCGTGCCAGAGAATCAGTCCCATTCCGAGGCTTATTTGAAGGTTTCGTAACAAGCCCTTTTTTACGGTGATGGGTTGTTAGCCCTTCGCCCAACCCCCAAGCTGGAGGACCACCCTTCATCGGCTGTCCGTGACTGCTTATTCAATATATTCACAACTACCCTCCATATCTGGAGGCCGTCTCCTCTATCCGCAACCTGAGGACGCGCCATGACGCGCCATGCCGTGGTGATACGGACCCACAATACATGGTCTTTTACCCTTGAAACTAAAAAAAAAAAAAAAAAAAAATTGTATTTTACAAACTTCAAATTAGTGTAATTCTGAAAATATTGAGATTGGGATAAATATTTATATGACATACTGTATTTTGCTCAGAATGTCTTCGGAAATAATCTCCGTAAGTGATGGTAAATCCTCGTGAATCACTCTGTATATATCTTTGTACTAGCAATAAATTTATTATTAATTTTATATTATTATTATTATTATTATTAACGAAAGGGCGTGCTTGGTGGTGGTGGTGGTGGTGGTGGCGGTGGTGGTGGTGGTGGTGGTGGTACTGGTAGCAGTCGTAGCAGCAGTTAACATAATTATTTTTCACACTCGTGTTCACTAATTAAGCTGAGAAGCATGTTTTGCTAAATCCAGATATTTGCTATACTTAGTATTCGCCATATTCTGAGCGAAGTTAATTTTCTTCTGACACGTATGAATGTCCCTCTCTATTTATTGCGGAAGGGCGTGCGGACAACTCCAGCCAGGCAACCGTTCATTTAGGAATGAAATCCCCATTACTCCAGACACACGCCTCAGGATATTGATAATATTAGTAAATTGAACAGATTTATGGTCTCGTCGTGACCATTAATCGCGCATCAGATTATAAAATGCCATTAAATAAGCGCTAAGGCTGTGTAAACGCAGCAAAAACGCATGACAAGATCGCGGCCGCGTGGCGAACTGGAATTTGCTACATTATCACGACGAGAATATTGTGGCAGATCGATTCGCCGAATGACTTTATTAAGAGGTAAAAATTGACAGCAGATTCAAGGAAATCCCATTGATTGCGTGTAACGTCTCTTCTCTGATTAAAGCAATACAATACAATACAATACAATACAATACAATACAATATACAATAGACTGCAATACATTACAGGATTCATTCATTCATTTAGTGTTCTGTCCAAGGGCAGGTCTTTAACTCCAAACCCAGCTTACTCCAGTCTTTCCTATTTTCTGCCTTCCTCTTTGTTTCCTCATGATCCATATATCTTAATGTCGTCTATCATCTGATATCTTCTTCCAACTCGAACTCTTCTCCCGTTCACCATTCCTTCCACTGCATCCTTCAGTAGGCAGTTTCTTCTCAACCAGTGACCCAACCAATCAGGGGCGGCTTTCGAAGGGGGGGGGCTGCGGAGCTGCAGCACCCCCAAACATTTATGGCTCTTGTCTCGTTTTATGTTGTGAAATATATTTATTATACAGTCTCTATTTAGCGGCTCGAATTTTTTTTTTTTTTAATTTCGCTCTCATGCACGCAATCGTTAGTGAAGTCACTTCCTCCCCTGGTGCTGCCAGAGCGAAACGAGAGACAAGGACGGATTGGTAAAGCCACTTCCTCCCCTGGAGCTGCCAGTCTCGTCTCGGATGCTTTGCGCGTAGTTTTACCCCTCCCCCTGCTGTCCCCTCGCCATGAATCCAGAGTTTCCAGGCGCTGCAAAATTTGCAGCAGTTTGTCAGTAGCGCGCAGTTTTAAATACATTTTCTTTAATGTTGTGAGTATAACAAGTGCAAAAATGTTTAATTCTGTACAATATGTACAGTCTATTCAGTTCAGTATCTTAACAATTCAGGAGAAATGTGAAATTAAGTGCCCATCAGTTGAATCTCACAATGGAAAGAGCCGCTAAACAAAATAGCCTACAAAGCTCTCATATTTTTCGCTAATTTATCCAGTATCCCTGCTTTCTTCTCTCGATCTCCACACAGTCTGTATTAGATTAATATGTTTCAAAGACAATTCCATCAGCTGGAGCAACAAGATGGAGTTTTAAAATAAGAACATTAAATGTTGTTCATGAGAAGGAGGAGCCATTGCTAGAATGTTTTCAAACCATAATGGAATGTGAAACATCTAACATCACAATAAATGAGGCAAGCCCTGGTGCATGCTCTTGAAGATCCTGAATTCAATTTTTGGCTCAGTTTTTTCATTTATTGATGTATCATGTATATATATTATACAACCAACTACAACATCGCCAGTTAGATATTTCTAAGGTTCAAATCTGCATACAAAAAATTTAAATTATGGTTTATTTCAAGACACTCGCAACTGCACGGGTTATATCAGCGTCGCCGGTGTGCCGGAATTTTGTCTGGCAGGATTCTTTTAAATGCCAGTAAATCTGCTGACATGAGCCTGTCTCACTTAAACACACTTAAATGTCATCGACCTGGGCCGGGATCGAACCCGCAACCGACTATGCTACCGAGGCCGACTCTGCATATCAAGCTTTGTTAATGCCACACAGACAATACGGAACAGTGCATAGTTGAGCAGCGAGATCTGTGAAAATGAAAACCCTAAAAAACGTCGTAAGGTCGAAGGGATTCAGACAAGGGTTGCGGCATCCAAGGAAGTGTGTGAGTTCGATAAAGACAAACTAAAAACGGAACTCGCTGTGTTGTATCAGAGACAAGAATTCAGAAATATCAGTGACGCAGTCAAGCTCTTGCAGTTTCTTCTATCTGAGAACTTGCAGGCCTCATTTTGAGAAGTTGTGGAACTACTACGCATAGCTATCACCATACCAATGACAACTTCCGAACCATAACGTTGCTTTTCGTGTTTGAAGAGAGTAAAATCATATCTCAGAAATACGAAGAGAGAAGAGAGACTGACCGAATTATCTATGTTTTCCATTGTAAAGACTATGTTACACGACATATCGGATTTTAATAAGAAGATGATTCAAAAGTTTGCAACCTACAAGACAAGGAGCATGGAACTAATATTTAAATAAGGTAAGATGCATGGTTTATTTTTGTATGCAGCCCCCCTGAATTCAATACCCACGAGCCGCCACGGCAACCAATTCCATTTCCTATTCCTGATCAGTTTCAGCATCATTCTTTCTTAACCCACTCTTTCCAACACAGCTTCATTTCTTATTCTGTCTGTCCACTTCACACGCTCCATTCTCCATATCCACATTTCAAATGCTTGTCTTCACTTTTGTAATGCCCATGTTTCTGCCCCATACAATGCCACACTCCATACAAAGCACATCACTAGTCTCTTCCTTAGTTATTTTTTTCCAGAGATAGCCACCGACGTGGCTCAGTCGGTTAAGGCGCTTGCCTGCCGGTCTGAAGTTGCGTTCGGGCGCGGGTTCGATCCCCGCTTGGGCTGATTATCTGGTTTGGTTTTTCCGAGGTTTTTCCCAACCATAATGTGAATGCAAGGTAATCTATGGCGAATTCTCGGCCTCATCTCGCCAAATATCATCTCGCTATCACCAATCTCATCGACGCTAAATAACCTAGTAGTTGATACAGCGTCGTTAAATAACCAACTAAAATTAAAAAAAAAAAAATTCCAGAGATCCGCAGAATATGCTCCTTTTTCTATTAAAAGCTTCCTTTGCCATTGCTATCCTCCTTTTGACTTCCTGGCAGCCGCTCATGTTACTGCTTATAGTACACACCAAATATTTGAAGCTGTCCACTTGCTCTACGGTGTTATTTAGAATTCGCAAGTTTATCTTCTGTACTTTTCTTCCTATGACCACGCTCTTCGTCTTGTTGGCATTTATCTTCATCCCATACTGCTCACAGCTGTCATTTAGCCCCAGTAGCATATCATTTCCTCTTCTGCTAACAACGCCATATCATCAGCAAATCTTACGCACGTTATTCTTCTTCCTCCTACTATCACTCCTCCCATGTTCTGAAAACAGTTTTTTACTAAATCCTCCAAGTAGATGTTGAACAGGTGATAAAGGACATCCTTGACGTACTCCTCTCCCAGTTTCACTTCCTTCTGACATTTCTTCTCCTATCCTGACTTTCACTCGTTGTTTCATATAAAGATTACTGAACAGTCTTCTCTCTTTCTAATCCACGTCAATTTTCTTTAGGATCCCCATCAGTTTATTCCAACCCACTATTACAGGATTATACAATACAATACACAATACAATATACAAGAATTATTTCTTTAAAATTGTGGTGTATTTTATTTCATATTCATTCACATACGGAATGTTTCAAGAAATGTCACTGAAAGTAACCAGAGCAAACCAAAAGCTTTGTTTGGTTGTCTTTACACAACTACTGTACATGCTCAACATGGCGTCCATCATTATTCACTACGTACTCCATGCGGTCATTGATACGTAGAACCTATAGCAACATTCTGATATGGAGTTAAGGAGAGTATGAAAGGTCTGGTGAAAACTTAGTTTTTTTTTTATAAAATAGTAATACTTGAAACTTTCTGTTTAATTTGGTATGTTTAATCAATATTGGTTCATTAATAATAATTTATGTAACTAGTGTACAATCTTGATAATTTTATGGCACGAGTGTTTATAATGAATATTATACACGTGTTTCATACAACGTTTTATGCTATTCTAGCATTGAAAGATTAAAAAATATATATATATTATAAATTTACAAAATGTAATTTTATGACGTAGTAGAGACATGAATACTTGATATGACGTAATATATTGCACGGTTGCTAAGTAATCGTTTCTAAGGCAATGCTATTGTGATGTTGTTTTGAAATTTCTTCTTACAGGTATGTTGTATAAAATTGTGTTGCGAAAGCGGTGATGACGTCATGGAATACTAGTTGCTAGGTAAACTTTCCTGGCACCAGTGTCAGAATTAGGCCAATTGTGTACGATTTATAGCATCATAACAAGCGTGTTTTAATGCTAGGATTGCATAAAAGTAATTTTAATAATTTTTCTTGTACATCAGCATTATAAGCAGTCTTTATCATTAGTGCAAATCGTGCATGTTACATTATCGACCCAATTTCCCTTGCAAAGACGCTTTTTCGTGTACATTTTTAATATTCCCCCCCCCCCCTATTTCTCCAGTCTTTCATTGGATTTAAAATTACAAATATTATAGTAATATCTTTGAAATGTTAGGATTTGCATTTAAAGGGCGGACTGCTCCGCACAATGATGATCGTTCACCTCTCCTAAGGCATGTGGATGTGAAGCTGGTCCTCATGAGTTACCGCGTCACAGATTATCATCATCACTATCACTACCACCGCTACTACTGCTATTTTAGGAAGGATATTTCCAACTTCCTGCCAATAAACGAACCTGACTCTCCTGAATGCGTAGAAGGAAATGACGACACTTGAACCACAGAGGAATCCGACCACATAACCTATCTTGCCTTAACATTCGTCTAACTCCAGTGTTTATATTCTGGTAGGATGATACATAAATCCTATTGAACTCATTTATACGTGAAGTGCATATGACTACTAGAAACGTAACTGAAAGCAGTGAACTCGACCGAGAAACGCGTACTGAATGGCTCTCATGTTGCTAATACATTTTAGAAGTGTCTTCAAGAGCGAGTGCGGCTACGTTTGAAGATAGAGTCAATCGTAATGCTGGCTTTGTTGATTTCATTATTTCTAATTTAACCGCCAACGTCATAGGCCTATACACAATGTCACAATTTGCACTGAGTTACTACAATCGTAGCTTAGTTTAGTAGACTAAGAACCGGTTTTATAAATACGGTTAATCTAACGATTATGTTAAACCTAACCATGAGTTTAACTCAACGTGCCGTATTACAGAGTCTCGGTTAAATTAAACAGTAGTGGAATACGATTGGTATTACTGCTAGTAAAGAAAAGAAGACGATCGCAACTGTTTAATTATATTATTGATTTAAAATAGCCGACGCTCGTGGAGAATCTTCATTAAGAAAAATCTTTGTTCTTCGATATCAGAGAGAGTATAATAAAAAACCTAAAGAGGACCAATACTATATTAGGGCCTCTTCTTTTTCCAATTTTTATAAATGACCTTGGCCCCATAATAAAAGGAATAGGTTATCCTATACTATTTGCAGATGACACAAGTATCATAATTACAGGCAAGAACTTTGCCACAGTCAAATATAAAACAGAAATAATGCTCCTTAAAATTTATGACTGGTTTACAACCAATAAACTAGCATTAAACATTAATAAGACTAACATAATTCAATTTAAAGCCACTTCAAATTTAATCTCTGAAACATTGGACACAACTATCAACAATATACCTCTACTAGAAACATCAACAACCAAATTTCTTGGTTTGCATATCAATAATACAATAAATTGGAAAAATCATATCAAAGAAATAACCCCCAAACTTAGCTCAGCATGCTTCGCAATTAGGTCGTTACAACAATTTCTAAACAGCAGTATCTTAAAGACAATATATTTTGCCTATTTTAATTCCATTATGTCCTACGGAATAATATTTTGGGGAAATTCTGCAGATATTAAAAATATATTCTTATTACAAAAAGAGCCATTAGAATAATAGTTGGAGCAAAGGCTAGAGAATCATGTAGATTATTTAAAAAAAAATTAGAGATTTTAACCTTAACAAATCAATACATATACTCCTACAATAAATTTCCTCTTATGTAATAAAGAAAATTTCCAACTAACTCAGCCATACATAGTACAAATACCCGCAGAAGGAATGATTTTCATACGCCATCATCAAATTTATCATGCTTTCAAAGGGGAGTAAGTTACATGGCGATAAAAATGTTCAGTAGTCTTCCTGAAGACATTAAGAATCATAGCCAAAACCCTGCATTATTTAAGGTAAAACTAAAAAATTACTTAATATTTCACACTTTCTATTCTGTAGATGAATTCTTGACATTTCACAATACTGTATAAATATTACAATGGTAAACATATTGCATTGTATAAAATATTATTGTTATTAAGGTATTAATTCGGTACATATTTCATATTTGCATTTTATATGCATTGCATTTTATTGTTAAACGTAAGAATTGGACATGTTCTTTATCCTGTGCCATAAAGTAAATGTAAGAATATTATGGAACGAATAAATCCATCCATCCATCCATCCATCCATCCATACCGCATAGGCTACTTCAGTATGCTTGTCAGATTTAACCTCAAATAGTTTCTTAACGCTGGCTACCAACGTTATATTCCCAAACACGATGCAACCAAACTAAACCTTGTATGACCATCCACGACGTAACTCCACACAGAATTAACTGAGTAATGAAGTAATAATATTAGTGAGCGTATTTTGTGAGTTGTCTAGAATATTTATGAAACAGAATTGAGTCAAATAATAAAATTATTTTTACGAGTCAAGTAAAATTAGGTAATATTATTAGTGTGTTTATAAATCAGGTCCCATAGTAAATCTTATCAGGAGACTGTCTGCCACACACAGTACAATGCGCAGTAGGTTTACGGACAGCTCCGAAATCTTCCATCGTTTTCAGTATGCCTACTACCAGAGGAAAAATAACGCAGCGCAACTAGTAACTGATGCAGAGATTCAACAGAATGTTTTCAAAAATAAGAAAGAAATCATTTATCTTTTCAAATAATCTTCAAATTCAAACCCTAAAACACATATTTTTGCACTTTCTCGTTTTTCTGTTGCATGTTGTATCCGAGTTTCAATTTTTCGAAACAAGGTTAGGACTATAAGCCTAATTCTGAAGGTTAGGACTGTCTGCTTTGAAAGCCTCAATCTGTTTTAAAACTTATGTTCATTTATGTATATTTCAAAGTGGTGCACTCTATTTCGAAAAATTCTTGGCCGCCGTGGTCGTTCAGTAATGTTGATCACTCACATATCGTCACTCATAAATTCTTGGAAAACATTTGCAATATCCATGTGTACGAGTATTGGGGAAACCGCCATCTTGCAGAGAACTGCCGATCTAGTTAAACTCAAGTTAATTCAAGATTAACTGGTAGTTAAAGTTTATAATACGAAGCAGAATGAAAATCTTCAGTTTAAACTGAACGTAAGGTTTAAACGGCGTTTATAATACCGGCGCTAAGTAAACAAACAAGAAACGGCGAAAGGAAATAAGAGCATTTAATCGCTAGTATGTCTCCAGATGACCCGAGTTCGATGTCAGCCTAAGTCGTGATTGAATTTGTGTGGACAAAGCAGACGTTGCAGAGTTTTCTCGTGGTACTCCGTTTTCCTCTATCATTACGCGAACATTCTCCACCTCCCTCTCATTTCATCTATCATCTGCAATAGTAAAGATGGGATGGGGTGAAGTCTAAGGGGGTTTTCGATGCTGATATAGAAAGGGCTTGGGGCTTCGGGCCCTTGGGGCTCCTCGTATGCGGACGAGAGCCTCAGGAGCTGAGGCACAATGGCCCGTCTGTCAGCGTCGGATTCACAAATGTCACCCAGGCAATCTATCGGACTTTGACAATCATAGGGTGACCATACGTCCCGATTAATCGGCATAGTCCCGTTTTTGAACCTTGGAAAACCTGTTCTGACTTTTTCTTTTCAATAAATAGGTTTTTGTCTCGATTTTTTGGCGTAAGTTTACAAGTTATAAACTTTTTACAAGTCTCTAATATGTCAGTCAATAAGCAGTTATGTACGCTGCATGGAAGTCATGACTGTCGTTTCGAACCCTGTCGGATGCATGGATTATTGTTATTGCTTGGTAATAACAATTCATTTACATTGTGGCTAAGGAAACAAAAATTAAATTATTTATTTATTCATTCATTCATTCATTCATTCATTCATTCATTCATTCATTCATTCATTCATTCATTCATTCATTCATTCATTCATTCATTCATTCATCTATTTATTTATTTATTTATTTATTTATTTATTTATTTATTTAACTAGCTAGCGAGTACAAATTAAATTTATAAAACAAAAACATTTCTAGCCACTACCTTAACAGCCAGGATCGTGTACGGTGTGGTTTTAACCAATAATATAACATTAAATTTACAAGGACAGTTTACTAAATACAGTAACTTAATTCAAACCGATAAATAACACAAAAGAGCAAAAAAAAAAAAAAAAAAAAAAAAAGAGAGAGAGAGAAAAAAATACGCATTTGATATAAATTGATAATCAGACAGAAGCCAGTGAAATTCAATAAAATCATGAATATAGTCGACAGAAATAAAAGGTAAAAAAGTACATTTGTTAATATTATATATCATGAATAATTTTATAAATTTCTTTTTTAAAAGCTTCAATTTTAAAATATTTCAAATTTGGAAAATGGTTTGTAATTTTATTATAAAGTCTTGGGCCGAATTGATTAAAACCAAGCTGAATTTGGCAACTGAACAAAAACGGTAAAAAAATCTTGAATGTTATCGTTCTACTGATAAAAAAAATCAGGTTGTACCAACCTAAAAATTGCTATAATTAATAGATGCAATCTATGGCATAGAGAAATATTCCATGTTGACAATATGCAAGTATTTTAGGTAAAATTTATCGGCACAGGTTAGCTGGACATACGGACTTCTTTACCTTATATTTTTGAATTAGTTATTGAATTAATTAATTAATTTTCATCTAAATATTAACGCACATAGAATTTATTTTACTTCATACCTTAATATTTTTAAATTAACTACTTCATTAACTTTCACTTAAATTAACACATAGGATTTACTACCTACACTTTATATTTTTTTAAACTTAAAATTGTTTAGTCGACACGTTAAAAGTGTTACATTTTTTTTTTAAAGGTTATGTACCTTAGACAGACGGCCCGTTTCGACGCCGATGCTGTGTCATCTTCAGTGTCCTACGAACTATTGTTGTTCCTGTTGATCTTGAATTCTGCCATTTGCATTCGTAGTTGTAAGGGTGGAGGTGTGTTGCTCTTATGGTGGGGGAGGGTGGTTGATTGTATGTTATGTATCATGATATCTAACAATGTGTGGGTATTGAACTGTAATTGTGTATTAAGTATATGTTGTGGGTGTGTTATTGTATGTTTGTATATTTCGTATTGTTCTAAGAACATTTTTAATATTTTTCCAAACTTTAATTAATTCACATCGATTTACTTTATCATTGTATTTGCTTATTTCTCAAGGCAACTATGCTGAAAGTTTACTGTCTCCCAACCTCAAACATGCATACATAATCTTGTCCTTGCACACGATCTCATGTTAAAATTGTTACTTTGAACATCCTGTATATGACTCAAACCTACTTTCTGTCAAAACTGAAGTCAGACGCTTTTCAACGACTTGCTAGTGTATTACAGAACTTAATATCATTCTTTAATTTATTCGATCGAATGTTTTGACAACATATTTCAGACACTAATCCAATACCTTTATTCGCTTAATAAGAAATAGCTTTCAAACACTGACATTATTTATGCGGCTTAGCAAAACGTTAAGTGACAAATCTATTCACAGAAAATCTTCAACAACGAGGGCCTGTAATGATTACACCTTGTGGGAGGTCTGGATGTAACTATGAGGGCAACATCGCCTATTTACATTCTCAAACGTGTCGATATAATTTCTCCATTCTTTGTAATACGTAAGCTGTCATTCTGATAAACGCCTCTGACATGATAGGCATTCAAACCAGATTCTTACTCTTGTGCGGAATAAAAAACCCGAACTCTTCCAATTCCGAACCTTCGTAACTCATTCCAGGAACAAATAAGGCTTTACTGCGGACACGTTAGAGCGACGGCTTTTTTCTTTTTATTTTCCTTCACCGAAGTTGGCGTATAAATCAGAGGTTACCTCGTGACAGTATACTAAATTAACGTGAAGTTTTTAATATGACTCAATATATATTTGTGTATAAACCTGACCAATTTACAAGGCACTTAATTGGGGTTATCTTGTAGAATTCAAACCAAACAGAAGTGCCGCGATGCAAATGACTGTCTTGTTTGGCACAGAGCCTGCATTGGATCTTAGCGCCTCTCGATAAATCAGGTTGGTTCTGCACCAATATGACTTAACCTACGCGGATTATTTCTTGTATGAGGTGCTTTAGTTATCTACTTGTAATATATCAAGCCCGAAGTGACATTCTGTTTACATTTTTAAGGTCATGAGTTGGACTAAAATTCTTAGGTAAATAAATATAGGGACATAATTTTATTTTTACTTCATTTTTATTGTACCTGAGTTTTTTAATGCATTTCACTCCCACCCCCTCTAATAGTAAATTTCCAACCGTTCTCCACACACAACCAAGCGTATACAGTCGAAGTCGCCTTACGGTCATAGTAAACACAAACAGTACTGAGTTAGTGAGTATAGTAAAGAGTGCGGCAAAACATTCTCCCTAATTTAAAGTTTAATTAAAAAACAGATGGCTCAAAATAAGGAAACTTTATTAATATTGTGACAGCGACGTGAGATTCGAACTCACGACCAGCGTCCCGCAAGAAAGCAGATCGCGCGGGGACGGCGCGTGGCGGAGAGAAGTAAGGGGGAAGGGCCTACGCGGCGAGAGAGTGGAGAGGGAGTTTGCGCGCGCATCTTCTGCTTGCCTAGAGAGGCCGAGAAATCCGTCGAAGTGGAAGACTCGCGAATTCGAACTTTCGAGGCTACGTCGCTGTGGTTATAAATTACGGTCGCGAAGGAACGACAGTAGTTTTCAGTTATTCAGTCAGCGAGTAAGCCAGAGCAAGCAAGCCAGACTTGTGTGCCGGAGTTCGACTCGAGTGTGCGTCCGCATCTGCGTCAGCATCCGAAGGCCTGAGTTCGAGTGCAGTGGACCGCAGTTGGAGGGACCTGAGTTCGAGTACAGTGAACTGTCTCTGAAGGTCTGTGGTTCGAGATACTGTGAACTCGAGTGACTGAGATAGAAGAACTGTGAACTGAGAACTGATAGTTCTGATTTGTAAATAGTGCTTTGTAAATATTAGTTAAGATTAACAGTTCATTGTTGTTCGTACTAGTCCAAGTAAATTGTCATTGTCATCAGTGGAGTGCTATAACGAATACTGTGTTGAGTGAAAATCCAATTGTTGACGAGAGCGTTTAAGGCGAATTGTAGAAAGGAATTATTGTTGTGAGGAATAAATTACATTGTTGAGTTGAAAAAAATTTACAATATGAATGGTATCTTAACAGTAGGAATTTTTCATTTTTTGAATAATGTGTCTCTTAAGTGGTGTCCTTTACTATCAATGCATTGCTGAAATCGATTCGGAAATTCTGCATCACTCTAACTAGCATTTCTTGCGGAATAAGACCAATTTTTTTTTCTGTATTGCATTTCTTAAGTCTGGCAAAGTCCTCGGCCGATGTTTGAACACTTCAGCCTTAAAATGTCCCCATAGAAAAAAATCGGAGGGTGCAAGGTCTGGTGATAGTGCTGGCTAGGGGGCACCGCCACATGAAGGAATTGAGCGTCCGGGAAACATCTGTCTCAGGACTTGGAGAGAAATCTGAGCTGTGTGAGAGGTGGCTCCGTCCTGCTGAAACTATACCTGATCAATCTGCAACGCATTGACTCTTGGTGCCAAAAAATTGTTGATCGTAAAAGTGTACCGCTGAGAGTTTACTGTCACAATAACACCATCCTCTTCAAAAAAGTAAGGACCAGTATCCCGACTCTTGCGACCCCGGATCATACAGTAACACTGTCGTTATAAGAGGTTTTTCATGAAGTTCACGAGGGTTCTGTCCACTCCAATATCGGAAATGTTTATGATTCACGCATCCCGATAAGTGAAAATGTGCAATGCAGATGCTGAAGATGTTGTGGTTCTTTTTAGTGATGAAGCACATTTTCACTTAGCGGGACTTTTCCAGACCTAAGAAATGCAATACAGAAAGAAATTGGTCTTATTCCTCAAGAAATGTTAGTTAGAGTGATGCAGAATTTCCAAAGTCGCAGTAAACAATGCATTGATAGTGAAGGACACCACTTGAGAGACACGTTATTCAAAAAATGAAAAATTCCCACTGTTAAGATACCATTCATATTAATAAAGTTTCCTTATTTTGATCCATCTGTTTTTCATTTAAACTTTAAATTAGGGAGGATGTTTTGCCGCACCCTTTACGTTCCAGAAATATGTTCGCTTTCAATATTGAATCATATTCTTGCACAGGTACTGTCGTCCGTTTGCCTATATCGCATCCCGGTTTCCCCGACCCGCTTCTGGTCGTTCCTCTGTACAGGCTAGTGGCTGGGTTGTCTTCGCTCTTTTCTGAAAACATTGATTTTTATTAGGAATTGGACGTCTACGTAATATTATACAACTGTTTAAAATAACTTAAATAAAAAGGCCTCGTTGTCACGTGATTTCCCTCCTTTCTACGACCTTGCGACAGAACCACTTGGAAGGACAGTAGATAGCATGTCTGAGTAATTTTATCTTTTTGGATCGGGCAGAAGTGAAGATTGAATTTACAGTACGTAAGGTACTCTTTTATAGAGTAGGTACAGAATTATTTCAACATGAGTTACTAGTACGAAGGACGAAACTGGTAATTGGAATTAGGTACAATAATCTGTAATGAGATAATATGTAAAAAAAAAAAAAATAACTGAAGCCTGTAACAAAATGAACGGCCACCATTTTTAAAAATGTGTTTAAATATCCATATTATGATTATTTTTCAATGTAACTTCATTCTCTATATTGTACGCTAATGTGCTGTAGACAGTATAATGTACACTGCATAATGAATACGTCCGAATGGACAGCTTAGTTCGTCAGTAAAAACACTCATTGTTAATACAGTACTGTATTTTGATTAAACAAAAACCTAATGAAAATTTTCAAACTCAAAATCGCGATATTTCCTATTTTACGTAAATGAATGAACTACTTTTCTTCCCTCCTATACCTAGTAAAGTGATTTGTTTGTATTTTACGCCGGTTGTGGAAAGAGGTAGCAAACAGTGTTTCCGTTAATCCAAAGGTATAGCTAGGTTAATATTAGAAATGTTAGTAAAAATAAAATGATGTCCCTGTATTTTATTTGCACTATAATAGAAACTCGTAATTGTGTTTTTCAACCTTCCTTCCCTCTAAGCTGATTAATTCACTTCCCGAATCATTTAAATTTTTACTTGTGGCACTCGACTTTATTACACTTATACTTAAGCCACTCTTATCTGTTTTCTTTACATATGTTCGCTTCTTATGTATTGTTGATCTCCGCACATTCTTCACCGCGTTGTTGTTTTTCTTTCCTGATTCTGTCTCGCTTCTGTCGGTACGAAGACCTTGCACTGCACACTAATCGATTTCGCTCCAACACAATTTATATAAAGAATCGCAAAAAAAATAATAATAACTGGTAATGACAGGATTTATTAACATGGTCATTAGGTATAAATGAAATACAGAAGAAAACATTAAAAAGTATTCGAAGTACAGATATCAGCGAAACCAGTTTTATAAACAGTAATCTCAGTAGGGATTTTGATTTATCTAGAGAAAAACTCGAATGGGATTTAATTTACTATTACACGATTAGAAGAAAGTATATAAAGATTAGAAGAAATAAAGCGCTCTAATACAATAAAATATTAATTGACTTACTAAAATTCTATTTCACTAATGTTAGCTTCACCAAAACTTTTGAAAGGAGCCGCCATTTTCAGTTGACTGCCTATGCTGTCAACAAATGACGATCCCAAAGCATGTACTGTAAAGAATTTTCAGTTTGAAATGTTGGTAAACAAAAAAACAAATGGTAAGGAAGTGATAAAAACAGAAGTATATAAAGATTAGAAGAAATGAAGTACTCTAATACAATAAAATAGATATTAATTTACCTACTAAAATTTTATTTCACTAATGTTACCTTCACCAAAATGTTTGAACGGAGCGGCCATTTTCAGTCGACTATCTATGTGGGAAACTTTTACGATTGCAAAGAAAGTTTTATAACACTGTAAAGAATTTGCAGTTTTTAAATGTTGGCAAACAAAGAAACAAATGCTAGGGTAGTGATAAAAGCAAACAAATGATAGGGAAGCGATAAAATTAAACAAATGCTACGGAAGCGATAAAATTGTGAGATAAGGAGCCATGATTGGTTGAAGGACGTCCTTTCGTACCGTTTTATTAGTCGAAAGTAGTATGACGTAGTAAAAGCGTACCTTAATAGTCAGCACAAATTTCATCCTGAAATTTAAAAATGTGATCATCCTCAACAATATATTTTTTGTTATTAGATTGTTTATTAATCATTATAAAAACTAAATTTCAGTGCAAAATTAATTCAGGATATGCAGAGATTATATTTTGAATTTTACTAAATTTAGCTTTACTACTGAAATATATGCACAACCCCTTAAATTATTAAAATAAAAAGCTAGTGTTGTCGTGGTCACGGTTGCGACGAGTGTTGTCGTTGCCACAGTTGCTATATTAATTTATAAATCTTCTCACCATTCATGAGCTGCCACAAGGGACAAAGAGTACTTAACCATATAAATGTTTATGAGTTCATTTAACCATTGATTTTGTTTTGACAATGAAACTGCTACAAGTACATAGCTGCAAATACATTTTGAGATTAGTGTAAATATACCTAATTTAGAGAGTTAAGTGTTACAAAAAAGTAAAGAATGCTAATGAACTTAGTTTGATTTCGAATATAGGTGATGTTTCAGGAGAGCAACTGATCCTTTTAATGCAGCTAAGGTTACAACCGGAATAATAGATGTAGGTATTCCAAGCCTCTTAAACACATCTTTCATGAAGAGAGTAGCGGTACCTCTTGCTCCAACCAGAAGTCCGATTACTTCAAGCTCATTTAGCTGGTATTTTTGGAGGTAATAGGAAATGGTAGGATTGTAGATATTCTTTTTTTTTTCATTATCCACTTCTGCTGGCTGTTCCTCATCCGTTTCGAAACGCACATTGAGATCAATTATGAATCCAGATCTTGTAGATTCCTTGAAAGCTATTATATCTATGCGCCGTGTACTGCCAGTGACGGAGAGACCATGTACTTCTTCAAAGGTGTTGTAATCGGCATCTTTAAGGGCAGTGGATATAATTGATGGTACTTGGTGGTGTCTAGCGTTTCGCAGAGCTTCGTCGTGCGGACAGGATCCCAGGACGTGTGCAAGAGTTTCAACCCCGTTGTGGCAATGCCTACAACGGTTGTCCTGAGATCTTCCCGGCACAGCACGTACTGCAGCAACATTTCCAACCATTTTAATGCCATCGCGCCATTCGCTGTTGGAGAGTCCTTCGTATTTACAAATCCATTTGTTGGCACCAGGATATTGTTGAAATAAGACTATTATCGTCTTATTTGTAGTTGCAACGAACATTGTCATATTTATGGATACGGCAAATAATACCATTGTTATGGTAATGACAAATATAGTTATGGCTGTGACAATATGATTATGGTTATGAGTTACGACTATGTAGTTAAAGCTGATGAATATGATGAGAGTAAATTGTAATTGCAAAAATGATGGCAATAATTGAAACCTAACACTTTTCCATTGTAACAGTAATTGTGTATCTTAATAATATATCATGCAGTGAAATAAATTCGTTACTTAGCTACTCTACTATTGCTGTAAAACCCCGTAATCTTCCACGAAGCTGAATTAATGCTGTGTTTTCAATTACAGGTATCTTAACGTGTTTTGGGAGTAACCCTCGCAATTTTGCATAAACTTCGAACCTGTCTCTCAGTTTACAAGCCGTGCTATTCATGAATTATGCTTACGGTGAAGGATAAATTGGAATGCAAATCTGTAACGGGCCTGTGATCTCACACTCCCATTTCTTGGCGTGAATAATGATTTCGGAGCATAATAAATTTCAACACACTTCGTGTTCATTAATTACTGATTAGGTGACAGCTGTTGACACGTGGAGAGAGACGACAGGAATAATTTGAAAGTTCATCCACCATCATTACGTAAGTACGAGATAAGATGAACAACGCAATTTCAAGTTGCCGTACCGTTAACCAAAGGATAACATCATATAATTTACATGCTGGAAACCTGGGTTCAAATCCAGAAGATTTGGAATGAATTTGTGTTGAACAAAGATGGTATGAAGATTTTCACGGGAGTTCACACCTGTGGAGTAACGGTTAGCGCGTCTGGCCGCGAAACCAGGTGGTCCGGTTTCGAATCCCGGTAGGGGCAAGTTACCTGGTTGAGGTTTTTTCCGGGGTTTTCCCGTCAACCCAATTTGAGCAAATGCTGGGTAACTTTCGGTGCTGGACCCCGGACTCATTTCATCGGCATTATCACCCTCATCTCATTCAGACGCTAAATAACCTACAGCGTCGTAAAATAACCTACTTAAAAAAATTCACGGGATACTCAATTTTCCCTGCTATCAATCTACACTGTTTTTTTTCATGATCCATAAAATATCCTTCTTGCCAGCGGGGAATCACAGCACCGTGATGTCCTTCCCGGAAGATAGACTTCATGGATGTCATAAGAGTATTATTTGCAGCAAGTAAAAACTTGAATCCCCAGAGTTGGCGATAATACCCTAGTTCTTATGTCGACGCTATGAGCCCATCGCTTTGTTGTCATTAGATCATTTTCTTCTTCTTATTTTTCTTCTCACTTTCACGGATTAATCTTATTCTGTGTTCAGACTTCATTAGTAGTTCTACCATATTCTCCTCGATCCCTCCACATCTTTAGTTTCCGAAGATCTGTAGTTAAGTTCATGTACTATCATGTTATTACATAAATTCTTGCCTAACAGATTAATTACTGATTAATATTTGTTACAATGAAACTAACATCTGTCCATTCTTATTATTAGATCTACCATTAATTTCTCTAAATAGAATACAAAACCTTTAATGGCAAAATCTCATTACATTAATATTATTCTCATTAATAGATATATTTTAGATTTATATTTTACTACCTATAACATAGTTCCAGTAAACTTTTATGAAACTAAATTTCATCATTTAACCAACTAGCTATCTCAACTTAATTATAATTCTTTAGATATTACATATGGACTCAATTTAATTATATTAGCTCATAAATAAAGTTATTATTTTTTCGTATAGGTTTTATCCCAAATTAAAGAAAAATGTACTAGTTAAAACTAACTAAATAATATTGCGGGAGAATCTTTAATATATTGTAAATATTCATAATTTAAATTATATCGAAAAAATTATGGTTTATTTAACGACGCTCGCAACTGAAGAATTTATATCAGCGTCGCCAGTGTGCCGGAATTTTGTCCCGCAAGAGTTCTTTTACATGCCACTAAATCTACTGACATGAGCCTGTCGCATTTAAGCACACTTAAATGCCATCGACCTGGCCCGGGATCGAACCCGCAACCTCGGGAATAGAAGGACAGTGCTATATCAACTCTGCCACTCAGGGCGACGGTATATTATATATATATATATATATATATATATATATATATATATTGTATTGATTAAGGCTGGTTGAGTGGAAGAGAAAGCCAGCGAAAAACTATACATGAGTATAGTAAATTGTAAATGAAAATAAGTATGAATACAAAATTTAAGGTTTTTCAAAACGACTTCGGGAATTTATGCGTCAACGCATGATGAAATAATTGTAATTCCGCAGAAATTTACACTGTAGACGCACATAATTGCAACAATTTGCAACAATAATTTAATGTAATTCTTACTGTGGTATGATGAATCATTTAGAAACTGAACACGTGAAATTCACTTCCAATGATGAACATTTTACGTACCCTACCTACTCGCACACCGTTAACAATTATATGAGACACTTAAGTTTCAAACTTCAATACCGTTGATGACCAATAGTTTTTAATGTAACCGTTGGTGTATTAATTTCGCCTATTAAATATAAAAATTCATAAAACAATTTCGTTGCTTACAAGCAAACATTCTCATAGGGACAGATAAAAAAGTATTCTTTTTTTCCCCACCATGTTAAAAATGTCAAAAAAAGTGCCTATACAAATTTTGGTCACTCAAGTGCAATTACGAAGTTCCCCCTGAAAGTAAGTTTTCCTGGAACCGTTTACAGAGAGAAAACACAATTTGATAGAAATATTTATTGAAACAGATACAGGTATTGTTGAAGTATTTTTAAACATATTCTCCACTGTAAATGAGACATTTATCATACCGTGGGATCAATTTTGTATCCCTGTGTCGTAGAAATATGCCGTCTGGGATCGGAACTAGTGTGTGATAGCCGTCTGCACCTCTCTGTTGATTCAAATAGGCATGACAAATATCTCAATTCTGGTGAGAGATATTTTGAAAAATTGCTCAACAATTGCTGTGTCTGTTACAGTTTCATGGAAAGATTTATTGGGGTTCCCCAAGGAAACTTACTTTCTGGGTGAGCCTCGTAATTGCGCTCGAGTGGCCAAAATTTGTATAAGCACTTGTTTTGACAATATCAACATGGTGGAAGACAAGAAATAACTTGTTTTATCTGCTTCCATGAGAATATTTGCTTGTTAGATATATGAAAGCACAAGTTCATTTTCATTGAATACTATCCTCTAACAACACACATTCTGCAGTGATGGGATGCCTAAATATATCATTATCAGAGCCTGCTAACTCATACTAATTCTACTTGCCAGACACTAGTTTCTGAATGCAGTAAGAAGAATAACACTGTTGCATTCATGAATATGTCCGGGATGATGATGTACAATATTATCGCCACAAATTGAATCTCTGGAAGTATAATTCAAAATGCATATGTAATTTCCCGAGAAACAAGATTATACTATCATGGTTTTGTGTGTTGACTTGCTTTACTTTTTGTGTTTCACACAGTTCTTTTTTAGACATGACTAAGCAAAGAGGTGAGAGAACTATGGGAACATGACTGTTGAAGCAGCACCGACTTGCAATACGGGGTTTAAATCTGAATTGTACACTACAGGTTGTCCCTAAATTACAGTCACAAAAAATAAAGTTTCAGTTTGTGTTTTGAGCCCTCTCCTTTCAGCAGACAAATATATTACCTTTAAGCATTTTTGCATTATTCTCTAAGACACTATTTATGAGAGATGAGGAAGTTGATAGAAAACTGGTGAGACACAGAAGTGTCCCGAGAGAAAATATTCCAGCCTATATTTTTCCAACAAAATCTTCACTAAAACTGGCAGGTACGAGTATTTAACTGAATCTCCGGCTTGGATGTTGGAGACTTCTGCAGTTCGGCTAAGGCAGGCGTCTCAAGGCCAACGCATAAAAGTTGTTACAGAGAGCAAGTGTAGATAACGTAATCAGCTGAAGATATAAGCGCAGTACCCGAAAATAGCCGATCATTGATTAATTTCACAAGGGTGAGCGAGCTAAGTTGTAACTGTCGCGGGAGAAATTCCACAAAGCTGCACTTTTGAGCTGTACTGTCACAATAGACGGTTTTCGGAAGGAATTTCGTAAGTAGTTTGCAATAATAATAATAATAATAATAATAATAATAATAATAATAATATTATTATTAATAATAATAATAATAATAATATTTATTTTCTAATTACATACTATCAATGAGCAAAAAGAAGATATCTGAAGCATGAAGAACCATACATGTTACGTAATTATTTAAGCACAAGGAACTGGCCACCTTACTCCATTATCTCCTGGCCTAGTTGTCTCATAAGTGGTGCCTTGTTGGTATAACTTGTGAAGTTCAGACCTGTCTTCGGAAATAGCAATATTTCATTTCTAGTAAATGGTTTTTGATATTGCTCTTTTTTTAAGTTCGTACTATATTTAATAAAATAAAATTCAATTAAATAATAATAATAATAAAATTACAATTAAACTTGTTGGTTGTTAAAGTAAGTATTCTTATATTACGTTAATATTAATATATTAATTACAATAATAGTTAAATAATATGTTTCGTAATGTTTTCAATAATTAAAAATAAACTAAACATCTAAGAAATTCACAAACAAATTATTTTAAATTGGAACTATTCAAATCTTAAATCTGGTTTCAAATTCTTTTCTCAAGTCCTTCAGTACCTACTTCATTATATTTGTTACACTGGTCTTGATTCAAATTAGATAACAATTTTAGATTAATAAAGTGATAAAAGTTACCCACTGAAACTTGCTACTCCCACAATTTCGCTTTCCCTATGAAAGCTTTTATTTCTTCATACATTTGCGGTAATAAGGACAGTCTTTCCTCGGAGATGGTCACAACATCGTAGCGGTTGGAGATGTCTATTCAAACGTCGCGGTCAATGACGTCATCCGGAGATAAACGAACTGGTCCCGCATCTTGTTCCACTCCTACATTGAAAAAGAGAAAGAGGATGAAGTGCTCCGAGAAGGCCCTATTGAGACGTCTGGGCTAAGGGTTCGACTTAAAAGTAATTACACATATTAAAATAAGAATAATAAAATTAGTTTCGTATTCTCCGCAACCGTGCCTGAGTCCACTGCCCCCAACAGCTTATGCACTTAACTACTGGCCAAGAGTTGCGTGGATTGCAGCAAGGGCATGCACTCTGTCTAGTCTATTATACTACATTATCTATATAACATACGGAGTCACCTAAAAGTTAATCTTATTTTTCATTGAGTTGATGTACAAACGAAAAAACGTCGCATTTTATATGTAAAAGGAAGCAATTGCGTCATGCAATGATAAGATAACAGCGCAACCACAGTAATATTGCTGTCAAACCATCCCTCTTATTATTCATCTTGTGCGTTTTAGGTAGTAATTTAGTAATAAAAGTTATCTGCCTTAACCATACTATGAAAATATTATCATGGCTTAGGTTACATGAGAGGAGAAATCTGCACTCACTTTCTCTCTTATATCGAATTATGCACACTTCATCCCCCTATTATTTATTCGCTCGTTTTCATACTCTCTCTCGGTATCATGATAATACTCGATCACAACGCGATAACACGCTAGAAATACCACTTCACACATCATCTCTGTATTCCTCATCTTTCACTGTTGCTACCTCTCGTCACTGGAACTCTCTGCCGCCTGAAGTTAAGGGCTGCCGAACATTGAAATCATTCAAATCCAAGTTAGAAAATTATCTTATGACGAGTTGCCAAACTAACTTACTATTATGACAAGTGTTGTATTGCATGTTTCCACGTATTCACATTTTTTTATGTTCTAGTGATATTTAACTTATTTTATATTTTTGTTTTCATATTTTCCGATAAGGGTATATCTATAATGTGATAAGTTGAGCTATATATTATAATCATAATTTTCCTTACTGTGTGTACTTAAAAATATTGTATTCATTGTATGCTTTGTACTGCACTGTTTTATTACTATTATTATTATTATTATTATTATTATTACTATTCTTATTTTATCATTATTATTATTATTATTATTATTATTATCAATAATTGTCTTTTTTTTTATACTTTGTATGTCTCATTTATTTTGGCCTGCTGTTCACATTTTATTGTGCTTTTTCCTTTCTTTCTGTATGTTAATGTCTGATTTCTACTTACTTGTTGTTTACATTTTATTATTATTATTATTATTATTATTATTATTATTATTATTATCTTATTCAGTTTTGTGTGTACAATTGTATTGTACTTTGTAAATTTGTAATGTTTTTTTGTAACGCAGTTTTACTCCTGTTGAGTATTGGAGACGGCCGTATGGCCTTAACTCTGCCAGGTTAAATAAATCATTATTATTATCATTATTATTATTATTATTATTATTATTATTCTTTTCTGGAATATGACAACGAAGACAAAGTTCGGGCGTATTAGTCTATAAATAAACTGTGAAGAAGAGGAAGAAGAATAGAAGAAGAAGAAGAAGAAGAAGAAGAAGCTCTATTTTAGTGACGCAGCAACGGCGCTGGATTAGTTGATTACCCGGTTGGAATTCTTCAGACGATTTTCCCAACTGCACTGGGAATGTCAGGTAATATTTTGTTGAATTCTAGGGCCCAGCTCGTCAAAAAGTAGGTACTTGTTTCACGCTTACACCTGTTACAAATCCAATGTTATATTTTTCAGTTCCTAATTGTAAAATATAATCTAATCATTTACTGGCGTCATATAATAACGAACAATGATTCTGCATGACTGAAGATTAAACTAAATTACAGTATTCACATAAAGCAAACAAGCAAGAGAATTCTAAAAACATCCGGCGCCGTACTGGACTGCAGCTACTTTTGGATGACGACAACTTTCACCAACAAATAGACGCTATCTTCTGTGAGGATCGTGAAACGTGAAAAAAAGATATTTCAAAGCAGTCTCATCGAAATGCCGAGCACGATTTAGCAAACCAGCTTTCATTATTCTTGTATATTTTAATGAATCAGCACAAATTCTTTAATGTGGCATCGATCTCGTCACGATTTTCTTTCAAACAAATTTGGATTTTGTCTAATGGAGACATATGTCTGATGTACCGTAGTTTTTGTGTTCTTCAGTGATCTTTCTCTACGGCTGCGGCATTCAGATTGGGATTTGTATCTTATAAACAACTTGAAATAAGAACAAGAAATGGAAACTATTGTCAGATTTTACTTAAAGTTAAGTGCTATAAATTGTATAACATGTTATTAAAATCGTAACTACACTGATTCAAAAACTCTTATGACTTTAACGTAACATTCATATAATAGCAAGTTAAATAGCAGCCTGATACCACACTCGGCGAAGATTCTCCTGCGAATACTGAATCGACGTTTATATTCTAAGATGCAAGAACAGTTGGAAAAAGAGCAGTTTGGCTTCAGGAAGGGAAAAGATACGAGAGATGTAATTGGACTGCTACAAACAATCGGCGAAAGATATCTAGAGAAGAATAATGAAGGCCTATAGTATTTGTAGACCTAGAAAAGGCGTTTGACAGAGTGGATTGGAATAAACTAATCGGGATCCTAAAGAAAATTGGTGTGGATTGGAAACAAAGGAGGTTCTTCATTAACCTTTATATGAAACGAGTCAAAATCAGAAGTCAGAAGGACGTGAAATAGGGAGAGGAGTACGTCAAGGATGCTCTTCATCACCTACCCTGTTCAACATCTACTTGATGGATTTAGTGAGAAAGTGTTTTCAGAACATGGGAGGGGTGATAGTATGAAAAAGAAGAATAAAATGCATAAGATTCGCTGATGATATGGCGTTGTTAGCAGAAGAGGAGATGATACTAAGGGATATGCTACTGGAGCTAAATGACAGCTGTGAGCAGTATGGGATGAATATAAATGCAAACAAGACGAAGACCATAGTCATGGGAAGGAAAATAAACTTGCAAATTCTAAATGAGACAGTAGAGCAAGTAGATAGCTTGAAATACTTGGGTTACTATAAGCAGTAACATGAGCTGCTGCCAGGAAGTCAAAAGGAGGATAGCAATGGCAAAGGGAGCTTCTAATAAAAAAGGAGCATCTTCTGCGGACAATCTTGAAAAGAAGTAAGGGAAAGACTAATGAAGTGCTTTGTGTAGACTGTAGGACAGGAGTTCTCAACCTTTTGAATGTCGAGTGTCATAATCCACGAGTTGGATGCAAAATTTATATAGCATCTTAGCATTATAAATTTTAGGAAATAAATTATTACATAATTCGGCATCCATAGCTGACTTAAGTGTTGATATGTTCTATTGATCGTATCGATTAGTTGCTCCTGGCATTGAATAAAAAGAAATGGATGACCTTGCAGGTATTACAAACTCTAGTTATACCTTAGGTATCAAATTTGATGTTACAAATGTTCCTTTATTTTGTTAATATAGTTTCTCTGAACCACAGAACTGTTTTATATGATAGTACAAAAGTGATGCAAAATTATTAAAGATTGGAAATTAATGACACGTTACATGGTCAAAGGAAGAAAAGTAAATAAGGTAAACTTGCAAATTCTAAATGAGGCAGTTTAATAGAAAAAAGAGCATCTTCTGGAAAAACAACTAAGAAAGAGACTAGTCAAGTGTTTTGTGTAATGTGTGGCATTGTATGGGGCAGAAACATGGACATTACGATGAAGTGAAGAAAAGCGACTAGAAGCATTTGAAATGCTGATATGGAGAAGAATGGAGCGTGTGAAATGGACAGACAGAATAAGAAATGAAGCTATGTTGGAAGGAGTAGGTGAAGAAAAAATGATGCAGAAACTGAAAAGGAATTGGTTCGGTCACTGGTTGAGAAAAAACTGCCTATTGATGGACGCACTGGAAGGAATGGTGAACGGGAAAAGAGTTCGGGGTAGAAGAAGATATCAGATGATAGACGACATTAAGATATGAAGAGTCCACTGCAAGAATGATGGATGTCACTTTCTTGTTGAAAATGAACCAAGACTGTCAATGCATAGCTTAAGACATATAGAATGAACATAGAGAGTTATATGGCATTAACACTGATAGTCATTGTCCAGTAATGATCGGAAAATCACAGTTAAGCTTTGAGCGCTAAGCATTTAAAACTTTCAATTGCTTCGCCTGCAAAATGTATTCCAAATGACATCCATCATTCTTGCAGTGTACTCTTCATATATGGATCATATGAAGAAACAAAGAGGAAGGCAGAAAATAGGAAAGATTGGAGAATGCTGAGTTTGCAGTGATAGACCCACCCTTGGGCAGGAAACTATGAGTAATCGAGATAAAATGACGGGAAAGTGGAGTGTGTTCATGGAATGATAGAGGGAAACGGGAGTGCCCCAAGAGAAACTCTCTGCAAAATCTGCTTTGTCCACCACAAATATTATACAAAGATAAAAGAGTGCGCTAGCATCTGAGCCATAGATGCTGCTAATTGCTGGATTACTCAAGTATTCGCTTATTGCGACGAAGTCAACGGAGCATAACCTCAATTGTCCTTGTCCACGTCTGCGTTGCCCCTTATAGTAGCGCCACGTGCACGGGCATGACCTCACGCGAGGTGTGCAGCTATGTGTCGACGGAAGCAGAGCCAAAGTTGGACCCGCGGTTGCACGAGGGAATGCTGACTTAACAGAATCGCATTCCCTGGCATGAAGGACATGAGCCGTTGCAGAGCATGTTCCAGGAACTGCCACTTCTGCAGTTGGCATCCGCACGACTATGCACGTATGCAGTCCAGCTACTTCTTCGTGGGAAAAGCGGCCTTCTATTAGCTTCACTTTATTTAGTAATCATGTCCCGAGTTCGAACTAGAGCCGCCAGAGTAAATTTTTGCGGGATTTTCCGAAATTTAGAGAATTTATGCCATTTTCCGCTTCCAGATTTAAGATTTCAATTTCCCGCTTTTCTCTCTTCAAGATAAGACTTTCTAAAACTTCAATTTCATCTATTACTATTTAATACGAGAAAAATTCGTACCGGCGCCGGGAATCGAACCCAGGACCTCTCGCCTCTGCGCGCTGAGCGCTCTTTCCAACTGAGCTTTGTCGGGACACGATCCACGGCGCCGGCCGAACCCCTCTTGTAATGCTTTTACGGACTTACTACCTGCATTTGAGACGATACAAGTCATATATGCAGGAGCGCATATTTAAATGACTTTCTGGCCATATTCAACATCAGTTCGTGACAACTGCTAACAGTTAATACATCACATATTCATATTTTCGCCCACTTCATTGAATACTACACGGCTATTATGAAACAGCCAATGTGTATTATTACTATTTAATACGAGAAAAATTCGTACCGGCACCGGGAATCGAACCCAGGACCTCTCAGCTCTGCGCGCTGAGCTATGCCGGGACACGACGCCTGTGACTAATCGATTGTAACACCACAGTCTAGTATATACAGTCACGAAGCTCAATACGTAGTAAATATGCATCCATAGATAGTTGCCAACCACTAGGATCGTTGCTATCGCCTCATTACAGGCAATGCGAAATAGTACCCTGCACAGTCCATTGTTCCTAGCACCCTCACAGCTCGAGCTTCGTGACTGTATATACTAGACTGTGGTAACACTGTAAGTCAGTTCTTTGCATTGAGCTCTATGGTACACTGACGTTCAAAGATACCTGACTTACGATTTATAATCGTGTAAGCTAAGTTTCTAACCAAGAGAGAAGTCAGAACCAAAGATATAACAAATTGATAAACTTTAAATAGTTCCGCTAATTTTCAATAGGTGACACCATTTTTGGGGCGGTTGAAAAAAGTGTCGGGGAAAATGATGATGTAGATTGAGCATAAATTATTCTCATAATTGACAATATTAGCGGTTTCCAGCTAAACATAATGTTGCTTACACAATCAGCAGAGAGGAATAAATATTGAATACTATAATGCTGGTATATTTATGTACGATTGGCTACACTGACTTATCTTCGCCATCTATTCATAGAAGTAATAACTTAAGAAGCCACACTTACACCAACAAATTATCGATCACTATCGATTAGTAGGGTTCAGATATCTTTGAACGCCAGTGCGAAGAAATCGTAGAAAATATCCACAATCTGTTGTTGAATGATCGTCTGCTGAAAATACGGGAAATTAGTGAAGTTATGCGTATCTAAACTGAAGTGGTGCGCCACATCTTAGTCGATGTCTTGGGCATGTCCAAGGTCTCCCGCTAGTCTGGTTCCGCGTTTGATAACAACGGAACAAAAGCACGCTCGAGTCAAATTTCGAGGGATTTTCTGGGTCGATTAGAGAAAAATACACCCGATTTTTATGCGTTCTTTAACCACTGATGAAACCTGGATTCACTATTACATACCAGAGACAAAACAGCATTCGAAACAATTAAAGTACAATGATTTTCTGCCTCGTAAGAAAACAAAAGCTGTTCAATAGGCTGGGGAAGTCATGGCGTTTGTGTTCTGGAATTCTGAGGGGATCATGATTGATCATCTAAAAAGGGCGATAACAATAACCAGATAATATTACTCAAATCTCTGCAGCAATTAAAATGGAAATTCGCGCGAAAAGACCGGGTATGGCCAAGAAGAAAGTGTTGTGTCATCATGACAATGCACCTGCTCACACGTCTGCAATCGTAGTTACTAGACTATATGAACTACAATTCAAATTGTTGCCGTACTCCACCCTCACTCACCGATCTCGAACACTCGAGATTTCTTTCTTTTCCCGAAGCTCACTTGGCTGGGAAGAAATTTTCGTCAAAATGAAGGTTATCGCAGCAGTAGAATGCTTTTTTGCCAACCTCGAGGAATCTGTGTAGAAGGAGGATATACAGCAGTGCAGCACCGATGGACCAAGTGTTTAAATCTCAGGGGAATTATGTTGAGAAATAAAAATTGTTCCAGAATTATCCTAATTCACTTTCTATGCCAGACTGTGAACTTTTCAAACAACCCTCTTATGTTTCTGTCCAACTTTAAACGTACACTAGCCGCCTGGAATCTGAAAGCATAGCGACCGTTAGCTTCGTCTGTAAAACAGAAAGAGCGCATGCGCGAGCATATATTATACTATCGTATTGCTTCTACCCACCGCGTGACGTCAATCATGCTTGCAGATCCGAGGCGGGAAGTATAACTAGAGATGGGAACTATATATCGGTTTTTTACGAAATACCGATATTTTCGTATCGAAATTTTGATTCAATATATCGTAATATATATCTGTTTTCTCATAAATTTATCGTTTTTTTATATTTGTTTTTGTTTATATGGAATTATTATGAACAACAAAATCCACACTAGTTAACTCCGATAATTCCCTGAGAGATGGCGTTAATGAAAGTGGGTAGTTACATAATTGTGCAATCTTGAAATATCCACTCCAATCAATGCCTTTCTCTGATTGGCTGGTCTAGAATTCGAATTCAAACTATTTAATATGCAGTACCAAATTCAAAATCCAACGTGTGCGAACGTGAGACTGAGACGGGAGCTTTATGTACTACTGTTTTAGTATTAATTTCTCCAAGGCAGGAGCAACTGCCACTCTGAAAAGGAATCGTTTGACTTCAAAACTTTTATTTCTGTGTTTTTAAATGGAAAGAGAAACAAGGATGTAATACTGTTTGAGATTTGTTTACAGCTAGGATTTCTATGCACAACCTAGTACTGACATTGTTTTCTTATTATAGCCTATATTTTAGTACTACATAAAAATTTTATCCCCATAATCACCATCATCATCATCATCACCACCATTGCGATTTTGAATGTTGGAGTGTAACAATAACTTGCAATGGGAACTTACTATAGAAGGTATGTATCAAATCATTTGTGAAGTTTGTTAAAACTTGTAACATTCTAAGTACTGTTTACTTAGATTTAAAAATGATTACGTTGTTATCTAGAAAAGAGCATTATATTTGTATCCTCGATTGAATCCTATATAAAATTAGAATAATTGAATCGTGGATTGGAAAAAACTGATGGGGATCCTAAAGAAAATTGAAGTGGATTGGAAAAAGAGAAGGTTTTTCAGTAACCTACAAATGAAACGAGTCAAAGGAGAAGAAATGTCAGAAGCAAGTGAAATGGGGAGAAGAGTACGACGAGGATGCCCTTTATCACGTACCCTGTTCAACATCTACTTGGAGGATTTAGTGAAGAACTGTTTTCAGAACATGGGAGGAGTGATAGTAGGAGGAAGAAGAATAAAGTGTTTAAGATTTGCTGATATGGCGTTGTTAAATAATACTAAAGGATAAGCTAATGGAGCTCAATGACAGCTGTGAGCAATATGGAATGAAGATAATTGCCATAGGAAGAAAAGTAAAGAAGATGGACTTGTGAATTCTAAATGAGGCAGTAGAGCAAGTGGACAGCTTCAGATACTTGGGATGTACTATAAGCAGTAACATGAACTGCTGCCAAGAAGTCAAAAGGAGAATAGCAATGGCAAAGGAAGCTTTTAATAGAAAAAGGAGCATCTTCTGCGGACCTCTGGAGAAAGAACTAAGGAAGAGACTAGTGAAGTGCTTTGTGTGGAGTGTAGCATTGTATGGGGGCGGAAACATGGACATTACTAAGAAGCAAATAGAAGCATTTGGAATGTGGATATGGAGAAGGCTGGAACGTGTGAAATGGACAGACAGAGTAAGGAACGAAGCTGTGTTGGAAAGAGTGGATGAAGAAAAAATGATGCTGAAACTGATCAGGAGGAGGAAAAGGAATTGGCTGAGAAGAAACTACCTACTGAAGGATGTACTAGAAAGAATGGTAACGGGAGAAGAGTTCGGGGCAGAAGATATCAGACGATAGACGACATTAAGATATATGGATCATATGAGGAGACAAAGAGGAAGGCAGAAAATACTGTAGGAAAGAGTGGAGAATGCTGGGTTTGCAGTGAAAGACCTGCCTTCGGGCAGAACACTATGAATGAATGAATGTTTCATTGTCAAATTCTGACCCATGTAGAGTTCATTTAACACTTTCCCATTGTATCATTTAAGCTCATCTCACCTCCACCATAATTTTGATTTAGGTTAGGAAAGACATAATAATAAAATTATGATATTGGAAATGTATTATTTATCGTTACAATTTTACATTTAATATTCTGATTGTTATGATGTTAATTTCACTTCTAATAAGGAATAGGCTATTAAAATTTAATAATAAATGTACGCCCACAAATGTAAATGCATTAGTAGGCCTATCTATTAATTTGCTTACGGGATAGCGATATATCGAATTGTTTCGATATATCGATATATTTTCTGCAATATATATCGTTTATCGAAATTAGGTTTGCAATATATTGCAATATCAATATATCGGTATTTAAATTATTTCCCCCATCTCTTAAGTATAACTATCTTATGAGACAAGTTTCTCAAAATGAACGCTAGATGGCAACACTAGGTCCAAGAGTGTTGTTTTTGCACGTAGCTTCTTTTATTATATTTACGTTATCTTTTTTCAGGTTCATTATTGATATGCATTGATGTTCGCTTCCAATATACTGCTATTCCCTACTCCACGTATGTACTGTTTAATTTCCCTTCTTTGTTTCTTTTATTCATATATTTTTCTCTTGGAACTCACATACGATCTTCGTTCTTGTGTAATATAACCCATCACTCTCCTGCAAATAGTTATCTTTCGTTGGCAATTTATTAAAATTTACAATGTACGTGCAAGTTTATGACTAGAAACATCAAAGACTTGGAAGTTGTTCATTATAAAATCACAAATTTAACTTTCTATGTCGTGTTCATTAACCGTATACTATCGTTTAAAACATATATCCATTTAAAGAGCAGGTCTTGCCCTAGTTTCACTCAGTGTTGCCAATTCAGCGGTTTTCCCGCTAGATCTAGCGTTTTTCGGCGTTAGTTTAGCTGGTAAAATTTGTATTGCTGATACAGGGATTTAGCGAGTGTTTTTAGCACTCAAGCGGCAAAATAATATAATTTTACATTGACAATATAGCAATTCAGCGGTTTCTGCACGGCTTCACAGCGGATTTTTAAGAATCGAGTTGGCAACACTGGTTTCACTACAACCCCAACATTTTCCAATCTTCTCATTTTTTCGCCTTGCTCTCAGTGTCCACATATGATCCATATGTCTTAATATTGTCTCACATCTGATATCTTCTTCTGTCCCGAACTTTTCTCCCTTTCGCTATTCCTTCCAGTGCATCTTTTAGTAAGTATAAATATTATGGAGAGTTCAAATTCTTTGCAAACATACTTATTTTCAATTTCTTCTTTCTGATCACATTAATAGCACCGTGCAGCATGATTTTCTATGAATTGAAACTAAATAGCGTTTCCTATCGACTTTTATGTGCTGATTACGAAAATGTACTTATTTTTTGCCCATCGCATCAGAATATTCCACAATTCGCTATTTTACTTTTAGTTAAGGGATGCGGGGACTGAATTTTCAAACTTCCACATTTCTTGACAGATTTTCTTAAAATTTTTACTGTCAATTAACAGTATTAAGAGTAATAATATTACCAAATTTTAATTTATTCGGACAAATAGTTATTAAATTATTATTTTTAAACATATTTTTATATGTAAATAATGTCAATTAATTAAACGTTCCCACTGTTTTTTAGATTTAACATTAAATGTAATAATAGGCTATTTCTTTTGAGTATGAATTATAATCATAGAAATACTTTTGAAGGGAGATACTTAGTATAACTGATTTTATTTAATTGTAATATTTTTAGAGGGATTGTAGACCCTATCCCCGCCATGTTAATGTTAACTAATTTAAGTACACTTTCGTCGGAAACTATCGAACAGTTATGAAACTGCACATTTATAGTTTGAATTTTTCTGAATCTTTGTGTATTTTTAAAATGTGTTCGTACAAAAATTATTATTTTTTAAATTTTTTTGACAATTTTTTTTGCAATTTTAAAGTAATCTCCCTGTAAGCTGTTAGTTTAATGTGGGTATGATTGAAATATTTCATGTTCTCACCGCTACCACATGCCTGGCCTGTTGTTTGAATCATATGACAATACAAACATGGTACTGCAGAAAGTGGAATATGAAAATCATATATGATCTGTTATTGGTGATTTTAAAGTTATTGGTTTATTATTGGCTCAACAAAGTGGTTTTACAAAATATCCATACTTTTTGTGTGAATGGGACAGCAGAGATAGGACTTCCCATTGGGAGAGGAAAGAATGGCCTAGGAAACAAACATTTACACCGAAATGAAGAACATTATTCTGGAGCCATTACTTGATCCCACCAAAGTTTTGTTGCCACCCTTACATATTAAATTAGGTCTTATGAAGCAGTTTGTGAGAGCTTTGGACAAAAATAGACCATGTTTTAAATACCTGTGTGTTAAATTTCCCTCACTCAGTTATGATAAAGACAAGTCTGGAGATACGTAATTAATGTTAGACAATTATTTTGGCGCTGTTATGTGTGATTCAGAAAAGAAAGCTTGGAATAGCTTCAAAATGGTTGCAAATGATTTCTTAGGCAACTATAAAGACCCCGATTAAAAAGAAATGGTTGAAACTATGTTGGATAACTTCAGAACCTTGGGCTGCAATATGAGTGTAAAAGTTCATTTTCTACATTCGCACCTCAATTATTTTCCCGAGAACTTAGGCGCTTTTAGTGAGGAACATGGTGAAAGGTTTCACATATAAGTATTTAGCAAAAACATTTTAGGTGTAAGGTGACGTTCTTACTTATTTTAGTTATCAAATTTATTATATTGATGAAACATCACGAAGGGGAATTTCGATTCACTCGAAGTATTAGGGGCATTAAACCTTAAACTGACAATGTATCCTATAGGATACAACAGGATAATAGGCTATATGCTATAATTTTAATAGAACAATAGAAAAAAATTGGTAGGAAAATTAAAATTTCACAATACTATAATAATGTACAACATACAAAATATGGACATTGCGATAGTTGTTTCCTTTACAGTCCGACAAGGTTTAATAAACTAGTGTCGGAAATGAAGTTTTGCCAATAAAGGGTTAAAGTTATTGCGAAGGTCATTTCCCACCCCGTAAAAAGAAGAAAGTGGTGGATTTAGAGAGAAGGATTAGTAGGATCGAAGAACGATACCCTGATTATAAAGAAGATGGTGATGTTCTTACATACCTCAGAGCTATCGAAACATAAATCATGTAACATTTTATACAGTGTACCTATGGATAAATCAAATGTCAAAATAAATTATAATATATAAATTCATTGCCGCTGTTATTTTAATTTTTATTTCCTATTTTATTTTATTTCATTTTCTATATTCCTCCTATATTAATATAGGCCTATTATATTACATTATATAATTTTAATTTTAGTTCCTATTTTATTTTACTTTGTATATTCTCTTATATGCCTATTAATAATATATCTGAACTGCGACCGAACACGAGCGCTGCTCATTCGGTCCTCAAATTTTGTTAATATTACTGTATCTCCGTTTTTATATTGATTGTATTATTTTATTTCTATTTCTATTTCTATAGTTGTAGACTAATTATATTCTGTATTCTGTATATTTAAATTTAAATAAATGAATGAATGAATAAATAAATAAATAAATATTATTTATAAGAAAATGTGTACTAGTGACCAAAATGTCGAAGTGACCAAAACACAGGGTGACAAAATTGCAGTAACTAGGTGGTACAATGACGAAAGTTCCGGTGACGAGAATTCCGTTTCCAGATTGGATAATGCTATGTTGCAGAGAAAGACCCGCCTATGAATGAACGAAGAGGGAGAAGAAAACAAAAATAGAGAAGCAGAAGGAGGTAATGGATATTGATGACTTGCCTGTACAACTGAAGGATAACTTCAATCTATTACGTACATAGGTACTCTTTGTTTGGTATCATAATGCCGAGACGGGGATACAAAGCGAAATGATCTGCAGGTCTTGCTGGACACTGGAGGTCAGAACTTTCCCCTTTACCCTCACTAACAAGTCGCCACTATGCCTGACGGGTTCACGACCTCTCGACTTGTTCGCTTGAATTACAGCACTCACTTCCATATGTTCACTTTTCTCTTCTTGAAGACCAACACGACACTGGAGAACTTGAGAAGCGCACTTGTGTGAGCGATACCAACAATAAGAAGTTGTGCAATCTAGACAAGTTTTCTGAGACCTTGTTTTATCATATAACTATACATTTCCTTAAAAACGAACTTCTGCGTATTTTCTTTCACAGTATTTAATAGATGTAATAGAAAAATGTTGCGTAGAAGAAAGTTTATTTTTTCTGCAAGTAAATGTTCAGGCATGTGACAATGAAAGGAGGAGGAAATGGGAGGAGGAACAATTAAAAATACACAATGGCCAGGATGCGAATTAAGATTTCTGATGACGGGGGATAGAATCCTAGTTGCAGAATACCAAACATAAAATTATTATTATCCTCATTCGATACGGTTCAACGCTTGGTCGCACTGAGTTGCTTGTTTTGCATCTTGATCATAATAATATACAACAAATTTTTACTTTTTGTCATCATCATCATCATCATCATCATCCTTCACGAATTAGGCCTCTCTAGACCTGTTTCGGCCCCATCTAGCAGTCTTCTTAAAGGTCTTCCTGGTCGACGATGTCCTCTAGGTTTATACTGCATCATCATTTTTGGGATTCTTGAATTTTCCATTCTTCTTACATGATCTAGCCAATTGAATTTGTATCTGCTGATTTTTTCTTCTACTGACTCTACTTCTAATTGTTCTAAAATTTCTTCATTCCTTTTTCGGTCTAAAAGAGTATATCCTGCTGTCCTCCTGAAAAATTTCATTTCCGTTGCTTTGATTCTGTTCATGTCTTTTTTTCTTTAATGTCCAAATCTCGCTTCCGTATAAAAGGGAGGGTAATGTTAGTGTATTATATATTTTTATTCTTGTAGATTTTTGTACCAATTTAGCTTTTAATGTATTGTTTATTATTCCTAGAATTTGTGTAAATTTGGTAATTTTCTTGTTCATATCTTTTTCATTTTGATAAGATATTTCACAACCCAGATAATTGAAATTTTGCACTTGTTCGAGGCATTGGTTATTGTGTATTAGCTTACTTATAATTGGGTCTTGTCCTAAAAATGCCATTACTTTTGATTTTTGTGCTGAAGTATAAGGACAAGTATACTTTCAAGTATAAGGACAGATAATTTACTTTTTGTCTTGCTCCGAAATAAAAATAGGTGAATATTACTAATGTGTGTGCCATAAATCTGAATTTAAAATCCAAATTGTCCCATCACTTACCATTTTCCGAGGAAAGTGAATTGAATTTTTTTATGAAAAAATTGTATTTCTTTATTTTTCACTGCTACTGATAAAATTACAACAGACAAGGGATTCAAAATGCCTCATAATAATTTAAAAATGTGTTCTGGATACAAAAATGGTGTTATATAGTTTGAAACTCTAAAACAGAAGAAAAATATTTCATATATAAAGAGAAAAATCTCGGAATTTGAACTTATCATTTAAAAAGATTTTCTGGATGACTTCCGTTTATAAATAGACCAGGGACTGTCTTTTACAAGGCACCAACAATAGTCTGCAAGCATTCTGGATGATGATCATCCTTTATGTCGCCTTTCCATTTCAGATTTTTTTTTATGAAATCTTTCCCCATGCTGGTCGCTTACTGCTCCAAGAGTAGGAGCAAAGAAATCCAAATGAGAATGTAAAAAGTGTATTTTTGAGAGACATATTACGCCCCATTTTCTCATATGCACTTAACATGGTTTCTACAAATTCGATTTAGTTGTCTGCCCCAGAATTTCCAAGGAAATTTGAGCAAACATCTTTGAAAGCGCGCTGTGTCATTTTTTCTGTAACGGAAAGTTTGTTCCTCAAACAAAACTTTGCGAATTTGTGGACCGATGAAAATGCCCTTTTTAATTTTCCTTCACTCAGATCGGTAAACTTTTCTTTTAAATACTGAAAACCACACCCTTTTTGTTCTTTGCGTTGAACTGTTATGAAATTTACTGAATAGAAGGGACCAATATCCGTTCATTTATTAGAAGTACAAAAGAACATGTCAACAACCATAAGAAACGGCAATAGGTCATAAACTCATAAAATGCATTAACTTTCGTTTTGGTTTACAACTCCCAACCCGCGCCAGATATTTCCTGGAAGAGCGCTTATCGAAAAGTGAAATCATAGTATATCTTAAAAACCTTACGTGATACGAAGAAAAGAAATGCATTTTCGGATTCAGCGCACACCAAACCATATGGGACACATTGTTTTAAGTCGGGGCAAAATTCTTACTGTTCATTGTAATTATATCCATGAGCAGATTTAAGATAAGATGTGTAATTCCTAAGTTATTGATTGTTGTCAGCTTGCCGGTGATGATAATACATCAATATTATTTTCTTTGCTTACTTTATACTTTATAAAGTATACTCATATTAAAACAATTATATTTTGTGAGGAGGATAGAAGTTATCCCTGGCAGGGATGTTAATATGAATTTATGAGGGGGATATCTTTCCAACAAGGGCAGTAAATCCCCTCGTTAATTCGCACCCTAGCTATGGCGCGTCCTTAGAAGGGAATATGGGGCTGTGTGGAAGTACCTATGCGACCACTTGTCTCACTCCATTTTTCACCGTTCGGTTGAAGGAACTTAGGAGGATTTTAAAGGGGGAAAGCAGAAAATGGACGTAATATAATATATTTCCATGTACGAGTAGTTTTGGAGTTGCCTGATTCCTTCCTAAATACGTAGCCCGACTCCCTCCCAAAAGAAACCAGGTTAATACAGATCTTTGAGACGAGTAATAATGTAAATGCTCTTTAATGAATTTAAATGCTTAAACTTTAATAATTTTCACGTTTATGTTAAAAATATGTCATATATTTATATGGACCTTTTTCATCAAAATGATGCCAAAAATCAGATCCTACAGTGTGCCACAATCTTCGTGAATCACTCTGTATATAAAATGTATTTAATAACATTTTCACCTCTTCTCTTTCAGATATAACTCTTGCAGGTTCTCTCTGCATTTCTTTTTTGAGTAAATAAAAGACGAACATTTTTACCTCGAAATATAGTGTAATGTAAGCATTACTTTGCAAAGCCGAAGTATTACTTTTGGGATATCTATTATATGACTTTCTTGTGTTAAATTCTATCGTACCTGGTTCACATGTTTCGACCTTTTATGGGTCATCCTTAGAACTGGTAGTTTCCTGTGTTTTGTTTCCTGTGAGGGTGTGTTCGTGTGGTGTAATGTAGAGTCAAAGAGTGTGTGTGTTCTGAAATTGAGTTGTATGTTGAGAATTTATTGGGGTGTGTTTTTGTGTGTCTGTATATTTCATATTGTTCTAGTTTCTGGCTTTTTGGTTGGATGTGTAGTATTTCCATGTCTGTGTTGATGTCTCTGTAGGTGTGGTTAGCATTTGTGATGTGTTCTGCCAGCCAATATTTCTGGCTTTTTGGTTAGATGTGTAGTATTTCCATGTCTGTGTTGACGTCTCTGTAGGTGTGGTTAGCATTTGTGATGTGTTCTGCCAGGCTACCAAAAAGCCAGAAACTAAACACACTAGAACAATATAAAATATATAGACACACAAAAACACACCCCTAATGAAATTCTCAACACACAACTCAATTTCAGAACATATACACTCTTTGACTCTACATTACACCACACGAACACACCCTCACAGGAAACAAAACAAGAGGCGCCAAACCAACAACGACCAGTTCTGAGGATGAACCATAGAAGGTTGAAACATGTAAACCAGGTACGATAGAATTTAACACAAGAAAGTCATATAATACATATTCCAAAGTGATATAGTGTTAAAAGTTGTGTAATCAAGATGTAGAGAAATAACACTTTCGGAAAATTGGTTTCGAAAAAAGAGATTCGGGAAAAGGTACAATTCGGAGAAATAAACTATAGGAATAATGATTTCGGAAAAAAGCCGTAAACGAATGTAATAGCACATGAGGGGGAGAAATGTCGCAGACACGACGGAACGGCAGCAAGACAAAGTCGTTGAAGATGATGATAAAAACGTGGGCAGAGCGATTATTGTACGGGGATTGAAAAATGTGATCTTGTACAAATAGCTTTGGAAACTACAAAATATTTCTAAGGCATTTTGGAAAATTACAAAAAAAAAAAAAAAAAAAAAAAAAAGTCAGTTATATTATTCACGAGAGAAGAATAGGTCTCTACTCATACATATCGAGAGATGGAATAAGATTATTGCTTATATATATTTTTTACTAGGCGAAACAAATCAGAAAAGGGAAAATTATAAAGTTAATCCAAAACAAAACAAACCCTTGTCTTCTCAAATTAATTTGAATATATAACTCTAAAAGAAGAAAACATGTCAGCAAGTGAGGCAACCCGAGAATTTAAATAGAATAAATTAGGTTTCCTTTACTTAATATGCAGATGCAGATGATGAATCGATTATATTATTAGGATAATGTGAAACTTAGAAAAACAAAAAAGACAAAGGTCTAAGTACCTAACGTTGTTAATGAATGGGACCTCACAAAAGAATCAACGAGTACCCACCAGTAACATCGTAAATTTTATACAATGGATCATTATAATTTATTGTATCTTTCATAGAATACTGTAGCTTCATCATCAGTCGTTATGAGCATCAAGTGATGTAAAATATACCATCAAATGTACGCCAATCACATGTCATCACGTCTTTCACGTCTAAGTGCATCTTTCTCTTTTAACTAATGTACTTGAATGCTAGTCACATTTGCATATAACAGAATTTCTGACGCCCTGCTATTCCCGTGGGCTATTCTTTTCATTGTCGAATAAAGCAAGGGCTTCGTCTGGCAGCGTCGCATCTGGAGGGAGTATGAAACAAACCATGTATTGTTAGAGGGCATTGCTTTCTTGCCTTGTTTAAATAATACGCAAATAATGGCATCAATGTACTCATATTACACTTAATAACGGTTTATATATGTTTTGTCCCCGGAAATCATGAAATAAAACTGTATTTTACATTTCGTCATCATTATTAATTCCGTCTCGTTACTAATTTTATCTGCTTCCTTGTCTACACATATTTAGGCCCTATACATACACGCATGCATACATTTTATAGTCATACTTGCATACATTTTACATACATACATACATACATAAAACCAGTATAAAATTATATTTAATCTATATTCACGTATATCATATAGGCCTATAGATAATATATTACAATCCATACATTTAGCCTACACGCATACATATAGGGGAGAGTCGGGTATTATCGGACATCGGGTAGTATCGGACAGTACGTTTCTTTCATCTACCACCATATGGTAGTACCTGAATGACATGGTTACGTTTCTCTATGCGACATCACGGAAACGTAACCATGTTAATCAGGTACTATCATCGTGTGGTAGATGAAAGAAACTCACTGTCCGATATTACCCGATGTCCGATACTACCTGACTCTCCCCTACATACACTCATACACACATACGCCTACCATTACTTACATAGGTCTAAATAATACAGCATATATATGCACACATACATTAAAATGAACTACAGATGATGGTGGCAGCAATAAATAGCAGGAACAGCAGTAGCAGTAGTAGTAGTAGTAGTAGTAGTAGTAGTAGTAGTAGTAGTAGTAGTAGTAGTAGCAGTAGCAGCAGTAGCAGTAGCAGTAGTAGCATTAGCAGAAGTAGTACCGGTAGTATTATTTTATCAACTTTCTACTGCAGACCTTTTTTTAGCGTCTACACAACGCTGATGAAAAAATGCCGGCAAATTGTGCGTGCATCCCTCTTTCAAGTACAAAGTTCTTTTAAGTACCCAAATCTATGACATGGGACCAACAACTCTCATTTTTTGTCAGAGAAAACCATACTCAGGATTTTATAACACCCTGAACTCCACTGCTCTCGAAAGGGTTTGAACCAGAAGACCTCTGATAAAATGGCTAGCAGAGTAAAGACTGGACCACCCAGGGAACTGTAATAGTGTAGATGTCTTACAATAGATTATGTGAAATACTCTCAAGGTACATGAACACATTACTAACAGTTACAGTATATTCTTCCCTTAATTCCTTTTGGCTCATCCATTTACTGAAATGAAATCACTTTATCAGACTTGTTCATTGAATCTGTAATTAATAAACCAGGAATAAATTCGGAAAACAGTACCCAATGCAATTAAAATTTCATACACGGAATACTTATGCTGCATAAGATGAAAAATTACATTTACATTTGTCTACAGGGTGATTCAAAAGGTCAACCGGCGAGATTATGATTCAGGCCGACATTTGGATAAGGAAAGTCCTTTGTCAATTTTATTTATTTTCAACCGTTTCAGAGTTACAACAGGTCGAACAGTTAATTCACATCTCATGATACTTACAATAAATACTAATTTACCTTCAGTTGTTTTGATCTAGTTTTGTTTACAAAGCATAATTTCCATCACTGATGGAATGATAATGGAACATGCCGTGAAATGTTGTGATTGGCCAGCACGGTCCCCTGACTTAACTCCTCTGGACTTCAGTGTATGGTGTTTTATGAAAGAAAAGGTGTACGCTATGGAGATTACAGACAGAGATCATCTGCTTCAGCGAATTAATGCAGCTGCAACAGACATCAGACTACGAAACGAGCTGTTAGTTCTTGTGCACAGAGCAGTAAGAGAACGCGCCCAGGCAGGCTTGTGTGCAAAAGGAGGACATTTTGAGCAGCTGCTTCAATGGAGTACTGTAAATTAGTAATTATTTTAAGCAAGTTACCTCAGTTGTGAGTAAATGTTTGACCTGTAGTAACTGTGAAACGGTTGCAATTAAACAAAACTAACAAAGGAATTTTCTACTCTAAATGTCGCCCTGAATCATCTCCTCACCGGTTGATCTTACCTTTTGAATCACCCTGTAGGGTAAACAGTGGTAATTTCGTGATAATTTCATGAAAACTAATTTAAAATGCAAATGTATAAATATATCCTTATTCCGATTTTTTCATCTAAAAGACGATAACTTGCTGTACAAATCTGGATACATAAAAGATTGGATACGTTCTTGAATATGTGCCAAAAACCACTTTTACAACTTAAGCTGAAAGGTTGGTTATTTCGTGATAACCTTGGTAATTTCGTGATATTGCATTGATAATTTCGTGAGAGGTAGAAGAATTGTGGAAAAATTCATTAAAGTCAAATGAAATTCTCATTTATTGTTACAAGACTTCAAACATAGTAATTCCGTCTAATATTCATAACAAGAAAACATAGAAATACATATCAACACATAATAAGAATGAAATCAAAGTAAAAATTGAAATTGAAAAGGGATCTTCTTTGCCCTGAAAGGGTGAACACTTATTACGGACTTTACTATAGCCTATATTACTAGGGTAAATCCAAAAGTAATGCATAACGTTTGTTTAAAAATTATATTTGCTATTTTCACAGAATGTAGATGCATTCTTAAGGAACAAAATGTCACTTTTCAACATAATCCCCGTCCCTTTCAACTGCCTTACGTAACCTAGGAACGAGGGCCTGTAGACCAGCACGGTAAAAGTCTGGACCAACACGTCTGAGCCACTCTTTAGCAGCGTGCACAAGGGAGTCATCTTCTAACCTCGTTCCGCGAAGGGATCCTTCAGTTTACCAAAGAGATGGTAATCGCACGGTTCCAGTTCAGGACTGTAAGGCGGATGTTTCAGTGTTGTCTATCCGAATTTTCTGATCTGGTCTGTGGTCTTGTGACTGACATATGGCTGTGCGTTGTCGTGCAATAGCAGAACATCCTGCTTCTCCCGATGTCGTCGAACACGACTCAGTCGAACTTGAAGTTTCTTGAGAGTTGCAACATACCCGTCAGAATTAAAGGTGGTTCCGTGTGGCATGATGTTCACAAGCAAGAGTCCTTCTGAATCGAGAAACACAGTAGCCATAACGTTTCCTGCCGAAGGTGTACTTTTGAATTTCTATTTCTTTGGTGAATTTGTTGATGCCACTCCATTGTCTGCCTCTGTCTCCGGTCCAAAATGGTGGAGCCATGTTCCATCTTGTCACAATTCTTGCAAGTAAGTCATCTAGCACTTATCATTGACACTTGGCATGATAACAAATCAAACAGAAGCTACACTGAACCCACTGCGTCTCCGTTTTATTTTTTGTTATCACATCTTGTCTTCAGATTTCTAAAATTCCTATTTTAATAAAATTTTTAAAATAGTATAAAATGTAACACTTAATGCTCAACAAAATTTCGCCTCAAACAGCTAAGATTTCTATCAGTAAATCTAAGCCTATAGGGCGACTACAACTTTATCTAAAATTCCAAAAACATTTCCTAAAATTTCATGGAGATACAATAAATCTTTGTACCAAATATCATATGCTTTCCTTCAGTAATAAGCCTGTAATGTAATTACAAACAGCCACAAAATTTGTACGCCTGAGAAGTCGACGCAAACTTGCTCTCTCCAAACATAAAAGCTCACTTAAGCAACTACAATAGTCACACAAGGCTTAGCTGTATGTTTCTGGAAACTGGAAAACATATGCAATCCCTTGGCGGAAATTTGGATCTCGTAACACCATTGGTTAGTTCATAATAGAGCAAAGAAAAAGTATCACGAAATAACCACTGCCACGAAATTACCAATGTTTACCCTATAACATTTCAGAAATAACGGCTGGTATTTTCTAAATCCATAATGTTCATGTAAGAAAAATATTTGCATGTATGCATGCAATTAATAAATCCGTCCACCAGTCGTATTTTAATAGCATTTAACTCAACAAATGACTGTGGGATTTTCTTGTTTTATTGCTAGCGCTAAGAGAACAACATTTACTGCTATCGAGTTAACTGCAGAGTGCGTTGTGGGAAGTAAGGCGGTGACACATGTTCCTAACATATGCTTACTTGTATTCAACGTTACGAAAAAATCTGCGGTAATTATTTGCTTTACATTTATTACCGACAGGGTATTATTTCCGTGTAATAAAAACCTTAATAACCAGGCGGCTAACTTTTCAAACTCGATCGTTTATGGGCAGTTATTGAGCAAGATCCGGGGCAAGTCGACGTGTAATTTTGAAATACAACCACCATTTGGCATTACGAGCTCTTTAAATAATTAATTTACGCTCCTATTAAACACATTTTATATTTTTAGTTCTGAACTTGGCTTTTTACCGAATCACAAAGATAAAAAACTAGTTTTCCTTTGAATTATTAACCACCAGGTATCGTGAACATAATCTAAGTGAATTAATCTTTTAAGGGAAGTATGTATGTCATAAACCGCTTTGTTTAGAAATAAAATCTCTAACGACTTCGTTGAGTTTTATACCGAACAATATAATTTAATTACCACTTTATATTTTTATGAAGTCAACGGTTTATGTTCATTCGTTTTATCTGCAACATTTATCATGTAATTTTTTAATTGAAATAAAAGTAATTATTTATTCGCAATATTTATCTTTTAGCGGTGTGTGAATTAACGGGGAGGGATGGGAGGATTCTCCCCCTGTTGGAAAGTTACCCTCTCCCATAAATTCATATTAACATCCCTGCCAGGGAGAACTTCTACCCCCCTCACAAAATGTAATTGTTTTAATACGAGTATACTTCATAATATCGATGTGTTATTACCCGCAAGTTGACAACAATCAATAACTTAGGAATTATACATCTTATCTTAAACATGCTCATGGATATAATAATAATAATAATAATAATAATAATAATAATAATAATAATAATAATAATAATAATAATATTATTATTATTATTATTATTATTATTATTATTATTATTACTTATTGGCTTTTAAGGAACCCGGGGGTTCATTGCCGCCCTCACATAAGCCCGCCATTGGTCCCTATCCTGAGCAAGATTAATTTAGTCTCTATCATCATATCCAATCTCCCTCAAATCCATTTTAATATTATCCTTCTATCTACGTCTCGGCCTCCCCAAAGATCTTTTTCCCTCCGGCCTCCCAACTAACACACTATATGCATTTCTGGATTCGCACATACATGCTACATGCCCTGCCCATCTCAAACGTCTGGATTTAATGTTCCTAATTATGTCAGATGAAGAATACAATGCGTGCAGTTCTGTATTGTGTAACTTTCTCCATTCTCCTGTAACTTCATCCCTCTTAGCCTCAAATATTTTCCTAAGCATCTTATTCTCAAACACCCTTAACCTATGTTCCTCTCTCAAAATGAGAGTCCAAGTTTCACAACATAAAGAGCAACCGGTAATATATTGTTTTATAAATTCTAACTTTCAGATTTTTTGACAGCAGACTGGATGATAACATTTTCTCAACCGAATAATAACAAGCATTTCCTATATTTATTCTGTGTTTCATTTCCTCCCGAGTATCGTTTATATTTGTTACTGTTGCTCCCAGGTATATGAATTTTTCCACCTCTTCAAAGGATAAATTTCCAATTTTTATATTTCCATTTCGTTCAATATCCTCGTCACAAGACATAATCATATAGGCTACTTTGTCTTTTCGGGATTTACTTCCAAACCTTTTTCTTTACTTGCTTCAAGTAAAATTCCCGTGTTTTCCCTAATCGTTTGTGGATTTTCTCCTAACATATTCACGTCATCCGTATAGACAGGCAGCTGATGTAATCCGTTCAATTCCAAACCCTCTCTGATATCCTGGACTTTCCTAATGGCGTACTCTAGAGCAAAGATTATTATTATTATTATTATTATTATTATTATTATTATTATTATTATTTTTATTATTATCCAGATGCAAGACAAGCAACTTAGTACGACCAAACGTTGAGCCGTATCGAATGAGGATAATAATAATTTTATGTGTGGTATTTTCTATCTAGGATTCTATCCCCCGCTCATCAGAAATCTTAATTCGCACCTGTATATATATATCAACACAAGACAAACTAAAATTTTCACTAACAGCACTCAGTGTTGCAATATTTTAGAGCACTGCAGTGTTACCAACTTTGGTTTTATACAGAATATGATGTTTGTTAAGGGTTAACCCACACTGCATGAAACAAAACGGTGTCAGATCATTGAAACTGACTCGGACTGTTTGCTACAACCAACTAGCCTTGATAAGCAAGTTAGAGACTGTCACATGAACACATTATCCAGACGAAACGTTTTGTTTGTTCCAAGCAAGGAGAGAGAGAGTGGGGTTGTATCTTGTCTACTTGTTTACAGCAATCAAAACTCAGATACGGCGCCGTGAATCGGGTCTCGGCATAGCTCAGATGGAAAGAGCGCTCAGCGCGCATAGCTGAGAGGTTCTGGGTTCGATTCCCGGTGCCAGAACGAATTTTTCTCCAATAATACGTATCTACATGTCTACTACTTATAGAAAGCAGTCTTGATTATTCAATAAGGTTGGCGAGGCCTCATATATGAATATATAGGGTGCGGCAGTGGGATATGACGGTTTTCATAGCCCTGTTATAGGACACTCAAAACGAATTAAAAGAAAACACATTATACTGGAAGTAATCTAGTACAACGCAATTTATTAATGTCTGATTACTTTTTAAAAACTACATTTCATAAGTAGCCTCCACGGCAACAATTAAGATCTGCAATGGAAGTTCTGTATAACTCGCCCCAAAAACAGGTTCGATGGCACTTATTCCGTTCCTTATGTTTTGTTTCAGCTAGATGATGGTACGAAGCTTGTTGCGATGCACCCTACTTTTGAAATAACCCCATAGGAAGTAATCAGCGCACACTGCTCATGGTTTAATGAATTGTCTGCGAAATATGTTTCCAGGATGAATAATTTCACGATTTGGAGACATTGCCTGGCCGTCAAGATCTCCTGACCTGAGTGCAGCTGATTACTCCCTATGGGGTTATTTCAAACGTAGGATGTATCGCAACAAGTCTCGCACCATAATCCAGCTTAAACAAAGCATTAGGAACGAAATTAGTGCAATCGAATCTGTTTTGTTGGGGCGAGTTATGCAGAACTTTCATAGCAGATTGCAGGAATGTATTCGTTGCCGTGGAGGCTACTTACGAAATGTAGGTTCCAAAAATAATCAGACATTAATACGAGTAAATTGCATTGTACTGGGTTACTTACAGTATATGTGTTTTCTTTTAATTCGTCCTGAGTGTCTCACAACAGGGCTATAAAAACCGTCATATTCCACTGCCGCATATATCAATGTTAACAGTATTCATTAAACTGTTGTCCAAAATGACTATAAATTCATTTAAATATGCGCTCGTGCTTGTACGTCTAAAATGCAGGTAGAAGGCCATTGACGATACGAAGGAGGAGAGTTCGACCGGTGCCGCGAATCGGGTCTTGGCATAGCTCAGATGAAAAGAGCGCTCAGCGCGCATAGCTGAGAGGTCCTGGGTTCGATTCCAGGTGTCGGAATGAATTTTTCTCCAATAATACATAAAAGTGTAAAAAAAATTGTGTCATTTTCAGAACGCAGAATTTTTAGTTTCTTAACAGACATTTCGAGCGAAATATTTTTCGGACATTAATACAAGTCTTCAAGTCCTTTAGGAAGGCACCGTGGAGATCTGTATCATGTTAAGTTTCTGCGCCCCGCCTTCCTCCAATCTCTGTTTGTGGAAGTGTGTTAGCATACTTAGCGCTTTGCGTTGCTGTAAAGCATCTCCTAATTATTCGTATGTGAAACAATCACAGGAAAGAGAGGGAAGTGAGAAAATAGTTCGGCAGCAAATATGTGAAAGCCATGCTGGCAATGAGAAGAATAAACAAGAGAAGTTCGATAACCACAATGAATACTAGAAATATTTTACTCTGTGATTAGCAGCAATTGGAACAATATGTTTTGAGGAGTCAGTTGCGATACATGACAAAGATTATGTGTACAAACCTGAGAAGGAGTGTGTGGTAACAATCAATGTCAGCGAGTCAACAAAGACTTTAGAAACATATTATTGTAACTACGCCACTGTTCATGTCTGGAAGGTCATTCAGGTCACTAGTAGGATTCTGAAGAACATGGAAAAGACCGTCAAGAACGGAAACTGTTATGGACAATTTTAAATTACAGTAGGCTATTCTCAGACTTATAATAAATAGGAGAGACTATTAACACCATTTTAAATCACGGTATACCGGAGTCGTATTTGTGATGAATAAAGGCATTGTTAGGCAAAATTTTTCTCAGAAAATTGTCTTTTTTTATTATCCTCCTAATTCTTCACTGACGCCACCGTGACGTCATCACTGTCATGTAACCGTCAACGTCGTTGCCGACATCTAAGTCGTCGCCAATGTTAACACAGGCGCAGCGTTTGCCTGCCGATTCGATTTGATTCGATTTCCGTTTGAGTCTATAATCTGGTTGTGTTTTTCTGGGGTTTTCCCCAGCTGTAAAGCGGATACAACATAATAATGGCGAATCCTCTGTCTCATCTGTCCAAAATATCATTTTGTTATTAGAGATACCTAGTTTTCGCGGACAACGAATTCGCGAAACACAGAGTTTTTGCTGGTAAAATCAAACATTTTATGCTTCAAGTCCTTCCAGATCGAAATATTATAAGTAAGTTTTAACTCCCGAAATAACGCGAGATTTTGTGTACTTGCGAAAATTTTGTTTTAGTAGAAATTTAATTGAAATAGTATTTTTTAAAACAGAGATTTTGATTTTCTAATATTTTAATTATGTGTCCAAACATTTACATTTATTTACAGAATTTTTAATTTAATATTTAATAGTATTTGGACTAACTTTGTTTTGAAGAAGATAGCACAAGTGTCACTGGGCTATTATTCACATCTTGAACACCGGAATTTACTATATTAATATAAGTTAATCTCTTCGCTTTTATTTCCAGCGTGGCTTCTCCTCTTAGTTTACGTCTTAAGCTGACTGTGTTGTTGCACATTCCGTACAGTTGCCTGCTGCCAAGCAGGACAGTATATTAATTAATACCCGTTTAATAATGTGGCAGCAGTGGAAGTGCATAACGTCATCAGCGGCGAATGACAAGACACGCACGTTTAAATGTAGCCGGAAATAAAAGCGAAGCGGCTATACTATGAAATGAGCCTGTTTTATAAATTGATAATAATAATAATAATAATAATAATAATAATAATAATAATAATAATAATAATAATAATAATAATACTTACTGGATTTTAAGGAACCCGTAGGTTCATTGCCGCCCTCACATAAGCCCGCCATCGGTCCCTATCCTGAGCAAGATTAATCCAGTCTCTACCATCATATCCTACTTCCCTCAATTCTATTTTAATATTATCTTCCCATCTACGTCTCGGCCTCCCCAAAGGTCTTTTTCCCTCCGGCCTCCCAACTAACACTCTATATGCATTTCTGGATTTGCCCATACGTGCTACATTTCCTGCCCATCTCAAACGTCTGGATTTTATGTTCCTAATTATGTCAGGTGAAGTATACAATCCGTGCAGCTCTGCGTTGTGTAACTTTCTCCATTCTCCTGTAACTTCATCCCTCTTAACCCCAAATATTTTCCTAAGAGCCTTATTCTCAAACACCCTTAATCTCTGTTCCTCTCTCAAAGTGAGAGTCCAAGTTTCACAACCATTAAGAACAACCGGTAATATAACTGTTTTATAAATTCTAACTTTCAGACTTTTTGACAGAAGACTAGATGACAAAAGCTTCTTAACCGAATAATAACAGGCATTTCCCATATTTATTCTGCGTTTAATTTCCTCCCGAGTGTCATTTATGTTTGTTACTGTTGCTCCAAGATATTTGAATTTTTCCACCTCTTCGAAAGATAAATCTCCAATTTTTATAGTTCCATTTCGTACAATATTCTGGTCACGAGACATAATCATATACTTAGTCTTTTCGGGATTTACTTCCAACCCTATCGCTTTACTTGCTTCAAGTAAAATGCCCGTGTTTTCCCTAATCGTTTGTGGATTTTCTCCTAACATATTCACGTCATCCGCATAGACAAGAAGCTGATGTAACCCGTTCAATTCCAAACCCTCTGTGTTATCCTGAACTTTCCTAATGGCATATTCTAGAGCGAAGTTAAAAAGTAAAGGTGATAGTGCATCTCCCTGCTTTAGCCCGCAGTGAATTGGAAAAGCATCAGATAGAAAATGGCATATACGGACTCTGCTGTAATAATAATAATAATAATAATAATAATAATAATAATAATAATAATAATAATAATAATAATAATAATAATAATCAAAAGAAACATTTCTTGTCGGGTTCACAAATCGAGCTCAGGCCTTTACACTCCATCGAATATTTGTCTCGATCACGGAAGTGTTGTGAGAACTAATTGTTAAACTCACTGAAATAATGAGAAACACTTCGAGTTCCCCTGATTATTAAGTCATTAAAATTATCGTTAGAAATCTGTATTTATTAGGGTTTCCGTTCGTTGTTTCACAGACGCCAGTCACGCTGAAGTTACTATTTAAATATAATTTCCAACGAACATTTCTACTTAATCAGGAAGAAGTCTCCTGCACAGTCATGACTATGCTAATGACATGATAACCTTATGTTAATTATATTAAAAGTCTTGGACTTGAAAGAGCTCTTCGTATAACAAGAAATGTAAATATTCCGTCTATCTCCAGCTATCTGTACATTTAAGTGAAAGTGCTGTATAATAACTATTTCTCTGTTTATTCTGTCCACTTTATTCCGGAGGTTTCATGGAATTAAAATTGTTTATTATTCTTGTAAACGACGCAAAACGAAAGCAATCAGTGTAAAGCAATTCAGTGAAAGTGCTGAAGATTTTTAAGAAGATAACGCAAGTTCATAACAGGAAACTGGTAATCTGGCTAGTTAGAAAGAACGAATAAATTGCTACATGCTATAAATTAGATTAAGTTCTATTTCCACAAGGAACATTTCGCCCTCCATTGCATACTGTACATCGTCGATTAGCTACATGTTGCACTAATCAGTCTTCAGCTGCATGCAAACAATATTGTTTTTCCTCTGACACATATCATAAAGTGAGATGTACTACCTGATAATAGATGTATAGGAGAGAGTCGGGTAGTATCGAACATCGGGTAGTATCGGACAGTGCGTTTATTTCATCTACCACCATATGGTAGTACCTGAATGACTTGGATACGTTACTCTATGCGACATCACAGAAACGTAACCATGTCAATCAGGTACTATCATCGTGTGGTAGTTGAAAGAAACTCACTGTCCTATATTACCCGATGTCCGATACCACCCGACTCTCCCCTATATCAGCCAGAACCTCAATCAGAGGTAACATTATTATTATTATTATTATTATTATTATTATTAATATTGTAAATTTTATTAGTAACAACAATGTAATTTATTCGTCACAACAATAATTCCTTTCTACAATTCACCTTAAACGCTCTCGTCAACAATTGGATCTTCACTCAACACAGTATTCGTTATAGCACTCCACCGACGACAATGACAATTTACTTGGACTATTACGCACAACAATGAACTGTTAATCTTAACTAATATTTACAAAGCACTATTTACAAATCAGAACTACCAGTTCTGATTTCACAGTTCTTCTATCTCAGTCACTCGAGTTCACAGTATCTCGAACCACAGACCTTCAGAGACAGTTCACTGTACTCGAACTCGGGTCCCTCCAACTGCGGTCCACTGCACTCGAACTCAGGTCCCTCCAACTGCGGTCCACTGCACTCGAACTCAGGCCTTCGGCTGCTGACGCAGTTGCGGACGCACACTCGAGTCGAATTCCGGTGCACAAGACTGGCTTCCTTGCTCTGGCTTTCTCACTGACTGAATCACTGAAAACTCTCGAGTTCGCTGGCGCTTCTTCTTTTATAGCAAAATCATAGTTGCGAGAAATTTCTACAGGTGTGTAGAGAATTATCTGGATATCTCCACTTCGACGGACTTCTCGAAGAGTCGGGAAGGTCCGTTCCCCATTCACTGCGTACGCAGCAGTTGCGCGCGCACTCTCGCTCCACTCTCTCGCCACGTTGGCCCTTTCCCCTCTCCGCCGCGCGCCATTCCTCATGCTAATGAAGCCCGCGCGATATGCTCTCTCTCGCGGGACGCTGGTCGTGAGTTCGAATCTCACGTCGCTGTCACATTATTATTATTATTATTATTATTATTATTATTATTATTATTATTATTATCTAAAACAAGCAACTCAGTGCGACCAAGCGTTGAGCCGTATCGAATAAGGATAATAATAATTATATGTAGGCTATGATATTCTCTATCTAGGATTCTATCCCCCTCTCATCAGATATCTTTTTTAGGAGGTTATTTTACGACGCTTTATCAACATCTAAGGTTATTTAACGTCTGAATGTGATGGTGATAATGCCGGTGAAATGAGTCCGGGTCCAGCACAGAAAGTTACCCTGCATTTGCTCATATTAGGTTGAGGGAAAACCCCGGAAAAACCTCAGCCAGGTAACTTTCCCCGACCGGGAATCGAACCCGGGCCATCTGGTTTCGCGGCCAGACGCGCTGACCGTTACTCCACAGATGTGGACCAGAAATCTTAATTCACATCCTGCATACATAGGCCTATTTTCTATTTTTTTCCTGTATTTTGTGGCTTTTCATTACTTACTTACTGGCTTTTAAGGAACCCGGGGGTTCATTGCTGAAGCCCGCCATTGGTCCCTATCCTGAGCAAGATTAATCCATTCTCTATCATCATATCCCACCTCCCTCAAATCCATTTTAATATTTTCCTCCCATCTATCCCTCGGCCTCCCTAAAGGTCTTTTTCCCTCCGGCCTACAAAATAACACTCTATATGCATTTCTAGATTCGCCCATACGTGCTACATGCCCTGCCCATCTCAAACGTCTGAATTTAATGTTCCTAATTATGTCAAGTGAAGAATACAATGCGTGCAGTTCTGTGTTGTGTACCTTTCTTCATTCTCCTGTAACTTCATCCCTCTTAGCCCCAAATATTTTCCTAAGCACCTTATTCTCAAACACCCTTACCCTATGTTCCTCTCTCAAAGTGAGAGTCCAAGTTTCACAACCATAAAGAACAACCGGTAATATAACTATTTTATAAATTCTAACTTTCAGATTTTTTTGACAGCAGACTGGATGACAAAAGCTTCTCAACCGAATAATAACAGGCATTTCCCATATTTATTCTGTGTTTAATTTCCTCCCGAGTATCATTTATATTTTTGTTACTGTTGCTCCAAGATATTTTAACTTCTCCACCTCTTCAAAAGATAAATTTCCAATTTTTATATTTCCTTTTCGTTCATTATGAATTATTAAATACGTTTCATCATCTGAGGTTTGGCCAAAACTATTTGTAATATCCGCTATTGTTGCTATGTTGCAGTAAAGATTGACCTGTTATGAGCTTACGCTTGTTCGACGAACAAGGATAAAGACATAACGATAAAGGTAAATCTGAGGCGCGGTCATTTTCTGCAGAATCACTGCTTTATCGTTATTAGTAGAAAGTAGCATGACGTAACAACTGAGATAGTGCCATAAAATATACTCTCCAGGGAAGTGTATATAGTTCGCAGCTGAAGAGGAAATTATTGTTTGTAATATCCACTAATTTGTTACCATAGTGAAGAAACAAATGAACACCGAGGAGCGCTTTACTTTCTTTATACTCGGCTGACTATATAGGCCGCAAATATAAGCATGTGTTCATGCTTGGGTGTCTTAATATTATTACTGGAGGTAACGGCTTTTTTTAAAGCCAAGGTTTTTGTTTCGTACGAAATAAAAGATGAGGAATGAAAGTGTAGGTGACTTTGAAGGTGGAGTCGAGAGGAAGTTAAACGAAACGACCCCTTTACAATTTGGAGCAAATACGTCACATTATCACTCATTACAAGAAAAATAAGAAAACATGCTTCATAAGGTGTTCGCTAAATGTCTTCATCACTGCATAACAGTAACGTTCAGTTTATACTTAGAATCTAGTTGCTCATTGGTTCGAGACTTGACTACGTACAGTTAACAATGACTGAAAATCCGCAGTCTGCTCATGACGGTTGGAAACTGCTGCAGAAAACATAATATAATTCGTCATATCAACTATCAGTATAATTCACAGAGTGTATATTATTGTAAATATGATTGTTTACATCTTCTGGTATATTTTTCCAATGGTTAAGCACATTTTTTCTGGCTATGTTGGTACTACTGGTGTTTTAATTATATACATTCTCCCATGGCCTGCAAGAAGACCGGACATGAACGAAATTGAAAATCTGTGATCTATACTGAAGAAGAAAGTGAACAAAAAGAGGCTTACAACAAAACATGGACTCATTTAACCATTGTCTGATATCTTGCTGATATTCAAAGAAAGTGTCAAACTTTGGTTTCCAGCATCCCTGACAACGTGTTAATAAAGAATAAGGGAATGTTCACAAAATATTAGTAACCTCCAGACTCAATTTTCTGTTCATTATTTCTGTGCAAAATACATTTTTGTTCATTATTTCTATAGATAAATACAGCTTCGTTGCACATATAATTAATTTAGTCTAATAATTTGTCCACATCTGTACCAAGAAAAACACTTCATTAAATGCAAAGGATTTCATAAATTTCCCTGTCACTTATTCATTTCACCCACTACAACAGTATTTTGATCTTTAATGAAAGCACGCCTGTAACAACTGGAAAAACCTTATTTTTGGCCAATAAATTAAGCACGCACCACTCCTTTTGTAAGTGGCTAGCGTCCCTGTAATATCAGTTGGAGAAACCCATGGAAACCCGTCAGGATTCGAACAGGTTTCTTCTCCATCACATGACGGCACATTCATTGCTTCATTAGCATTCATTTTTATCATAGACATGTCTATATTAAAGAGCTGATATTCTAATCACGTATTACATGAACGTTTGACCTCTGCACTACAGTTAAGTTACTGTCCAAATTCAAACTAAAGACCGACCATCTTCACGTGCCGCAAAGGCGGTTATCATAAACATGCGATTGAAAGGCAGGCAGGTAACTGTCGTGGCCTCCTTGCGTTCCAACATGACGAGCATTGTGTGAATTACAATGTCGATGCTACAGTAACCTCATCACGACCCATAAGTAACAGTGCGCCCCGCGCAAACAAGTCGCCAGCGCGCAACAATGACTCAAGTTCATCAGTGCTCAAAATTCTTGTATCGACAGGGTCGCACTTACTGTAATGCAAAGTATGGGTCGCGACCGTCTAGGGTATGGATGGGCAACTCGTGCTCGCAAAGTGCTAAAAAACCTTGAAAGAGAGAAAGACAGACGGAGCCAGCCGCAGCAGTTCAAGTTGTTTGTAGTTTCGCTGCAAAAGCAGTTCATTGCCACTGTGTGCTCTGGCGGCTCATGCAGGTGGTCGTGATATCTACTCCACGATTTGAATTTCAGAATGACGCATGGTACAATAATTATAGTAGCCTAATTTTAGACAGACTGTACCTAAGCACACATAACAAAATTATATTATTTCCTAGCTTTGTAAATTAGTTTAGTACTGGAAACACAAACTGAATACAACCTTTTTCAAGATACAACAAACATAACTGCAATACTTATTTATTATTACACTATTTGTTAATATTTCTTATTATATGTCTTATTTGAAACATAAAACGCGAGAATTTTCAAGTCCTTATACATTAAAGAGTCCTCTGTTCTCATAAAGGCAATAGTTGTATTCACAAACAATCACAAATTCAAGGAAGTATTTTTCACATGTCACGGCAGATGAAATAAACTTACTTCTGACCTCTTTCTTTACTTTGAGAGCTTTTACACTTCTTTCTTGTATTAAACTTTTACTCAAGCATATACAGTACCTATATATGGAAGCAAGGAGTATATTTGGAAATTCTGACTTAGGCAGCATTACGAACAGTTAGATCTTTACTAAAACCTTCACTGTGTTCATTTGTAACATAAAACCTGCAGTGCTTGGGAAAAGTGGCATAAATCATTTCCACAAACATATTTTATTAATTTATTGACAACTTACGGAACATCTGCTCGCTTGGGAAAAGAGACATAAGTACTTCTCCCATTACAATAATTCATACAGAAGAAAATCAAATCGACATAAACCAATGTGAAGAGTTTTTTTCCTTCTCTTGTAAAATTAACATTTTTTACTTGTGCCACTTTTCCCGAGCACTACAGAAATGTCATGCGTAAGAAAGTGTAATAGAACATAATGCAAACTTTACCTCCCTTCTTAATAAAAAATCTCTCTCTTTCGACTCATCATTAAAGGGAAATTACCTGGGGATTATATTGTTTTTCACTTAAAACGAGCCGCCACTTACTGCAGACGCGAGCAAACTTGTATACAGACACTACAGTACATAGTCCGTTCTACCTGCACTGAGGTTGTGTTCACACTTCGAGAGCACGAATTGCCCACCCATGGTCTAGGGGATAGTGTAAAGGGCTGAAGGGAGTCGCAGCCACCGGCGTAGCTCTTTCGGCTAAGGCGCTTGCCTGCCGATCCGGAGTTGCGCTCGGGCGCAGGTTCGATTCCCGCTTGGGCTGATTACCTCGTTGGGTATTTTCCGAGGTTTTCTTCAACCGTAGACTAAGGCAAATGTCAGGTAATCTATGGCGAATATTCGGCCTCACTTCGCCAAATACCATCGACGCTAAATAACCTCGTAGTTGATACAGTGCCGTTAAATAGCCAAGTTAAAAAAAAAGCTGAAAGGGGGTCGCGAGATGATTTAGAAAATAAAACAAAAAATGCCTTATTAATACATTTATGTTGTATTCGGAAACATAAACAAAATTGAACGTAAAAATAAAATAAAGTGTCAGTAGTTATAGCTAAAATAAAAAAAAAATAATTAATACCATAAATGTGTCCATTTTTTAGAAAGTAGCTTCTCAAATATTCGCTCTGTATTCAATATGCACACAATTGTATCATTTCCAATTTGACAGAGATTTTCCGCTTTTGTTTTGATGGAAATCATAGACTGGAAACTCATTTTGCATAAATACAAGTTTGCAAATGCTACCAAAACTATAAGGGTTTCTTTTGGAAGCTCGAGGTATTCTTACATTCTTTTGATCTAAAACTAATGTACGCTGTGAAAAAATGATACCTTTAACCTTTCATCAGTAAGCACACATTTCAATAAATCTTTTCCTTAATTTTTTTTTTTTTAAATTTTTCTAAGTGTTTGAAAAAATATATCAGAAAGAAAGGTCAGTCTAAGAAGCCAAAAAGAACTTAAATATATTACGTTAAAAGTTTGGAAAGTACTTTTTACAAAATCAAGTAAAAGTTTGAAAAATGAGCAGAACAAGTTTTTTCAATTTCCGAGATTTTGTAATGCTCTTCACAAACGTGCATTGTACAACATTTTTTGCACGTTCACATTTTAAAAATTGCAAATACAACTTATTTTGCATTGAAAATTTTTGAACAATATTATTCCAAAGCATTAGCAAAACTTCACTGTAATAGTAACTAAGTAACAATAAGTGCACTGTAATGGGTCTATTTCAGTATAGTTTTATGTTATGAAGAATGGTTTCCCTGGCAATAAGTTTCTATGTCAGAATTCTAAATTTCAAGGCCTAACAACAATAGCTGTAAACACAGCAAAAATACGATCGTACAAAGACAGGTTTGTATATTGCAATTTCTCGTCTTGCAGATATCGATACATTAGAAATTGGATGGTATCTACTGGTTTTGAGTAAAATTGTCGTTTTTCATGAACTTACAGGCATTTGTATTTTTCGAATGGGGTTAATTAGCTATTGGCATAGTAATGGGGGGAGGTCGCAAACAAATAACTCATCCAAAAGTGAGTTGCATCTCCCAAAAGTTTGGGAACCACTGCTCTAAGGTAGGCCTAAAACTATACAAAAATTAATAGAGTCTACTTTGATTGTAAAATTTATAAATGAAGCCAGATGCATTAGAGGAGACTCGGCTAATTCCGCAATATTAAGAAGTAAATCTATCATATTTTTATCAAAATGTTTATTGAAAAATATTATCAAGGTATGTAGACATGGACGAAACCTTTCATTACCAAATGAGATAAAGAACCTATTAAAATGAAGATATATTTAGTTGTACATACATTACAGTTGAAAAAGAACGCAGGTAATTCCGCAACAGTGCGGATAAATCCGCAATAGGACTTGGCTAATTCCGCAGTCGTAAATAATTGTGAAATACATTATGAAAGTAACATAAAGGGAACAATTTAAATGTAACAATGCCAACTTTTTTTCACAGCTGTGTAGCAAAACACGAAAAACAACCAACTTTCGATGTTTCACTGTATTGCCGGAAGAGGTGTCGACAAATATCCTTGATTTTTTCTATAGCACTGCAGAGGACATGCCTCCTGTTGACAGCCTCTCAAAACTTACGTCCATGATTTTGTAAAGTCGCAGTAAAATCATATATGCACTACTGCGGAATTACCCGTACTGCGGAATTAGCCGAGTTTCCCCTACCATAGGGACTGAAATTATTTGGACGTCTAATGGAGTAAGTGGGTAATTTTACGACGCTTTGTCAACTGCTGTGGTTATGTAGCGACTGAATGATATGAAGATGGTGGTGCCGGTGAAATGAGTCCAGAGTCCAGCGGCCAAAGTTAGCCTACATTTGCTCCTAATGGGTTGAAGGAAAACCTCTGAAAAACCTGAACCTGGTAACTTGTCCTAACCAGGATTTGAACCCGTGCTCGCTCGTTTCACGGTCAGGAACGTTAACTGTTACTCAACCAGAGTCCGTGTACTCAACAGCGGTGGACTGATATCTAATGGAAAATATGAAAGTTAATCTAATTTGAATCCGCAGTAAGTTATATAATTTGTTTTGAAAGACAGTCAACATAACCCAGAAAGAAAACGTGATATAGTGCTGAATTATGAAACGCGTGAACTATGCAGTGAGAAAGTCGGTGTCAATTCCATTATTCTTTCTCTCATGGAAATCTGTTGTTGCCAGTTCCGCATTCACATCAGTTACTGTATTGTGATAGTATTTAATCAGATGTATTTTACTTCCTTTTATAACACCATATACTTTACAAGTCTATCGTTATAAATTCATTGAACTTGTTGGATTTTCTTATCGCAATGTTATTTGATAATTACTTTCCATGTTTATTATCTGGTATACTTTTAAATCATATTATAAACATGTTTAGCCGTTCTGATATTGTTGCATAAACGTGAAACTCTTTTTTTTCCATTAGTAATAAAAATGATTGTGTTATGGGGAGATAGTGATACTTTTTAATTAGTTATTTTACGACGCTTTTTGAACTGCTAAGGTTATCTAGCTTCTGAATAAGATGAAGGTGATAATGCCAGCGAAATGAGTCCAGAGTCCAGCGCCGAAAGTTACCCAGCATTTGCTGTTAGGGCCATATTCATAAACGAGACTTTGGATGAAGACTTCCCAAAGTCGACTTTCGTAGTAAAGTTTAACTTTGTTAAAAGGCCTATTCATAGACAATACTTCTGAGACTTTGACTTTGACTTCGGTAAGTCGAGATTTGACCATCTTGTACTAATGTTGGCAATCAAAATCACTCCCTTATAAACTAATTAAATTAATAGATAGTTGAAATAGAGTAGGCATTGCCACAATCAAAGCCATCTTTTGAGTCACAAATCAAGGAAACAATTGAACATCGGTACATGTTAAACAATTGTTAACCGTTCTTGCAGCTTTACATAAGAATAATATTATTCGAGGGCTTATTGTGAAACTAACGTAAGTACAAAAATTGACATTTTTAGGTCTTTACACCAATCGATAATAATTTATTCTTCTACATCATCATCATCATCATCATCATCATCATCATCATCATCATCAACCACAGGGATTAGGCCTATTGGCCTGTTCCGTCTTCAAAGTTTATGTCGTCTATCCATCTTGTTCTTGGTCTACCAACATTTCTGTGTCCTCTTGGTTCATAGTTCAGTATTACTTTAGGTAACCGGTCGTCATTCATTCTTCTTATATGTTGGTACCAATTATGTTTTTGTTGTTGTATTTTCTCAGTCAAATTAAAAATATTTAGTTGTTCTCGTATATTTTTGTTCTTTTGATGATCTAAAAGAGTGAGACCAGCAACACTTCGAAGGAATTTCATTTCGCTGGTTTCAATTTTCTTTTTAGTTGCTAGGTTTATAGACCAATTTTCTGAACCATAGGTTAATAGTGGGACAGCTAACGTTGTATAAAATTTTAGTTGTGTTGAACGTTGTGTTTTATTTTTTAAGGTCCTTCGTGTTGTTCCACACATCTATTGAAATTTACTTATTTTATTTTTGACGTCTTGTTCTTTTACGTATGATATATTGCAGCCTAAATAGTTAAATGAGGATACCTGTTCTATGATTTCATGATTTAAAACTATTTTACATCTTCTGTGATCAACTCCTTCAAATGCCATTGTTTTTGTTTTATGATTAGAAATTTTAAGATTATATTTTTCCATTATTAATTGTAGTTGATAAGCTGCCACCTGTAAGTCATCCTCCGATTCTGCCATCAAGATCTGATCGTCAGCAAAAAGCATGGACTTCAATAGTGTCGTGCCTATATTTATGCAGGTTGTTATTTTATTCTGCCATTCTTCTGTGGCTTTATCTATGTTTCTTCTACCTGGCCACAAAAAATCATAACTCAGTTCGAACAGTTTTGTATATAACGCAATTCATAACTACAAAACATGATGGTATAGTTTATCTGAAATAGTATTGCCTGTTAAGAATTTTGTTGTGAATAAAACATCCATTGTAGTTACGTTAGTTTCACATTAAGCCTTGATATTATTTCACTGTAAAATAATTTTGTTGTGAAGATATGGAAGATAAGATTCCACCAATGACAGACTATGAAAGAAACATATTATCCTGCTGACAGGTGGCTGAGTTATTCCCTGCATGTCTGCAGAAACTATTTAAAAATTATCTGAAATCAATATGCTGAAAACATTATTATGACGACCACAAAGATTATAAATTAACAGAATTTCCAACTATATAACCTATCCTCTATAGAATTAAATAATAAGAATCAATATTAAGCTATTAATCCTTACCTATAGCGTAAAATCGCGATTAAATAAGTTGTATTATTTACTGATGGAACAGATAATCCTCTTTGATTATTCATCAATGAAAGCTGAAACATGACGAGGATATTTAATACTGTCTGTTTATCAAATCTGTACCTTGATTTGAATTTATAATCTATAATAACACGCTAAGGAACATGAGCAGCTTTAATAATCTCCAGGATGTCTTCAATATTCTCGGCAAATTCAACAATTTCCAAAATATCAGCCATTTTTCTGATGTCCACGAACGAAAGTCAAAGTCAAAGTCTAGATTTTCGGCGACTTCGAAGTAAAGTCACGATTGAAGTTTACTTTGCTCAAAGTATCGACTGTGAATATGAAAATGGTGACTTTGTACTTTCCAAAGTCAACTTCCGTCCAAAGTCTCGTCTATGAATACGACCCTTAATGGGTTGAGGGAAAACGCAATTTTATAGAACAATGGCGACATTTACTCTTATCAATGGCTGAGAAACATGGGCTCTCAAAGAATGTAGAACTAAATACGAAGTTAAGAAATGATTGTATTCTTAAAAAAACAAAAGAATGTACAAAAAACATCATACAAGAAATTAACACGTTATAAAAGATTTAAAAACAATTGCTATGAAAGTCAAAATAAAATAATATCGGAATAGGTTTCAACATATAATTTTATAATGAAAGACACAAGATTACCAAAACCCTTTTTTAAATATACGTTAGAAGGAGAAAAGAATGGTATAGAAAGACGAAAGAGAAGATGGAAAGTCAGAACAAGCGGATGGTTAGCCTACTCCGTGTAGTGAAAAAAAAAGAGAAAAAAATATCTAATGCTTTATTGATGATTCACATGTGAATGGACAGCGTAAGTTTAGCTTCACTAAGATGGTGTGCCGATAATCATATAATCAGGAATAAAGCCCGATAAAGGGCTTCTCACATCTCACGAGCCTCCACTTAGTTTAATGAATACGTCTTTATATCATAACGGATAGACCTATAGAAAAGAGGATCATGCTGCGTTGCACATTTATTACTATAGCAACTGATTCAATTGAACAGCATCGACAATTTAACTTGTCGTCATCCATGATATAAATTTCTAATGAAAAAGCGTTCAGAGATGAATGAAGTAGCATTTCGTATCATGGCGCTTTAATAGGCAGTATTCTAACCGCGAATGACCGCGCTTTATCCAGGGTGTTCTGAAAAATGGTTCCAATATTTAGAGAGGCGGTAGTAGGCATCAAAACAAGAAATAAAAGTCCTATAAACATGGGTCCTAAAATTAATATCTTCTGAGAAAGGAGCAAATGTTGGCAACATCATTCACTTTAAGAGTAGCATATCTTCCACTGTGAGCTCTTTGGCAAGAAACGAACGACAGTTGCTTGTACTAATACACAGCGCGCCGTTGTTACGTCACCTGTGCAGTATGACCACTTTCTTATTCTAGTCATAGACTATGTCTTTCTCTTTTCCACAAAATAACATAAAATCGTAGCGCCACTGTTTACGTTCCACATAAAAATGGTCACCTATTACGTATTACACAGCATAAGTTACCTTTTTTTGTGTTTGTATCAAGAGGACGCTTAAGCAGACGACAGTACGTTAGAGTTCATAATCGTACTACTGCAGTAATATTACCACAGTCCAATATATAGTCACGAAGCTTGAGTTGTTGAGGGTACTAGAAACAATAGACTGTGCTGGTACTATTTCGTATTTTCTGTGATAAGGCGATAGTAGCAATCCTAGTGGTTAGCAACTATCTATGGATGCATATTCCCTACGTATTGAGCTTCGTGACTATATATACTAGACTATGGTATTACTCTACCAGTCAGTTAAGCTAGTTTCGTATCTGTAATACGTAGTGACAAACGGTTAAATTCTGTTTCTCGCCAAAGAGCTCACAGTGGAAGATATGCTACTCTTAAAGTGAGTGATGTTGCCAACATTTGCTCCTTTCTCAGAAGATATTAATTTTAGGACCCATGTTTTTAGGACATTTATTTCTTGTTTTGAAGCATACTACCTCCTCTCTAAATACTGGCACTTTTTCAGAACATTCTGTATATGTATATCTCGTGTGTGCGTATGTGTGTGTTTTTTGTGTATGTATATACACAGTAGGCCAAAAAAAGGCACAAAATTAGACATACTCTATTTTCGGAAATACGTAACATTAATTTATAAGAAATACACTGTTGAAAAGAGTAGACTTTAAAGATGAGCAGGACGTTTTATTATGTTTTTGAGGCTCAATTAAAATCTTATGGATGTCAATACCTAACGTTGCGAAAAATGTGGTTTTTGAAGACAATTTATTACTTCAAAATGCAGAAACTGAATGTTGGCAAAATTAATAATAATTAATGATCTTTCAAATAATCAAAATTAAAAATGATGCTCTATGTGACCGCCATTTGCCCGCTCAACCATTTGTATGCGTCTTCTCTACTATCCAATAGCACTGGATATCTGTCTTTGATCAAGCCGGTCCCAACATTGTCTTAAATGTTCAATATTACGAATTCTTGTTTTGTAGTAAACTGTTTTTTGTAGTTGACTCCATACAAAATAGTCCATAGCATTAAGATCTCGTTTGAAACTCTAGCGGAACCATCAGAGAATCTGAGAAATGCTATCTTTCTCCCAATAATCTCTCAGGAGGGATATCATGTCCGTATCTTGCTAATCAATCGTTGTACACTTGAAACGAATCATTCTCGCTGAGCGTAGTTCCTTACAATTTGACTGGAAGACAAATTATCATATTGGTGCAAAAGTTTAATGAAAATATTGCCTTCGTTCGTTAAGCGACCCATTATTCACAAAATGAGAACCCAAAACGGAAGAAAACAAATGATAATATCACAACAAACGGCTTGGCCTGCTGAACTCGTAAGATCATAATGGTTAGTTCGGCATAAACGATCGATTTTGCACTGCCTTACAAAAAAAAATTTTTAATAAATGGTAAAAAATTAAATATTACAGTACTTTCCCGGTCTACAAGGACTGTGAAATTTGCCTGTGAAATATACTTTCAAGTGAAATCATTAGCTACTGGAATATAGCCAGCAAATGTAATCCGTCGGCTAATAAATGCAACCCAGATGGCTTAAATCACTGGCATACAAATAAAATGCAGCGACTCTTTAGCTGCCTTGGTTCAATAGTAAATGACAATAAAACAGCAATTTCGAAAAACAGTGCACTTTCATGCTTTAATGTCGTCACAGATCATAAATGCTATATGCTCAATAAAACATGGAGGGAAACACGTTGGTTCTTTTTGCTATTTTCGAAACGCACCAGACTATACACAGAGATTTATGTCTCAACTGTAAACACAAAGTCTCTGATATGTAATGTTAATACAAATCCTCTCCTCCTTAATGTCCTTAATTGTCCTTGGTGAGAGTTTTTTGCAGAGTAAGGTTCACCACAATTACCTTAACTCATGTCAAACCGGTTTGCAGTAAGGGGACAGACTGGACATGTCAGAGATGATTCTTCATGGGAAGGAATTATGCGATATCTTGAAGCCTTTGCACAGAAGACTGTTCAAGTATGAAAGCCCGGGATGTCACAAGGTGTCAGTATAGCTGTGATAATTCACTCACGACACTTGTAACAGCATCTGAAATATTTCACAGACTCTGCTACTAGCGCTTAGGTTAGGAATGCATTATCACTATGAACCTACATTTTTCAGTTTAGCTCTTCACCAAAATCGACGTTAGTTTCTTGCAATTCTTCAGTGTTACTTTTTCAAAGCTTTCAGTGATTTTTTTTCAAGGTTTTCAAAGTTATATATATATTTTTTAAACTGTCCCTGTAGTCTTATTTAAGGGGAGAGGGTGGTATTTTTTTTAACTTTTTTTCTATTTGGTGTAAAATATGAATTTTTTGTATGTAGAGAGCTCATAGATGTGGCAACTCCACCAAATAAAAATATTTTGAAAAAAAAAATTATTTGGGGGCCCAAATTTGAAAAAAATATACCCAATGCAGGATTGAACTAAAACCGATATATCTAAACCGTTTTTAAAGATAGATTCAAACAGTTTTTTGCAATGTATTTGCAAAAGCATGTTCTACAAACTGTCTGTAACAGAATTTTGATATTAGTCCCTACGTTTGTAAAATAAACAATTAAAATTTAATAACAATTTTCTAATTTCCTTTCTTGCAAACAAACGGTCGTATTTTTAAAATGAAATGAATTAACAACATTCTGTTACAGTGAAAAGTTACCTAATAATCTAAAGAATGTGTGTTCTAAATTTCATGCATGTATCTTTAATAGTTCAGAAATTATATTCATTTTTGTCTGGCAATGTAGCAAAAAAATGAAGATACTGGAAACCAATAAAATCCGGCGTGTGATTTAAAAATCCATAGCGCAGGAAATTTAAAAATGACGTCTCAACATCCGATAAGGGCACAAATATCCACAAAATGTTATGCAATGCATTCCATACATATCAAAGGGTATTTTAAAGAAAAAAAATGTTTAAATTTAATTTACCGGAAACAACAATAAAAGTGGGCGAGTGATTTAAAAATCCAGTTTAAAAATGGCGACTCAACATCCGATAAGGGAATATGTGCCCACAAAATGTTATGCTATGTATTCCACAAAATCACAAAGTATTTTAAAGATTTTTTTTTAATTTACTCATTTTTCACCAAAAAATACCATCCTCTCCCCTTAAGAATATAAATGCATCAGGCTATCATCCATATTATAAATATTTAATTTTTAAATCATAGACTAGGATACGCGTTTACATAACATCATTCAAACTTAGCTGTTATGCAAATCCAGCTTTCAGGTAAAACTCCCTGTAAAGTCGATTTGAATAATTTCGAGGGAAAAATTGTTCCGGGGCAGGGTATCGAACCCGGGACTTATGGTTAAACGTACCAACGCTCTACCGAGCTACCTAGAAACTCTACCAAACACCGATCCAATTTTTCCCTCTATATCCACAGACCTTGACAACCGTCAAGCAACCAACATTGAGTGCACACAAACTCTGTGTGACTTAAATTGTGGTTTTCTGTTAACGAACAGTGACGTGTATTATGCAAATCGAGCTTTCAGGTATAACTCCCTGTAACGTCGATTTGAATAATTTCGAGGGAAAAATTGTTCCGGGGCCGGATATCGAACCCGGGATCTTTTGTTAAACGTCCCAACGCCCACTTTGAGGTCTGTGGATATAGAGGGAAAAATTGGATATGTGTCTGTTAGAGTTCCTGATTAGCTCGGATGGTAGAGCGTTGGTAGCCTACGTTCCCGATACCCAGCCCCGGAACAATAAAATGTTTCCCTCGAAATTATTTAGCTATTGTTAATTAGCGGGAGAACGTTAATGTTAATCTCGTTTACAAATAACGCCGAGAAATCGTTACACTCCTCCCTAGACGCATTTATGTCTACACTAAAGAACAATAGGGCAATACTGTGTTTCTTCCTGTAGCATGACGGATTTGAAGACTTATACCCACGTGCATCAACTTCGGTTAATGTAACCACCTATTAGAATTGTCACCTAACGCCTGGTTAAGAATTTTTACGGTGCATCGACCTCGGTTAGGAATTAAACAGGAGGTAAATCACGGTAATCTCTAACGGGCCATATTCGAGCGGTTAAAGGAGATAACCAGTGATTAGTAGGCATAGTAAAACAAAATGGCTGCCAGATCCACAGCTGATTATTTCGAAGTCGATTTATTGTACTTGGATTGCTTGGGTAGAGATGATGCTAAGCGTGACGTTTCATTTGTAAAAAGAGAGAATTCCTGCAAGGAATTAGGTGATAGAAAATTTCAGGAGGGATTTCGTTTATGAAAATCTACCGTGCCATTTCTGCTGCAACAAATGGATCACTTGGAATAACCCAGAAATAATCCTAAGTCGCCTATGAATCGGCTGCTTACATTACAATTCTATGCGACTGACATTTTCAGTATTTTAAGAGGGAACACTCCAATATTTCTTTTTCTACGTCACAGGCTGAACGAAGAGAGGTTATGGGTGGTTCTTAAGATATTGCACAGTTTCTTGTATAATTGGAGTCTTGAATTGTACCTACACACATTTCTATTAATCTTCATCATTTTACTTTATGGATATTCCATTTTTTAATATAAATTATTTAAATGTACAGTAGAGCGTCTCGTTTAGGCACAGTGAAAACGTAAACAATGTGCAGGTAACGTGTGTGGGGAGGGGAGGGGAGGACGAGCTGTACGATAAACACGAGGGATGCACAAAGTTTTAGTTACAACATTTATGGTGGAGCATTAATTGAAATTATATTTTCCAAAAACACACAAAACAAAAGAACACAAATTGAATAACATTATCATACACACATTTTAACAAACAAGCAATTGTAACGTTGAAATAATTCAATATAACAAATCAAATTTGCTACTTATATGATGTTGCTTTTAGGCAGCAATTTTTACGGTCATGAATTTCATTCTCTGCATGATCAACTTAATTTCACCGTCTTCTGTGGCCGAATTAACAAAACTACAGTATATTGATCTGAAGTGACAACACTATTTCCTAAACATAATTATTCCTTCTCAAAGTTCAATTTATTCAGGCACTGTACCTGTCCACTTCAGACTAATATATATTAGTATATATAATATATTAGTATATATATTAGGGGAGAGTCGGGTAGTATCGGACATCGGGTAATATCGGACAGTGAGTTTCTTTCATCTACCACAGGATGATAGTGCCTGATTGACATGGTTACGTTTCTGTGATGTCGCATAGAGAAACGTAACCATGTCATTCAGGTACTACCATATGGTAATAGATGAAAGAAACGCACTGTCCGATACTACCCGACTCTCCCCTATTTATATATATATATATATATATATATATATATATATATATATATATATATATATATATATTAGTATAGTCTATATATATTAAGTATATACTTAATTCGGCAACATAAGACGGTGATATTATTTTAGCCATACAGATAGTAATTGCCAATTGCGATAATATTGTAGAAATGAAATGAATGACACGAAGCTAATTTCGTTAGTCCAATAGTATGAAGAGCTTTACACTTTACAATGTATCAAATTTCGATTGTACCTATGTAATATGCAAAAAGAACTATGGGCTGAGATTGGGAAAATAATGAATCAACATGTTGGGCTTATGTTCTTCGTAGTTTATTTAAGTTACAGAGCTATTCATTTTACTTCCAGGTTCAGTCCAAACCTGAGAGGATAAAAAGAAAGGAGGGAGTACTCCAAGGCAAATATGCTTGAAATCGGTGCGACGGATACGACTTCAAACTACACCTTTTACGCCCCATAATCCACCGCGAAACACCGCCAATTTTCAAATATTAAATTGCTACTATCGGTTTTGGTCATACGTAAACGGTTTAAAATGGATGTGGAGGTAACAGGACTACTAGCAGATTATTATATCAATGTACATTTCACTGTATATTTATTAAAAGTGTTATAGTTGTGAAATGGACTGAAGACTTCATTTCCACATTCTTTCTCTTATCAAGAAGGATGTTCGCATTCCTTCACATGTTAAAGCATAGAGGGACATATCAACGAACATATTCTACAGTTGAGCCGAACAGAATATTAGCTTATTAAATTTATAAAAAATAACACCTGCTGAACTTGATTTCACTTTTGAAATATTCACAACACGAAACAATTTGTAATCGTAATAATATGAACAAAGCAGCTAATTAACACACCGGAAAAGGAGATGAGCTATGGGTAATTTGGCGGCCATACTAGTACACCTTTTTGGTTTCACCGTTTCAAGCTTATGGCCCGGGGTTGGTCCAAACACTACGATGAAATAATGCGCTCTAGCGGTAAATAAACACTATTTGATTATCAGTTCGGAAATGCGGACAAGTGAGCGATAATACGAGGCGCATCCAGAAAGTAAGTTTCCCTATTTTTAAAAAAAAGAAAGAACACACACTTTCAGGAAAACATTTATTGGCAACAGGTACAGCAATGTTTCAGCTATTTTTCAACATAGCCACCATCAGAATTGAGACACTTGTATCGTGGGATCAACTTTTGTATCCCTCTGTCGTAGAACTGTGCCGCCTGGGAATGGAACCAGCGTGTGACAGACGTCTTCAGCTCTTCGTCGTTGCCAAAACGCTCACCGGAGGGCAAGAATTTCTTGAGGTGCAAGAAAACGTGAAAATCGCTGGGAGCAAGATCAGGACTGTAGGGTGGATGATCAAACAACTCCCAGCCAAATTCCGTCAAAACAGCTCCTGTGCGCCGAGCCGTATGTGGACGAGCATTGTCATGGAGGAGCACAACACCTGCAGTAAGCATTCCACGCCTCTTGTTTTGAATGGCACGTCGCAATTTTCGCAGTGTTTCACAGTAACGGTCAGCATTCACTGTTTCACTTCTTGGAAGGAAGTCAATGAGCAGAATGCCCTTCCTGTCCCAGAACACCGTGCACATCACTTTCCGTACCGACAGCGTCTGTTTGAATTTCGTCCTGACCGGAGATCCACTATGCCGCCAATGCATTGACTGCTGCTTGGTTTCCGGGGTGAAATGCGAAATCCAAGTCTCATTGCCCGTGACGATCCTGTCGAGGAACTCGTCGCCGTCATCGTGATACCGTTGCAGAAATGTCATTGCTGCTCCTAAACGTTGAATTTTATGTTCGGGTGTCAGGTTTTTCGGCACCCACCTGGCACACACTTTTTTGAACAGCAGGTGCTTAGTGACAATCTCATGCAACAAGGGTCGCGATATCTGCGGAAAATGGCTGCTCAGCTCCGTAATCGTGAAGCGACGGTTCTCCATGATGCACTGCCGCACCAGCTCAACACGATCATCATTGGTGAGGGACGGTCGCCCACTGCGCTCTTCATCATGGACACTTTGACGACCTTCGGAAAACTGCCTACACCAGCGACGCACCATCTGCTTACTCATGATGTTCGGCCCACAGACCTGACAGAGCTGCCGATGAATTTCAATTGGCGCAATGCTTTGTGCGTTAAAGAACTTTATCACCGACCGAACCTCGCAGGCGGCGGGAAAAGGAATAAGAGCTTCCATTTCGGACCACTGCTGCCACGCTACGGGCACCAGGCGGGACCTGTCCGGCTGGCATATGATTGATACGTCATAGATCTGTTACGCATGCGCAATTGACACGGCTAATTACGTTTACTTTCAAGGGGAAAAAATCGGGAACTTACTTTCTGGATGCGCCTCGTATAACAAAAATCCGAACGCGCCGGACGAACTTTTTCCGGTAAGCGAGCGCCAACCTTTATTCATATTGTTTAAGCATTTTTGTTTCTAATTTCCTACTCTAATTATTTTACATATAAAGTGGGAACAGATTCATATAACTTAATATGAACTAGCTGCGAGCTCCTAGCCTGCATCACGCCTCTGCAACCAGTGCACTCTTTTTCTCACGTCCCATCCTTGTACAGCAACTCATTTACGCTAGCGATTGTGTTGACATAATATTTTCTTTGTCTGTAATCATAGCAACTGTTTACCGTTACACAGAATCACTTGACTTATTGACACACAATACAAACAACAAAAACTTATTTTTCTCTGCACAAACATAATGTACAAGAATTATTTATACGAGATGTACGGTGCCTTTGTTCCTCTCATAGAAAGCTCTCCGAGAAAATGTATAAGCAAATATGGTTGTAATTGAAAATAGCTGAAAGTTTTTGTGGCACGGAAATGAACCCCAGGTCCCCAGATATAACGTGACCATTTCTTACCAACGCTGAATTTCAACATTGAATAATGTCTACAGTTGAAAGCATCGTTTAATAAAATGTTACTATTTAGATGGATATTTATTTCCTCTGGTCCTAAAGCTACTTGTACACTATCAAATTTTCGTCCAAGTCCTGATAACCGACTTCTAATTCACAGGCATGTTCCGTTTTTAATTTAAAGTGACCATTTTTACCGCAATTTATACTTCACGTGCGTCATTTCCAAAGAATTGATTACCAGACGGGAACATCAAAATGCATCCAGCATATCAGATAAATCGCTGTAAGCCAGACATGGGCATTTGTGCCTCAACAGCTTTGGCAGTGCTTATCGCTCTTTATGATGTAAGTGTATTATTCCCCTTTCTCCTCTAACCGTAGCTCGTAGTTGTGGGCAGATTATATGTTCGGTTATCAGCAGGCAGCGCATTTTCGTTTTCAAACAAGTTAGGAAAGTTATCGGTTAGTAGGCTATATCTTGGAGTTTCAGAGTTCAAACTCTGACCCTAAATGCTTACGTCAGGACGCTACGAAAGGTATAACCTAGCTTAAGTACATAATAATAATGGAGCATGACAACTGTAAGTGGGATTGCTACTAAATTGAAAAGGTCTGTCCAGCTACTTTTTGCCCATACAAACGCATTAACACTGCGAAACTAGCGCTGTACAAAATATTTGTGCTACATATTACATAAAATATAATTAGATCGATAATAATACTGAACTAGTATATACATTATGTATTATAGAACATAATAGTAAACATGATACACATTAACTGTAAATACTCTATATATAATATATAAAATTAATTCATTTAACGAAATAAACTCCGTTACGGTGAACAAAAACATATATTCTGACATTATGAAATTCACATCTTTTACTATAACTGCCAGTAAAATTTATTTAAGCCAAGAAAATGTTTTTCCTACGTCACATGACGTTAGAGGGACAATATAATAACAAAAACCAATATACAAATTATGAATATTTACATTTTACATAATATATACAAATAATTCGTTTATCAAAACCTATCCCGTTGCAGTGAACGAAAACATATATTCTGAGGTTATGAAATGCAAATCTTTTACGAACATCACATAAAATTTGTTTAAAGTAAGATAATGTTCTTTCTACGTCATATGACGTTACAGGTGCATATTTATGTTACATTACCAGTCTTACTAATAAACCGTGCATAGTTTTTATACGAGACTTATGCAGAGTTGAGACAGGAAACTTTACTAATAAACCATGCATAAGCAATGGATGTATAAACAGGCTGTAACTATACAATTGGAATTGTTTTGCAGTAGTTATATACATGAAACCCCTTGTTTAAGCGTTGTATATAGAGAAAAAATGGCCGCTCCTCTAACAGCTGTTCGTATCGACTGTCATTTTATGATGGTGTTTGCCTTGTAACCACAGAAAAACAAACCAAAGAGCACAGAATAATTAGAATAATATTGCTGTAGCTTGTACTTTGACAAAAATATAGTGTGGTAATCGATTAGAGCCAGTTGTACTATCGATACTTTACACGCCACACTAGAGCGCTCTACCGGATGCAATAGAGAACCTCAGATATTGTATTACCTTTCATAACGAAGTAATGACGAAACTATGACGTAGCTGTGTAACAGTTATACTGTTATACACGACGTATGTAATGATTATTAGTAAGGAATTTACACACGACGTATAAACGAGCTACTCATTGTATAAGTATAAGACAGTTAAATGTCTGTATATAGAGTTTTTATTAGTAAGACCGTACATCATTATTATTTAATGACCCCATGGGTACCTGCTTGCAATTCGACCTTGCTTACGCATCCACGTGACGTAATAGATGTAGCTACCAGAAGAAACTACTCGATCCGCTGTATGTTTGCGAACAAAAATGCGCTTCCTGGTTATCAGTGGTGGAATCATGACTGTGAAATGCAACAAGTTCTTTTGCTGTTTAGAGGGGGACAACATACATTGTGTGTTAAGCTCGAAAGTCTGTATGTTAAATCGAAAGTCCTAGTACTAGGTTTTGTCTCAAATTACATGATACATATTTTACGTATATTACACGTAATTTGTGTCACGTAGAAAAATTAATTTTATGAGTATTCTACGCGCAACTTCCCAAGTCTGCGTAATACGCACTAATACGACATTACACCTTATAACATAAAAAGAACACTCTGAATTAAAAGGTACGAGAAATTAAATGTTGTTTGTACGTACTATTGTCCAAGGAAATTTATGAACGTAACATGTGTGTAGAAATCTGAATATGATTTTTTTTTTTTATTATTTTTAGGTTCATAACGTGCAAATCTATTAAGTAGCCTTAAGAAACGCCAGGATATTCAAGAGATTAAATGTAGACAACTTGATGGAATATTGTCGGCTAGTTATGCAATTTCTTGGGAACTCTCCTGTGATTTAAATCAGTTCAGTGACGGAGAAACAATAAAGAGGTTTATGATTAAAGTTGCCAAATTAAATAATTGATTAAATGGCGATCTTACTCGTGTTAATAATGTAAGCATGTGTGGCTTACAGCTGTTTCGGTGCTACTTGACACCATCCTCAAGAAAGATCGCCATTTAATCAATTATTTATATTCAAGTGTTAAAAGTAGTGTACGAAAGATTCAACATGGATTGCCAAATTAATTTGTCCAAATTAAAAAGAGTTTTCTAGAGTTTTACGTTATGCAGGCGCTTTCCTAACAATTCGTCACTGACCGCCTTAGTGATTACGATAAGGTGACGCAGGTTACAGTTTATATTTTCCATTCTACTCTGCCCTCGTAGCAAACGAAGTATTTAAAACCGAGTGCCTCACGTAATAGAAAATTATGTCCATGGCTTGTAAGCAAACGGACATATTTATTATATTCTGCGTCATCATACGATGAAAGAGTAATGGAACGGAGAAAAATTCTCTCCGGCGCCGGGATTTGAACCCGGATTTTCAGCTCTACGTGCTGATGCTTTATCCACTAAGCCACACCGGATACCCATCCCGGCGTCGGACAGAATGGTCTCAGATTAAGTTCCAACTCTTGGGTTCCCTCTAGTGGCCGCATTCTGCACTACGTTATAGATGTCTATGAACGTAGGACTGAAGTCCATACATGTGCTGAGGTGCACTCGTTATGAGTGACTAGTTGGCCGGGATCCGACGGAATAAGCGCCGTCTTAAATCACGAAGTGATTTACGCATATCATATATATTATTTTAATGTACCGAAGTCTTCGTATGATGACGCAGAATATCTGCATGGAAATATCATATGTACTTCGGTACATTAAAATAATATATATGATATGCGTAAATCACTTCGTGATTTAAGACGGCGCTTATTCCGTCGGATCCCGGCCAACTAGTCACTCATAACGAGTGCACCTCAGCACATGTGTGGACTTCAGTCCTACGTTCATAGACATCTATGACGTAGTGCAGAGGGCGGCTACTAGAGGGAACCCAAGAGTTGGAACTTAATCTGAGACGATTCTGTCCGACGCCGGGATTGGTATCCGGTGTGGCTTAGTGGATAAAGCATCAGCACGTAGAGCTGAAAACCCGGGTTCAAATCCCGGCGCCGGAGAGAATTTTTCTCCGTTCCATTACTCTTTCATCGTAAACGGACATATTGTCAGACGGCATACCCTAATTTCTTTTTTCGATATCATAAATGCGGAAACGTGCATTTCTGCGAAAATATCGAAATCGAGCTTTTGATAGCATCGCAATACTTTATACAATGAAGAGAGTAAAAGTGCATATGTCTAGTTGCAGGTTATTTTAAGTAGAACTTCGACTAATACATTTCTATATCTCCGAGGCTTCTATTCCGTTTGAGCTTCCGTTTTGACCTCTTGCTGAAGTACAACACAAGGTTATTTTGAATGTAACATAGCAGTTATGTCGCTTCTGTTATGCTAACTACAAGAAGAGGAGAAGCGCTAAACAAAGAAATGACAACTGTCACACTGGCGTCTGCAAGCAAACACTAACGTTCGTACGTCAGGCTTAAGAAAGAGCGTATACGTATACCTTTCAAGTGTTGCATATAATCCAATGAACTCCGCAAGGAAGGAGAATAACAAACACCAGAAAACACCTGCAATAACACAGTACACCAAGCAACGACGTGAAGACATCTTCAATTGCAATAAGAAGAGAGATATAAAGAAAAGGAATTTAGGCTTTAGGGTGTGTAAGAAGACAAATAGCTTTAGTAACATAGGCCTATTGAAGTCACATCATCATCATCTTCAAACAAGTATTAGGCCTCTAGGATGGCCTGTTACGTCTCCTCACAACTGATCTCGCCATCTCTTTCTAGGTCTTCCCAGCGATCTTCTCCCTCTAGGCATATACTGTAGAGCAGCTTTTGCTATGCGTGTTTCAGGCATTCGGTCTACATGTTGTATCCAGTTAGTTCTATAATTGTTAATCGCCTCGATTAAACTTTCCATTTTTAGCTCCTTCCTTATATCTTCATTTCTCTTATTATCTATCAAGGTGTAACCTGCCACATATCTTAAGAACTTCATTTCGCTGGCTACAATTCTACGTTCTTGATCTTTTCTTAATGTCCAACTCTCACTGCCATAAAGGAATGCTGGTAGAACCATAACTTTGTAAAATTTTAATAAAGTTTCCTTTCTCACTGTTCTGCCCAATGTTCGTCGTATAGTTCCGCAAAAATGAAACATGGAAACATTTAAAATACACAATCATCTGTGTGTAGAAGGCACCAAAGTCAAGCTGTATTTCTTCTAGTCAAAGAAAAAAATTGTTTGGAATTACTGTCCACAAACATACGAAACATTTGCCACTAAGAGTAGCCAATTGTAACTCGCAACTTAATAGAAAGATAGAGTAATCGAAATAATTTATAAGATCGCTAAAAACATGGACGCCGAAGACGATACAGCCTAGACTTTAGAATAAAAGAGAAAGAGGAAATTAGACTTTAATGCAAAAGAAGGGGTACAGGAATTAGAAGTACAGTAAGAGTAGAAGAGAAAGTAGTGGAAGCTGAAGATGCGGAGTTGAAGATGTAGTAGAGAATAGAGGAACATTTATAGAAGTGTGAAGAGCGCCATAAGCATGTAGCTATAGCAGGCCTGGGCGTTAATACCTCAATTTAGGTACTTAAGTCTCCACTCCACATTCCCCAGGAAAGACAGTTTTGTATTGGACCGATACGAGTAGACCTGAAGGCAAGCATTGCTGAGTGACGGATTTATAAGGCATGCATCATAGCTTTCCGCTCTCGCTGGTCGCCTAAAATCCACCACTGATGCACAGTGATTTATTATGTGTTCGATTCTAAAGCGGTGAATCAGAAAGGACATGGCCGGGGGTATCGACTTTCTTTTTTCCTTCCCCTTTATGCTCAGGGCTGAGCTATAGTAACGAGCTGTAGGATTAGCTGAACTGTGTGAGGACTAGAAGTATAGCAAGGAGGAGCAGGAGTAGCTGCAATATACAGTAAATGCGGAGAGGACCAGGAGAAAGTAACAAAGAGTAAGGATAGGTGAGATAGAAATACGAGAACCAGGAGTACAATAAATAGGAGTAGAAGAAGTTGAAATAGGAGTGTGAGAACAACCAGGTGTATAGTAAAGAGTAGGAGTAGCTGAAATAGAAGTGTGGGGAGAAGAAGGAAGATTAAAAAATAGAAGTAGTTGAAATAGAAGTGTAAGGAGAACCAGGTAGGAATATCTGAAACAGAAGCGTGAGGAGGACCAGGAGTATAGTAAGAAGTAGCAGGAGTAGCTGAAATAGAATTATGAGGGACAGGAGTATAGCGACTGGTAGTAGGAGTAATTAAAATATAATTGTGATGATGAACAGGAGTATAGTAAGGAGTAGTTGTAGTAGGTGAAATGTAATTATGAGAATAGCCAGAGGCCTGGTACGGAGGAGTAGGAGTAGCAGAAATATAAATGTGAGGATGACCAGGAGTATAGTAAGAGGTAATAGGAGTAGCTGAAATTTAATTGTGACAATGACCAGGAGTATAGTAAAGAGAAGTAGGATTAGCTGAAATATAAATGTGAGGATGACGAGGAATATAGGAACAAGTAATAGGAGTAGCTGAAATTTAACTGCGACAACGACTAGGAGTAATAATAAAAAGAGGAGCAGCTGAAATATAAATGTGAGAATGACGAGGAGTATAGGAAGAAGTAATAGGAGTAGCTGAAATTTAATTGTGACAATGACCAGGAGTATAGTAAAGAGGAGTAGGAGTAACTGAAATATAAATGCGAGGATGACGAGGAGTATGGTAAGAAGTATTAGGAGTAATTGAAATTAAATTGTGACAATGACGGGTAGCTGAAATATAAATGCTAGGATGACGAGGAGTATAATAAGAAGTATTAGGAGTAGCTGAAATTTAATTGTGAAGTGACCAGGAGTATAGTAAAGAGGAGTAGGAATAGCTGAAATATAAATGCGAGGATGACGAGGATTATAATAAGAAGTATTAGGAGTAGCTGAAATATAATTGTGACAGTGACCAGGAGTATAGTAAAGAGGAGTAGGAGTAGCTGAAATATAAATGCGAGGATGACGGGGAGTATAGTAAGAGGTAGTAGGAGTAGCTGAAATTTAATTGTGACAATGACAAGGACTATATTAAAGAGGAGTAGGAATAGCTGAAATATAAATTTGAGGATGACGAGGAGTATGGTAAGAAGTATTAGGAGTAGCTGAAATTTAATTGTGACAATGACCAGGAGTATAGTAAAGAGGAGTAGGAGTAGCTGAAATATAAATGCGAGGATGACGAGGAGTATAATAAGAAGCATTAGGAGTAGCTGAAATTTAATTGTGACAATGACCAGGAGTATAGTAAAGAGGAGTAGGAGTAGCTGAAATATAAATGCGAGGATGACGAAGTGTATAGTAAAAAGTATTAGGAGTAGCTGAAATTTAATTGTGAGAATAACCAGGAGTGTAGTAAAAAAGAGTGGGAGTAGCTGAAATATAAATGTGAGGATGACGAGGAGTATGGAAAGAATTATTAGGAGGAGCTGAAATTTAATTGTGACAATGACCAGGAGTATAAGCTTAGTAAAGAGGACTAGGAGTAGCTGAAATATAAATGCGAGGATGACGAGGAGTTATAGTAAGAAGTAGTAGGTGTAGCTGAAATTTAAATGTGAGAATGACCAGGAGTATAAGCTTAGTAAAGAGAACTAGGAGTAGCTGAAATATAAATGCGAGCATGACGAGGAGTTATAGTAAGAAGTAGTAGGTGTAGTTGAAATTTAAATGTGAGAAGGACCAGGAGTATAAGCTTAGTAAAGAGAACTAGGAGTAGCTGAAATATAAATGCGAGGATGACGAGGAGTTATAGTAAGAAGTAGTAGGTGTAGTTGAAATTTAAATGTGAGAAGGACCAGGAGTATAAGCTTAGTAAAGAGGACTAGGAGTAGCTGAAATATAAATGCGAGGATGACGAGGAGTTATAGTAAGAAGTAGTAGGTGTAGTTGAAATTTAAATGTGAGAAGGACCAGGAGTATAAGCTTAGTAAAGAGGACTAGGAGTAGCTGAAATATAAATGCGAGGATGACGAGGAGTTATAGTAAGAAGTAGTAGGTGTAGTTGAAATTTAAATGTGAGAAGGACCAGGAGTATAAGCTTAGTAAAGAGGACTAGGAGTAGCTGAAATATAAATGCGAGGATGACGAGGAGTTATAGTAAGAAGTAGTAGGTGTAGTTGAAATTTAAATGTGAGAAGGACCAGGAGTATAAGCTTAGTAAAGAGGACTAGGAGTAGCTGAAATATAAATGCGAGGATGACGAGGAGTTATAGTAAGAAGTAGTAGGTGTAGCTGAAATTTAAATGTGAGAAGGACCAGGAGTATAAGCTTAGTAAAGAGGACTAGGAGTAGCTGAAATATAAATGCGGTGACGATCGGGAGTATAATAATAATAATAATAATAATAATAATAATAATAATAATAATAATAATAATAATAATAGTAATAATAATAATAATAATAATAATAATAATAATAATAATAATGATTTATTTAACGTGGCAGGAGTAGTAGTAGAAGGAGCTGAAATTTAATTGTGAGAATTACCTTGAATATACAGTAGGACTAGAAGGACTAGACTAGAACTAGCTAAAATATAATATTGTGAGAATGACCAGGAGTATAGTAAGGAGTAGTAGTAGCCGATATATAAATGTGAAGACGACCAGTTGTTCAATGAAGAGTAGTAAAAGAAGCTGAAATAAAAGTGAGGCGGACCTGGAATATAGAAGTAAATAAGCGGGAGCTGAAGAAAACATATACTGTAGGTCTGTATTTTTAGTCAAGGCCGGAAAACAGCCATTGTCAAAGAGCTTAGCTTCTCCCGCTGCAGTTGTTGTTGTATTTAGGTACTCATGCTGACTGCTCTGTTTACAATACGGGTTTCCCACTCCTGCTTTTACTACTAAAACTAGTCGACATGTGAAAAAATTACGTAAAAATCGGTATATTCTTTTTTTCCTCCACTTTCGTCTTTATTACACGTCAAGTTTACCTCCCACATCCAGCGGCTCGCAAACCATTCCCTTCAAACCGAACTTTCACGAGGAATATCTTTATGTCACTGTGGCACTAAGACATGTAATTGGCACAGAATCGGACGGTACAGTACTCCGCTCTTCCGCTTCCTGGCACAGTAGCCAGGAAAGAAGAATCGGATTGAGCATTCGGATCAGACGTTCCCTTGACTCCGCCCCGCCGGCACGTCAGGCGGGGCTTGGAAGCGGCTGTGCTGCAGACGGCTGTTAAGATCCCGCACTTCCGACACCGACTCCATTCCCAACCTCAAATTTGGTGAAGGAAGACTCCTTACAAGGGGTGGAATGTGACAAATTGTGTTCGTGTTCGTGTGTCGACGTGTGACATCAAGACCGTGCTTGTGAGTGTACAGTGTGCGAGTTTGTAGGACAGTGCAGGCTCTGATCTCTGATTGGACTGTTAGGATCGTGTGTAGCCTGAAGAAACCCTCGAGGGATGTAAATGAGCGCCATCTTTTTTTTTTAATTACATCGTTTACCTTGTCGAGCATTACTGTGTTTTAGATAACATTTTTTTTTTATTTCGGAGTTTGCATTAATGTGGTAATTTTTATTGTCAATTACTTAATATATTATAATTACTTTAAATTATTTTTTATCGGTGCTTCTTTCTTCATATACCGCGTGTTTTTCTGGATATAGTACATAGGACTGCAACTTTGCCATAAGAAACCTATACATAAAACAATGAAGATAATTATAGCTTGATCAGTTGGCCATGTTTAGAAATTAGCAGGTTTTGATAATTTGTGAAACAAGAGAACATCATTCATGGTTGCTAAGTCAAAGCCTGATATTCTCTTGTTTTAAAAATTGTCAAAATTTCTAAACATGGCCCACTGATCAAGTTATTTCTTCATAATAACTTTAAACATAGGTTTCGTATGGTAATGTTAATTCCTACGTCCTATACCCAGAAAAAAAAAACACACGGTATAATTAGGTGATTAGGTATAGGTATGTCGTGTTAGGTATTTTGTTACGCGTGTACCTAACGAAAATTTCATCAGCTGGAGTTGATTAAACTTATGAAGTGAGTAGAAAAGAATCCAGGAATAATCTGTCGTACCTATTTTATGTTCTGAAGAAAGGTAGTCTTTAATTTTCAAATTCTTCATTTTGTGCCACTACATAAAGTATAAAAGAAGAAGAAAGAGTTAAAAAAATCTCAATCTATTTTAAGGACTATAAAACACATTATCATGGACTATAATTAACTTATATTCAGAGATTCTAAATCTTGTTCTATTTATGATGTATGTTAAACTTAAACATAGAAATTTTCTTTAACAAAGTTAAAAGTGATTATGGAATAATAGTGAAGAACTTAGAATGAAATTGATAAAATATTGTGTTTTATTTTAGAAGTTCAAAAGAGCATCGTATTTTTTTCTTTAGACCTAAATTTTGTTTTATTCTGTTACGTATGTAAAGACGTTTTCTTCAGACATTACACGGCGATAGTGATCTAAATTCACAATTATATCGAAATATAATCTGTGGATTAAGAAATAGCCATAATCTACAGTAGCATAATTATCTTAAATGACGAATTTCTTATTGTTCATGTAACATTTTTTTCAGTGATAACACAATTGTTGGCTACACTGAGCAGTGAAGAGTTTATCTTTCGTGGTCTATTTTAGAGTATGAAGAACTTGGTTTATCTTGTTAGATTTTAAGGCCTTTACTACCTATAATTTTCAATAATGTGTTTAGGAAACTTAAAAAAAAAAATCATAAAAAGATTATTCAAATTAGCCTGTATCAGGATTCGAACATTTCACTTCACGATTACGTATCCAATACGCTCTCTCGCGCTTAATGTATTCAGTTTGTGGTGTTATACGTTAAGACTAATAGAAGCAATTTTATACTAAATTTTCTAAAAAAAATCTAAAAAAAATAATCTACGTAATGAAGTGATGTACCGATACTTAAGTAAATGCCTCATTTGAAATACGGCTATGGATCTCTGATTCTTAGCCCTTCATCTGTCTTTTCATTTCGTATTACAATACGGAACTACTTTATAAAGCAGAATAAGAAAATACGCAGAATGTTAAAATTACCAATTAAATTACGTTTTCTTTTTAAATATATCAGAAGATTTAAGTTTTTTTATACAATAGTGAGTACATGACTTTACGTCATCTACCCTAACGTCACCATCCATGAACGAAGCGCCGAGGCTGTAGTTCTTTTTTCTGTCGTAGGCGTTGCCCTCGGTGCATCATGGGAGGCGAACTACATAGCACTTGATGACTACTGGAACCATTCTGGAATTTCGGTAGGGGAAACGGGAGTACCTCGCTAAGAACTACCACCAAGCACCGTCATTATCTATCACAAATTCTACAAGTACAAGTTGGGATTTAAACACGGGTTATTAGCTTGGAAAGCCGACGCTCTAGCCTTTCGAATAACTGCACATCTATTATTACGTAGTCAAATTCGTATCACGCATCATCTACTACCAATAATTAATTACATTAGGCTATTTATAAAATTGCTTTATCCACTATCGTTTAATAATGTATATCTACATATTCACACTTATTTCACGATGGTAACGGAAAAGATTACCTCAGTGCAATTTTAAACTCATTAATATCAAGGGAATCTACAAGTGCAGACTCACATCTTCGATTTACTGAAAAACGACACATTAACGTATTATAAACATTCTTTCAGAAATGCAATTAAATTAGTGTACTCATTGATATTGACGTTTGTTCTGCTTAACATGAAATAATACGCCTACAGATACGAAGGCTTGTAAGATTTAGTTAAGTACGTACTCTAAGCTAGCAAAATGTTTTCACATAATATAATATTACCTACTTTGTCTTTCGCAGCATTTCAGGAAACACTCACACCAAAAGCATGTTTGACTAGATTTTCTAGCCAGAAAGATGAAGTAACGGTTCAAGTTGCTTCCTCAATATGTGAAGGAAAGCTTTATTTAGAATCACAGTTTAAAAATTAATATTTTTGACTTGCAGTTAGGTCTATATAAATTGTAAATATCAATAAGCATAATTAGGCTAGCTTCAGAACACTAGCCAATTAAAGAAATGACACTTCTGAATAGTTCACTCTCTATTTGTAATATTTTTTGCCCTTAAAACTAAAGAAAAAAGGTACAGTCACTTCCCGTAACTATGGTCCTGGAACAGAACTATGATCCATTCAAATTTTATATTCCATAACATAGTACCTCGTTTATCTATATTTTTGCTGTACTGTAGTTTGAAGTCAAGTCACTGCAGCTATCTACGAACGTTCTATGTTACTTCTACAATGATCTTTGAATTGTTGTATCGTGGACCATAGTTGTGTTCCAGAACCATTATTATGGGAAATGACGGTATTTTACTAACAACTTCAAATTAATGTAACTTTGAAAATACTAAGATTAGGACAAATGTTTATATGACTTTTTTGCTCAGAATGTCTTCGGAAATGAGCTTCGTAAAGGACGGTAAATCCTCGTGAATCACCCTGTATAACACACAATCTCTGATACGTGGCTATCCATAATCTCATAAAGTAGAAGCTATAACAATATAAACAAAATAAATGATAGAAGAGTTTTAACTAAGGATGATGAAATGAACATGAATGGTTTTAAAAGGTAAAATTATGCAAAGTACAATGTTGGCAAACAAAGAAGCAAATTCTAGGGAAGTGATAAAAACAAACAAATGCTAGAGAGGTGATAAGAATTATAGGATAAGCAGCCATGATTGGTTGAAACACATCGTACAGTACCATTTTATTGGTCAAAAATTGTATGACGTAATAAAAGTGTAATAGTCAAATTAATCCCGAGTTATCTTGTAGACGTTTCACAGAAAGTAATTTACTTAATGCATTGTACTAAAACTAGAGTCTGCAAGCATTTAAATTTATCGAGCTGCTTACTTTGTACAGAAATTTTCCCGTATGCAGTGTGTGCAGATCACTGCAATGATACGGCGGATAAAGTAACGAGCAAGTCACTGCTACTGTTTTTTACTCAGTTTTGAATTATTTTATCTATAACTGTGATGAACTCTACAGTAGCTCAACTGATAGCCTTGTCAGCTAGTTTTAATGAGGCTGGATAGTTACGCGATTCACGTACGTTAGCAGCTTTTTTATTTCATGTAGGATATTCCTTAACTCGTAATACCCGTTCTGTTCCTTGAATAGTTGCAAAACTTATGTCCTTTAGTTAGTATCCTCATTTCGGGGCCACATTTCAACAGAATACAGCCAGCAGTGTCTTCGCTTTCTTAAAAATTCGGCAGGTGTGATTATAATTCCATACACATTAGCCTCGGGTGTTTCCTGATCTGAAAATATGCACACGTAGGCCCTATTGCCGCAGTAAGTTTTTGTTTTTAACTCTTACAGTCTACTTGATAAGATGCGAGTCCACCGGTGGGAGTAATGAAGAAGAAAACCCATGTAATATTAATGTATTCATTCATAGTTTTCTGCTCAAGAACAGGTCTTTCACTGCAAACGCAGCATTCTCCAAATTTTCCTCTTTCCCGCCTTCTTCTTAGTCTCCGCATACAATCCATATAATTATTTTAATATCGCCTATCATCTGATATCTTCTTCTGCCCCGACCTTTTTTCCCGTTCATCATTTCTTCCAGTACATCCTTCAGCAGGCAATTTCTTCTTAACCAGTGACCCAGCCACTTTCTTTTTCACTTCAGCATTCACCCACTCTTTCTGCAATACATAGCCTCGTTTTTTATTCTATCCATTTCACACGCTCCATTCTTCTCCATATCCACATTCCAAATGCTTCTAGTCGCTTCTCTTCACTTCGTCGTAATGTCCATGTTTATGCCCCATAGAACACCACACTCCACACAAAGCACTTCATTAGTCCTTTTTATTTAGTTATTTTTCCTCAGGTCCGCAGAAGATGCATTATTTTCTATTAAATGCTTCTTTTTCCATTACTATCATTCTTTTAACTTCCCGGCAGCAGCTCATTTCGAATTCGCACGTTTACCTTCTTTATTTTTCCTTCAGATAACTATGGTCCTCCTCTCGACTGCATTTATCTTCATCCCATAATGCTCACAGCTGTCATTTAGGTCCAGTAGCATATACATTAGTGTCATCTCCTCTTCTACTAACAGTGTCATATCATCAAAAAATTTTATACTTTACTCTTCTTTCTCCTACTATTACACTTTCCACGTCCTGAAAAAAGTCCTTCACTACATCCTCTAAGTAGGTTTTGAACAGGTATGAAAAGTACTATTAATGTAGGCCTTTCCTTTTCTTTTCATTACTGCGATGAAATTGTTATTAAAAGTAATACAAAATATCATTATACAGGATAAATCAGAACCTTTGCAACAAACTCTGTGGATCGATAGATCTCGCAATGAGGATCTTTTCCGTGAAACAACCCATGTTCTCCGATGTCTCGTGTAGGAGCTATGCGATATTGAAAAGAAAAAAGTTTTTAGTGATATTTACAATTAACTATCAAATAAATTATTCATTTATTTCTTCAAGTACCCTTGCGAAAGGTTGCGTGGCCAGCGTGATCACCCGACTTCACACCCTTAATATTTTTGTTTTCTTTTGCTACATGTGAAGTAATACACCGCTCCAATTGACACCAGAGAGGAACCGACTATGCGATCAAATTTTTTATCAAATTTGACACAGGCCGATAACCACTGCTACGACGGTGTAATGAATGTAATCAGGTTCAGGGTAGACACTTTGAACACCTGTAACTTGTCAGCAAACATACTTGAAACATAATTAATTTCATCACTAAAACCTCTCTTTTTTCGATGTCTTTTAGCTCCTAAACGAGGTATCGGAGAACATGGGTTGCTTTACGAAAAATGATATCGACCCCCAGAGTTTACTGTAGAGGTCCTGAATCACCCTGTATATATGTCAATGGACGTTTCTGAACTTTATTTTATTGGTTCATTTTAAAACACTTTATTAACAGCGATGGTTATCTAGCGTCCGAATAGAATGTTGGTGATAATGCCAGCGAAATGAGTCCGAGATCCATCGCCGAAAGTTACCCAGCATTTGCTTTTAATGGGTTGAGGAAATCCCGGAAAAACCTCAACCAAAAAATTTGTCACAAACAGGATTTGAATTCTCGCTCGCTCGTTTCACAATTAGGTATCCTAACGTGTTCCTCAACTAACTCACAAGTAATGATTAAGAAAATAAGTATTTTCTGAAGAAATAGGTCAAAGATCCTAGACTATGTTGCTGATCTAGGTCTTTAAAACATTCCAGTAAAAGAATCATGCAGATATTTAATTAATTATATATTTTATTATGTAAATGCTTTACGGTTGTAAAAAATATGCAAATTTTATATTATTTTTACAGGTAATTGTTAGCTATTTTAATATTCTGAATAGTGTTTTATAAAGTGTAATAATAATAATAATAATAATAATAATAATAATAATAATAATAATAATAATGGTTTATTTTAACTGGCAGAGTTAAGGACATTCGGCCTTCTCTTCCACTCAACCAGTATGATATAAAATTACTACATTGCTATGAATATAACATAATTAATACAATACAATACAAAGCAATACAATACTACAATGCAATATAATACATAATTAATATAATACCATGACAATTGAAGAGTCCACTGCAAGAATGATGGATGTCACTTTCTTGTCGAAAATGAACCAAGACTGTCAATGCATAGCTTAAGACATATAGAATGTACATACAGAGTTATATGGCATTAACACTGATAGTCATTGTCCAGTAATGATCGGAAAATCACAGTTACGTAAGCTTTGAGCGCTAAGCATTTCAAACTTTCAATTACTTCTCCTGCAAAATGTATTCCAAATGACATCCATCATTCTTGCAGTGGACTCTTCAATTCTTTTTATCTTCACAACACCAATAAAATAATTACCTAAAATAAATTAAATTAAATTATTAAACTCGATCACAATTAACTTCAATTTGACTGCGCCCGTGAGAAATCGTTTAGCCTTTTCTTGAAAGTGGTTATTGTCTGGCTGTCCCTAATCTTCTGAGGTAGAGAATTCCATTCACGGGGGAATGAGACAGTAAAAGAGGATGAATAGTGGGATGTTCTATGGGCAGGAATTGCTAGGATTTGGCTCTCCTGTGTGTATATTGAGCATGAAAAGTTTTTGAACATTAAGGATGGTATTCATAGACATTTCGCAGCACGCGCTACGAGCGTACTAAGCTAGGCCCGGCTATCCAGTGGTTACTTGTACAGAATTCAAATCATATCCTATCGCTAACACTGGTTTATGAATACGAAAAACGCAGATAATCCACCGAAAGCCCGCTCTAAAATGTCTATGAATACGGCCCTTAGCTTTTATAATAGCCGAGATATAAAAAAAAAATGAATTTCACTAAATGTTTGTAGACCAATTGTGTACCTCTCCCCTTAAAGCAGGAGTTTCTAATTTTGTATAATTTCGTGACACACAATGAGTACGAACAAAGTACGCAGTACGAACAAAACAGTAGCAACAACATACATGGATTTAACTTAATTAAACTAATTACAATTCTGTACTTCATTTAATTACATTCTAATTTTCTGACTAGTGGAATACAGTTAAATGTGAACTCTAATTACCATATAAGCTGCTTACCGTAAACAAATTATGAATTTTAAAGAGCTTACACAATAAAATTTACAAAGATCTTTAATTAAGGGTACTTAATTCGTTTTAAGAGCTTCTAGGAAGCTTTATACAGCCTTGGGCAATGAAATTTACATTGAACACGTTAAATGCTTAAGATGCAATCCTTCTATTCCAAAAGGACATAGAGCACTTATTCATTTACCTTGTATTTATAACGCAGATGTGAACAAAACGCATTTAAATTATCATGAAAGTGATGCAAATGTGTTTCTGTTACAAGAAATTCGTGCACTTCAGCAAGTGAAATCAGGAAATATCAGCGTCAAGAGAAATTCACATTCCACTTGCTTTGATGATACCAGAGCTTTCATAGTCGAGGTCTCCGACCCACGTTTTGAATCTCACCGCTCAGTATAGTACATAACGCGTCATCACACTTAAAAAAAAAAAGAAGACGCCTGAGCGCCAGCTGATTGCTTACTTGTCATAGAGCCATTCTGACTCTGCAGTGTAAACAAGTTGAAAACTTAAGATATACCGCGAAGTAAAAAAAAATAAAAATAAAAATAAAATAAATACTAATGGTGCGAGAACAGATGGTGTCAGTCTCGAAGCGAGCGTCGGGAAACCCTTTCAATTAAAAATCAAGCAAAGGATTTATTCGCTAGATAGAAGCGGAGGACCGAGCGTGATGTAGTCTACGTACTGTGTGTTACGATGAAGGCAAAGCTTTGGCGTTAAGCGGAAGTCATGATTGCAACTTAATTTCGCAACTTATCTGTCAGTGAGACATTCTGATTTGTCTTATACAGGGTAAACTGTAAGTAATGTCATTAATTTCGAGGAGTTATTCTTTGAGATATTTCGAACAAAAAGTTTCGTACAATATTGCTCGTTTTTGCTTCCTTTTCGACATAAAAATTATTTTGTATCAAACATTTCATAGCGTGCTTTAGGAAAGCTATTGAACTAATTCCCAATACTACAACAAACAAACATTCTCATGAGGACAGATAAAAAAGTTATTTTTTTTCTTCCACCATGTTAATAATGTTAAAACAAATGTATGTATGTATTTATTCACACTCCAAATGGGTATATAGCTGGTGGCACTATAACTAATTACACTCAATAATGACATTAATAGGGCTAGGATTTTGATGACCAGGGAACGGATTTATATGGACTAAAAATATATGAAATATGTAAATATATATGTAGTTATTTTTACCAAAATATGGAATTAAATATGGATTTTTACCAAAATATGGAATTAAATATGGACTTAAAATTATAAAAAAATGACTATGTACGTTAAATATTGGTACATTTTAATCAAACTAAACAAAAAATATAATGGACGTACCTTATCTTCCAATGTAGTTTCAACAAAACACAATTTTTATTGTCTGTTACCATAACAATAGGTTACAAACATTTCTTTCAAGTGCTGAAAAGTGAATCTTCTTCTATTGTCTCTGAGGATAGATTTATACTGACTAAAAGAGCGTTCGACGTCACAAGAAGTAACTGGTACATAATTCAATTTCACAATGTCTGCTGGGGATAAGTCCAAGTTAATCTTCACTGTTGATTCACCACTCATCACAGCAACAACCTTTTGTAGTTCTTCATATCCAGGGTTTTTTGAAAGTACAGTGTCCACCTTAGCTCTTACTGCATCTGCAACTTTACCTCTACCACGATTCAGTTGTTCCACAGTACTATTTATAATTTCAAAACTTTCAGATAGTGAAAGGTGCCTATTTTGGAGGCTTTTGAGCGTTTTTATGATGCATGAAAATGTATGCTGAATGTGAGCTAAGTCATTCTTCACACTTATGTCACAGGTAACTGTTTTCGCAGTATCAATTGAGACTGCATCTTCAGAGTCCAATGCAAGGAGAACATTGTTAATAGAGTCTATATGTTCGGCATAATATTCAACTGCTTCTAGCCATGTACCCCATCTAGTTAAAATTGGCTTTGGTGGCAATGGAATTTCAGGGTACATTTCTTTCAACACGTTAACTCTACTGGGAGCTTTGAGAAATACTTTTTTCACTGATGAAATCAACAAATCTACTTTAGGGAAATTGTCTCTGACCACTTCTGCCACACGATGAAATGCATGCGCCACACAAGTAAAATGAGTCAATTTAGGATATACAACAGATAATGCTTGTCCAGCTTTGACCATATAACACATTATCGTACATAATACCCTTTGGCCACAGGATACCCATAGCTTCGTTGAACAGTTTAACTATAGTTTTGTTATTGCACTTTTCTAGAACATCACAATGTAAAAGAATTCGTTCAGAATATTGTTCACTTAACAAACCGATAACTACATTACCAACAAGTCTACCTTCTTTGTCGGGAGTCTCATCAATGGAAACCCAAATTGAACTATCTTTAATTTCATCTCTTATCTTCTGTATTGTCTCATCGTAGATGGATGGAGCATACGTCTTCCTAAGTGTTGACTCATCCGGGATTGTATGTTGAGTATATTTTTCAAGGAATTCCCTGAAGACCTTATTCTTTAGTTTGTAGAGAGGAATATCAGCAGAGATGAGAGAACGGCACAGGTCGATGTTAAACTCAGATCTTACATTCGATGTTGTTGGTTGTGTTAAAAACAATTGTCTCTGCTTGGAATTTAGTTGTTTGTTGGCCTGATGTTTACTAGTTGTAATGTGTTGTTGCACCAGGAACTTTTGTGTAGATGATACTGCACACTGACACAAATTACAAAATAATATTTTATTGTCAGTTGATAAACCATCTTCTTTAAATTCTGAAATGTAACTTGTTAGTTTTGATTTTAAATTGACTGAATGACGTACTTTTGGCATATTTACCGTCTTTATAGTATGATTTACAAAACTGAACCTATGTGTACTCTGACTGGCATTTAACTGTTGAGCTGCACAACTGAAGTCTGTTAAAAATTTTAAATTAAATTAATACAGTTTTGTAACTTACTTTCCCATTGTTGATAGGACTGCTAATTTTCAAATAACTCTGATGTTAAAGGAATTACTGAACATGTGTTTAAATCTCTATTGTTGAAATGTATTTTTAAAAGTTAATGGAATTTTGTTTTGTTTTATTGTTAAACCTAATATAATATGGACTGTTTTATATGAAATATGGAAAATATATGGAAATTAACGAAAATATGTACTAAACTCTAAAATATGGAAAAATATGGAAAATAAAAGTAGGATTTTTCAACCCTACACATTGTGAAACATAAAGATAATGCAAAACATAAATTATATTAGCTTTATAAGTAAATATGTATTTACATATAAATCCTTTCCCTGTTGATGACCTATAAATCATGAAAAAATGTCCCAAAAATAATGAATTTATGACCTAAAAATCTGTCAAAAATGCCCTTAAAAATGCCCTGAAAATTGTTCTTACATAATTGGCTTAGTAGGAAAATAGGTTTTGTAGGTACTACTTAATATTTAGACTAGTAATTAAATTAAGTTCTACGAGTAGTACCAACTACTATGTTTATTTAATTTTACCTAATTTAAGTGGTAGCTCACCACAAGGCCACTCTTACCCGGAATTAGCAGGTATAGAGGAGTCTATATTGAAGGGGTGGTTGGGGTGTACTACGTTAAAATGGAAATATTTGCACTCGGTCGCGGGTTCGACTCCCGCTTGGGCTGATTATCTGGTTGTTTTTTTCCGAGGTTTTTCCCAACTGTAAGACAATGTCAGGTAATCTATGGCGAATCCTCTGCCTCATCTCGCCAAATATATGGCTATCACCAATTCCATCGACACTAAATAACCTCATAGTTGATACAGCGTCATTAAATAACCGAGTAGAAAAATAATGATTATTAATGGACAAAATATGTAGACAAATATCAAAGGAAATAAACATTATTTTATATTAATAATGGGGATTTATGGCCAAAATTAAATGAAAATGCCTCAAAAATGTCCGAATAAAACAAAAGATGCTCTTATGGGTTGAAATAGGCAAAAAATGCAAAAAATGCCCTAACAAATATGTCTTAAAACATTCAGTTTATCACATAACATATAAATACTAAAGCAGCTATATTTCTGACTTACTAGAAAAAAGATGCAATTTCATCAAAATCCTAGCCCTAGACATTAATAATAAATCACATACAGTTACTAATTATTGACTCTCACATGATGAGCCCCCCCCCCCCCTCCCGAAACCCATACTGACAATTATGTAACCAATTTTAATCATTCCAATGCTGCCTTAGATATGCTGAAATCAAGTGTTCCATCTGTTTGCAAACCACAGAGGTGAGGCTGACTGGTCTGTAATTTTTTGTATCTGAGCGAGACCCTGACTTATAAATTGGCACCACTATTGCATCTTTCCAATCTCGCGGGACAGTACAATTGTTTATTGATATATCAAATATACGAACTAGATAGGGAATCATGGCTTCCCCTCTCCATTCTTATACAAATTTTGATCACTCGAGCGCAAATACGAGAGCCTCCCCCAGGAAGTAAGTTTCTCTGGGGCCGCTTACAGAAAGAAAACACAGTTTCATGGAAAGATTTATTGGAACAGATACAGATACTGTTGAAGTATTTTTCAACATATTCTCCACCGGAAATGAGACATTTGTTATACCGTTGGATCAACTTTTGTATCCCTGGTAGTAGAAGTCTGCCGTCTGGGATCAGAACCATTGTGTGACAGCCGTCCGCACCTCTCTTCGATCCCACGGTATGACAAATGTCGCAGTTCCAGTGAGGAATATGTTGAAAAATAGCTCAACAGTTGTTATATCCGTTCCGATAAATTTTTCTAATGAAACTGTTTTTTATTTCTATAAACGGCCCCACGGAAACTTATCTGTTACGGCCCTCGTAATTGCCCTCGAGTGGCCAAAATTTGTATAAGCACTTGTTTTGACATTATTAACATGGTGGAAGAAAAAAATAACTTTTTTTCTCCCCCCCATCAGAATGTTTGCTTGTCAGTCAATTTAAGAGAGCACTGTGATATGATGATAAATGATTGGAAGAATTTTAGAAAACGGAAGTTTTCTTTTTTAACAGATTTTCAGAAATTCAAAATTGTAAGAAAAAAGAAGTGCACCAAATAATTATGAAAATAAAAAAATATAAAATTTAATTTATACCTGCGGCTGGGTGAAAAATGTAACCAAAAACCTAGTTTTTTTATTGCTTATAGTAGAGATTACAAGACAACTTTTGTACGCCATTACGTTTTAAATTTCGGAATTTCCTTTCGATACGCCCTAATGTACACCCTAAGATAAAATAAAAGTGGGAAGGCTCGAGAAACTAAGTGGGGATCGGCAGATCTCGGGCGCACTCGTATAAAGCTGCATTCACACTAGAATATTTTGTTTTCCTTCAATCCTTTGCGGTGGGTATCATACACCAAGAGTAAGCATAACATACTCAAAGACGCATCCGACCTGCCGTATCGCTGTGGCTGAGCGGTTTAATATGCTAGTATCCTAATTCCTAATTGTAAGATCAGGCTCGAATCCTGTCTCATTCTTAATTTTATTTTTATCTTTTTTTTTTTTTTGTTTAACAAAAATCGTTTAGCATAATTGTCGTCTGTTTTTTGCATTTAAATCGTTTGTGAATTGTGGCATAGATGTGTACACACAAAACTAAAAAAAAATAAAAAATATATATTTCTTTCATTTATACTTCGTTCCATAATGTCTGACAGGCGATATAAACGTTGCCGGCAGAGAGAGAGGGAAAAGAATAATTCCTATTCAACCAATGTTATAGGTCTCATTCCACGCTTATATTGAAGTTGGGTGGAGGTAGAACCCTTCAGATCGCCGAACTTCAAGATAAGCTTAGAATGAGATCTCTGTCATAAGTTGAATATCGTTTATTCTTTTTCCTCTCTCTACAGGCAATGTTTATATCGTCTGCCAGACATTATGGGACGAAGTATAAGATGAATGAAAGTAAATAATGAAGGAACAAATTCCAACAAAAATAAGTACTCTCATATAAAAAGAAGAATATTTATAATATCGGGTATATGACCTCTCAGACCGAGGCATGGATGAAATCAAATTTCTATAGTACCAACGAAGTGTCGATACTGTATCCTAAGCTTCTTGAATTTGAGCCCACAAAGCGTCCTTTGTTCTTCGTTAATATGCAGCCCAATTCGACTCCACTTCTTCTTTCATCTCTGCCCATATATTTTCAATGTGATTCAAATTGGATGAACAGGGAGACCAGTCCATAACAGTGATATCCTGCCTCTCGGAAAACCAATATGAAACCCCATTGGATGTATGTACAGTCTTATATAAAAAGTTTTGTCGCAAAGTCCCAGAAAGGAGGCAGTGCGCATGATCAGACATACAACGAAACAAAATTAATTTTATTACGTCAACTAGTCGTTCTCTTATGAACCACTTGCTTGTCCTCTGATCATGCGCACTGCCTCCTTTCTGGAACTTGTAAAGTATCTTTGTGACACAACTTTTTTTCTGAGTCTGTAAAGCAGTAGTGTCAGAGTTGTAAGCTCCGAAACCGGTTGTGGTGCTAGAGACGTCCAGTCGGAGCGTGAACTTGCTTATGTCTGTGGAAGCACCGGAGCACACAACGAGTTATAGTGGAGCGCTCCGCTCCGTTTAGGCTGTGTCTGACAACGCTGCTGTAAAGGATGATTATCCTGTACGAAATCAATGACTCCGTCCGGATTAACGTATCCTCACAGAGGAAATCAAGACATGTTCAAGTATGACCTTGTATTGTTTCCTGCTCATTGATTCGTCAAGCATCCACAAAACACCCAGATCATCACGATACATCCAGCCCTAGCAAGACACAGATACACGGTCACGACGAAATTACTTAACCACGTACTATATCTTTCGTCGTATCGGACTCGTGGACGGTAGACGATCACTTTCCTCCCACATGTAGAAGAAAATGTCTCCTTATCTGAGAATATGACTCTATTCCAGTTGGGATTGGCATTTTCCTCTGCTGCTATGTGAGGGAATTATTATTATTATTATTATTATTATTATTATTATTATTATTATTATTATTATTATTATTAAAAGCAAAGAAAACGGATTAAAAGTATTTCGCGTTTAAAATATAGATTAAAATGTGTTTCGCGGCGGAAAATGTTTGCAAATTGACGTATATTTTAACTTTTGCTTTTTCGAGAGCACTCACGGGTACAAGCTTTGGATTTTTCGGGATTAAGATAATTGAAGACCTCTCCGAAAGATGCGACATCAAATTAATGAAATATGGAGAAATTAATCTTGAAGTATTTATTTACAGCAATAAATTATTGCATCCAATAGCTGAATAAACTTGTATCCTTGATTATACAAATGATTCTGCTAGTACATATAGGGCTAATGAAATATAGGCCTACCCCTGAAATTATTTTCCTTTTTTCCGAAAGGTGTATTATAGATTTGTTGGTTACATCTTATTTATGTATTTGTAAGTAGGTTACTTTACGACGCTGTATCAACATCTTAGGTTATTTAGTGTCTGAATAAGATGATAATGCCGGTGAAATGAGTCTGGGGTCCAGCACCGAAAGTTACCCAGCATTTGCTCAAATTGGGTTGATGGAAAACCCCGGAAAAAATCTCAACCAGGTAACTTGCCCCGACCGGGATTCGAACCCGGGCCATCTGGTTTTGCGGCCAGACGCGCTAACCGTTACTCCACAGGTGTTGACTACACCCTTGACTTTAATTTTTCATAAATCAGCTCAATAAATTACAATATTATTATTATTATTATTATTATTATTATTATTATTATTATTATTATTATTATTAATATACTTTCTAGATGGCATTACCAACGGATGTACGTAGCGACATACTAGGGCATTCGATAAGTAATGACAACAATACTGTAAATCAGCGCTTCTAGCGGTGAGCATCGGAATATTTTACTACGTAATAGAGGAGCGATTGTTTCATAAATTTGTAATATCGCAAGTCTTGAAGTAGTCATATTTTGTAAATACAGTAGCTGTTTCTGATTTGTAGTAAACAATATAGTCCTAAAGGTATGAACAAAAGTCCTTCATAAAAATCCAAGTTGCAAAAGAAAAACATGCAACTCAGTGCTTTAGGGCAGCCGTGGCGAGAATGTGACTCGCGAAACATTGTGGCTCGCAGTGATAGCTGTGCATTTCGCTTGCTTCTTACTTCCGCCAACCCCCACCTTCTCACTCACTGGAGTCAAACTCCGTTCTATTTGTATTTGTCTCTGACCTGCGAGTGGCATATGTCTCTCTCGAAACCATGTACGAAAGTTCTAAGTAGGATGGGAGGACATATTTTTTTGCTGTCAATATGATGAGAATATTAAATGTATGATTTGGTCACAAGTATTACGAGGAAAACGGTTGTATAACATAAAACGGCATTATACATGTTACTGATGAAACATTAAAAGGTTAAGTGTTATTGTTGTTGTCATCATCATCATCATCATCATCATCATCATCATTATAATCTCTGTACGTCGACCCTTTTTCAGCAGATGTACGAATAATGCGGTTAGCTCTTCAATTTGAACTCACTGATTTACAATGTGATGTCAAATGAAAGCTAGATGTAAGGACTTGACAAATGTTGAACTTTCAAATCTTTGCCAAAAAATAAATATCCGAAGCTTCGTTCTATCGCTTGCTCTGTTGAAGCCATGTTCGCTACAACTTACGTTTGTGAAAAATTATTTTCAACAATGAAAATAGTAAAAACCAAATTTAGATCAAGACTGACAGACAAATACTTTCGTGATCAACTACGACTGGCAGTAAGTGACGTAATTCCTGATTTTGAAACTTTGTCGCAGAGACATTCTGAAGACAGTTAATTTTAGGTTGTGATATTGTTCATTTATTGTTCATTTCTTTCTTCGTTACACGTAGTAAACATTAGTTTGTAGCCTTGTACTGTATAAAATTATATTTAAGTGCTTGACGTAAGGAAAATGAAAACCCGTTAATAAGTCAGACATTTGCTTCACTTCCCCTTCGGGTGTCCGCCTCCCTCCATAGTGGCTCGGCGCACGATTACATTTTCGCCACCGCTGCTTTAGGCATTACAAGAAGCCTGTGGGAGAGAATCTTACCATACTGAGCTGCTATAAGTTGGATGGAAGCGAGGCATTCGCTTTCAATCAAGAGTTGACATCCGAAGAGTTTTAGATTGATGAGTGACAGATATATCCAGAAATGCTGCTGCATATGAAGTCAGTCATCTTCCAAGAAATTGGTGACATATTGTTGACATGGCAGGAGACTATATTATAATGACAAAGTAACCTAAATAAATTTAATGTGAAACAGTAACTATAATGTCATTACTTTTCGAATGCCCGTTATTTCAGTGTATAGTGTTTGTCTCTTATCTCTTGATAATCATTATAAAAGATTAATACAGGGACATCATTTTATTTTTACTTCAATTTTTATTGTACCTGAGTTTTTTTAATGTACTTCACTCCCACCCCTTCTACTAATGAAGTTCAACCGTCCTCCACACAGATCCAAGACCGCATATACAGCCATAGTAGCCTTACGGTCATAACAAACAATACGTTCCAAAAAAAAATGTTCGCGTTTTCCAGTGACGAAAGAGCTTTCAATATTGCATCATTTTCCATTTGCCTACATCGCATCCCGGTTTCCCCCACCTGCTTCTATTCGCCTCTCTGTAAAGGCTAGTGGTTGGGCTGTCTTAGCTCTTTTCTGAGAACATTAATTTCTGTTAAGAATTGGACGTCTACGTAATATTATACCCATACAATTGTTTAAAATAACTTAAATAAAAGGGCCTCGTTAAGTAATTAACTGTCACGTGATTTCCTCCCTTTCTACGACGCTGCGACGTAACCACTTTGACGGACAGTAGATAGCATGTCTGAGTAATTTTATCTTTTCGGATCGGGCAGAAGTGAAGACTGAATTTACAGTACGCAAGGTCTCTTTTATAGAGTAGGTACAGAATTATTTCAACGTGAGTTACTAATACGAGGTACGAACCTGGTAATTGGAATTACGTACAATAGTCTATAGTGCGATAATATCCACACTAGAACTGAAGCCTGTATCGAAATGAACGGCCACCATTTTCAAAAATGTGTTTAAATATCCATATTATGATTATTTTTCAATTTAACTTCATCCCCTATAGTGTATGCTAATATGCTGTACACAACATAATATACACTTCATAATGAATACATCCGCATGGAAAGCTCAGTTCGTGAGTAAAAACACTTATTGTCAATACTGTATTGTATTTTGATTAAACAAAAACCTAATAAAATTATCAAACTAAAAAATCGCGATATTTGCTAGTTTACGCAAATGGATGAGCTACTTTTCTTCCCTCCTATACCTAGTAAATTGGTATGTTTGTATATTACGCCAGTATCATCGAACTCCAGTCGTGGAAGGGGGTAGCAAACGGTGTTTCCGGCTCTTAATCGTTGATCCAAAGGTATAGCCAGGTTAATATTAGAAATGTTAGTAAAAATAAAATGATGTCCCTGTACTAACCACACATGATTAACAACAAGATCCTACATTTATTTTGAAATAGCTTATCAAAATTCCGTAAAGTTGTAAATAAACCAATATGGTCACTGAGAATGTAAAGTTGTGGGGTGTAAGTCTGTCGGAAATACAGTAGTATCACGTAATGAAGTACCGTAACTCTTTACTTTGGTTAGGTATGGAGACCCAACTAGATATCAATTTTCATTCCGATCAGAGCCTGCACTACGGCCTACTTGCCCATATGGAATACACTGATTTATTACGAGCTTCATGGCTGATAAGTTTTTGTTATCACAGGTCGTTCGTGTTCGGGTAGACAATACAGAAGGGCGTGCACCGTTCATAAACTAAATTATTTATCCACCAGCAGAATGTATAAAGAAGACGCTTAAACCGGAAAACAAAGAGCATGCAGTCATGTATTTCCTGTGACGAGATACGTGAAGTGTGGCCGCTGAAACAACAAAGCGGAGGGGGGACAGGGGCGGTCGAGTTAATTTCTTATACTTACAGTCGCGGTTCCCCCTCCTACCACCCTCGCACGCGAATGATAGTGGTAAAACAAAGTACGGTTATCTAACAAACCCTCCCCCCACTTTTTTTAAGACTTAGAAAAGTGTATCCGTCGTCATGGTAGCAGAACTGACTAGCATTACGGCTGGCGTTGCGAGCAATAACAGTCACAAGTCTGCAAGTAGCGCGGGAGGCCGCATCTCCCAGTTGCCTCGTTGGATACAGACTGCGACCAAACCGAACAACCACAAATACAGCTGTTCCTCCGACCAGCCCATGTACACTTCTGTCTCCAAGCCCCAACAGAATGAATCCATGGCTAAACGAGAAGGAGGTGAAGTGCCGGGGACATCGGCGACCGACCCAGTAGGACTCCTCTCCAGGCAAGGACCTGGGAGAGGACTGGTAGGACTCGTGGGTCCTTACCGCGTGAGCAGCGACAGGTTGGATAGGATGGAGGACAAGGAAGGCGTTGTGGACGACGATGAAAGTGCCGATTTGAGATCCGCCAGAAGAGGAAGTGATTGTGTCAGTGGAAGTGAAAGACGGATGTTTGTGCTAAAAGATGAGGAGCTAGTCGAAGAAAGTGATTACAGGAGGTTGCAAGAAGGTGTGGCCCCTAGTTCGAGGAACAGGAGTCCCGAGGACGTAGACCCTACTCCAGGACGTGAAAACTGGAGGCTTCGGGAAAGCAAGAATTTGACAGTCAACGGTCGTGGAGGGGACGACAGGAGAGGCATGTCCATGACGGATATATGGCCCAAGGATTGGGGAAGTAAGTGAGCTCTTTTTTTTTTCTTCCTTCCATTATGTTTCCCGTTCCCCGATCTCTCATCTGTGTTGAACACGTTAATTTCCATTACACGCGGTTCCCGTTGTGTGTCCGCTCGTCTGCTTGTTTGTGAAGATGCTGCCAACCTAACTGCTGCGTCACTCATTACTATTGGAATTGACGTTTCATGTAAACCCAATGTTAGTTAGTGACATCTATATTTTAATAAGGTCGTATTGTAAGTGAATCTGCAGACTCATGCTAACGAGTCCATTCAAAAGTGAATTAAATATTTTGTTCTACTTTTTATTTTCATGTAAGGTACACGTACCAAATAACGCCACCTTATTAACACTTCAGTCACTTTTGCTCTGGAAATAAGTTATGTACAAACACGAAAATTATGAAATAGAAACCGTATAAAATAGCACAATGAAAATGGATATATTATATACCGAACAAGAATTAGAACTCAAATAGGAAAACTTTGTAAACTGGCATTATTAGGAACAGGTTGTCCAATTAACGCCACCTATTTTCTAGTAACCTATACACTTATAACTGTTAATGAATTATTTTTCCTAAGCAACACAAATTGAACTAAGTGACTAAATTTGAGTTTCTGTTAATAAAAGATACAAAATCACTCAATACAAATGAAAGATTCTTGATCTGAAACTGAAACACCAGATGGATTAGGAAAATATGTTTTCCAGTGACTCCTTACTTTAAAAAAAAAAAAAAAAAAAAAAAGAGACAATGTGACACAGTAGAAAGTTATTAAACACAAAAGCATTTGCTTTAGTTTAATATGAATGTTTTCCAATAAGTAAAACAAGAAAATTAAGTTATGTAAAATAAAAAAAATAATAAGAGTTCGATAAGCAATTGAACCAATATCATCACTGCACATTCCGAACATTTGTAAGTCGAAACCTTAGTGATTTTCCTGATGTTATCACACTGATGCTGTACTATCAGCCTTAGTACTAACATAACCTAAAATTTTGTCTGTAGACCTTCAACGCCACATGGCGTTAAAGCGCTACTGAGTACTTGATAACATGACATGCCTGTTTCTCTAACATTTTGAAATTTTATAAATAGCAAATACTTTCTATACATAGAAGAACGTTTAAGGATCACGAAAATATATAGTTTAATATAGTTATTATTTGCTCAACACACAAAATAAAATATTGTCTCTTACCTTGATATAAGAACAGCCATTCACTATCAACACACAACAGGAAAATTATGGTATATAATGTCACTCGTAAATGTCAGCGGACAGCTAGTAACTCATTTCATCACTAGATTGCAAGCGAATGCAGGCTACAGTAGTGCACTACCGAAAACATGTGTCGTTAACAAATTTTAATAGGGTGGCGTTGAAGGTATACATGGCGTTATTTGGCTCAGGGACCTTATTTTTATTTATCAAGCATTGGCGAGAATATTAAGCATAATGCAGAAAAGTCTTGATTCAAAATCTTAACTTGTAGACACTATAATATCCATCCTAATTAAATATGGAAATCCTCAACAATAGAGCTTGAAATTATATGCAAAATATATCCTAAATACAACAATCTACAACCTATGAACACACAAACACAAACAAACAAATACAGCCACACACGCGTATACAAACTCAAATGTAACACCTGCAACAACTTCTACATAGGAGAGACAGGCAGATCGTTTCAAACACGTTACAAAGAACACATCATAGCCATAACAAAATTACAAAACACCTCCACATATGCAGAACACATCACAAATGCCAACCACACCTACAGAGACATCAACATAGACATGGAAATACTACACATCCAACCAAAAAGCCAGAAACTAAACACACTAGAACAATATGAAATATACAGACTCACAAAAACACACCCCAACGAAATTCTCAACACACAACTCAACTTCAAAACACACACACTCTTTGACTCTACACTATACCACAGGAACACACCCTCATAGGAAACAGAACAAGTAGCGCCAAGACCAACAACGACCAGTTCTGAAGATGACCCATAAATAGGTCGAAACATGTAAACGACGTACATTGAAATTTAACACAGGAAAGTCTTACCATACATATTCCGAAGTCATACAGTGTTAAAAGTTGTGTAATCAAGATGTACTATAAAAACGTTGTCATTTGAGAATGTCTTCCAACTATTTACATGTATTGAATTGTGCGTAGAACTAAAATTTCTGCGATAAAATACTTTGCATACGTACTGAATTACTGTTACAATTAAGTACAGTAGTGTCAAAAAAAACCGGACCGACTCTTGTAGCTGATTTCAGAGTCTTGTTCACTCCAGAGCACGATAGACTGGTAACTAAGATTTTCGTGGTTCGAATCCTGCCTGGGAAGGAAACTTTTTTTTGTTCCTCATTCAAATTTATTCCCAATACTTTTCGATTGCAGCGATATTTTACTACTTAATTAACTTATTATTCACAAAACATGAATTTTACAAGCAATTTAAAAGTATTAGGAATAAATTTGAATAAGGAACAAAAAGTTTCCTTCCCAGTCAGGATTCGAACCTCGAAAGTCTTAGTTACCAGTCCATCGTGCTCTGGAGTGAACAAGGCTCTGAAATCAGCTGCAAGGGTCGGTTCTGTTTTTTTTTTTTTTTACCACTACTGTATATAATTTTACCGATATTTTCGTGTCAAGTTAATGGTTAGAAATGCTTCATTTTGCTCATTTCAGTAACTGATATTTATATATAGTCTATTATGGTGGCCTTATGCTTTTCCTAGTCTGATTGAGCATCTTAACTTAAGTATACTATTGTTTTCATCATTTCAATCTCGAGTTCTCGAGAACACAATTTAATTTACAGTATATGCAAATTACCTGCTCCACATAATCTGGAACATGTGCAAAAATTTGTCTCTGGATTAGTCTTCAATTTTATTGATATTTTCTCCTTTCAAGATCATGATCATTAATGCTTCATTTTTATTTACAGTAAAAGCATTTCAATAATTGCTCTTTTATAGGCCTACTACATATGGCCGCCATGGTTTTCCTCTAGTCTGATTGAACAATGTAATTTATATATCGATGGTGCTGAACAGCAAACCCGTATGTCGAAATATTCAATTTTACAGTAGAAGAAAAAGATTTTAATATCTTTAAAACGAACAAATGTCTGACATAAAAGGATATTTAAATCTCTTCTTATGAAGTTTTCATCTATCCAAGATGTGTTTACAGAAGATTCGGAAAAATTTCCTTTGATAAAAATCAAGTGAAATCTCATTTCATATTTTTTATACTGTTCAACACTATCGATATCCTATTGTGCTCACCATTAAAAACATTTAAGTTCTTGAGAATAGAGCTTGGATTTATGTTAAAAAACGAGTTAGACTTGACTATCTGGAACATCTACAAATATCTGAATCTTAGAGATTCAAAATCCCCTATATCCACTTTCACAAATTGAAGGATTTTGACAGTAATTGGTGGCAAATAGAGGGAGTTTCAACCTGACAGTGATTTTTAACAAACTTTTTGCTTTAAATTTAATGGCTTTTTAAAATTAAAACTATATACATCATTAGAATTCATTCTTTGCAAACAATTTGTGGGCGTAACTCAATTATGAACAAAATGGTCTTCAGGGGGTTTCGAATCTAGAGGATTCATTTGTTCCTTGAGAGGATCTTAGACTATTTAAAAGTGTTTCATTGTCCATTGAACTACAAATGTGGGCAATAAAAATATTTTGAATACAGACTTCGCTGACTTTTATAATAAAATACATATTTTTACAGATAATGTTCTTTTTTTTTTTTTCAAGCTTCATTTTTCTCCACACTGAAAGCATCTCGTTAATTAACACAAACGTACGTATGGTAGTACTAGTCTTTCCATTATTGTAATTTTTGGATATCCGGAAGGTTTCTTGAGGTAAAAAGGAAACTTTCATTGTTCAAAACACTTTCTAGCTATGAACATAATTCTCAGCAAGGAAAACGTCATAATGACGACATTGTATATTGTAATAGAAGACAAATAACTTTTACATGACATGAATTGTCTGTTAAATATAATTTCATATTTATATTGTGTTCGTCATTACAATCTCGAGTTCTCGAAGACAGAACTGGATTTTATATGCATATTAGCTGCTCCACATAATCTGGAACATGTGCGAATATTTGTCTCTTGTTTGGTCTTCAACTTTATTGATATTTTCTCCTTTCCAAGCTCATGTTCATTAATGCTTCATTTTTATTCACAGCAAAAATATTTCAGTAATTTATACTTATACATGCGGTGGCCTAAATTTCAAGTCTTCGAGAATAGAACTTCACTTTATATAAAAAATATCTGACAATCTTGAACCTGTGCAAATATTTATTTCTTGATGTTATCTTCGATTATTTGAATGTATTTTATTGTGCTTGTAACTACGTATTTCAGCGAAAAATCTGTTATATTTATACTACACTTAATTGGTATTTTCTCCTTTCCTAAGGTCATGTTTATTAATGCTTCACTTTGTTTCAGAGTAAAATCATTTCAGTAATTGTTACTTTCATATACATGGTTGTCTTAGTTTTTTTCTAGTCAGATTGAACAATGTAACTTATAGGGCCTATATGGTATTATGTCCATCGTTGAAGTATTTCAAGTTCTCGAGAACAGAACTTGGATTTATATGCAAAAAAGGAAAAAGACTGCTGCGAGTGACAATCTGGAACACGAACAAATATTTGTTCCTTGGTAGGATCTTCGACTATTCGCACATGTTTCATTTTCCACAGACAGGAAGGAATATGCAATATTTAATGGGTGAGCGAGAAATGGGAGGGAGACAGTCTAGGTAGGAGGGAGAGAATAGAAGAGGATAGAGAAGGAAGGTCATATAGCAATTCAGTCTTAACAGAACATTAGAAAGTAATCAAGAAATTCTCGGCAAGGAATACACTAATAGAAAAGAGTTGTATGTATTAAAGGGATGGTGGATCGAAAAACAGAAATGTGAAGGTCCACCATAGCTGTGAATTGTAAAGTTGACTGACAAATAAATATCATATCATATCATTTTCCACAGAACTACAAATCTGGTGGATGAAATATTTTGCATTCACACTTCGCCATTTTTTAGTAGATGATACATATTTTACTGACAGTGTTTCTTTTCAAGATCATTTAATAAATGCTTTATTTTTCTCTTACTGAAATCATCTAGTTAATTAACACTTACGTATAGTAAAAGAGACAATACCTGTCCTAGGCCTACGTCCTTATGTGCCATGGCTATCTATATTACCATTGGGTATGGAGGGAGAAGATAGATTTTAATCTAAGATGTACTTTCGTATCGTAGATTCGTATAATATTAACCATCAAGAAAAACTCTCTTTCTGATGGCTCATTATTTCCCTCTCGCACAGCTCACATGCCAGATCTCGTCTCCCCATCTATACATTTTGTAGTACTAGTATTTCCTTCTTATGATTTTGGAGTCTGTATCCGTTAGATATGTAAAGTAGAAAGAAAATTCTCATTGTATAGAATACTTTCCAGCTGTGAACATAATTCTCAGCAAGAAAAACGTCAGAATGGCATCATTGCATACTTTAATAAAAGATATACAGATGAACCGTAAGTAATGTCAGTAATTTTAGAGGGTTATTCTTTGAGATATTTCGAAGAAAAAAGTTTAATACAATTTTGCTCTTTTTTTTTTTTTTTTCGAGATAAAAATTGTTTTATATTAAACGTTTCATAGCGTGCTCTGAGAAACCATTGATTTAATTCCCAATATGCTCAGTTATTTTAAGACATCAGTGTATTATGATAACAATGATTGAAAGAATTTTAGTTTCGTCCTTTAAATGTGCAGAGATTTGATCCGAACAAATGTAACGTTTCGTTCTGCAAAGGAATTTTACAATGTTACATTTGTTCGAATAAACTTACACTATATTCAAAGCACAAAACTGAAATTGTTTCAATAATTTATTATCATAATCTTCCAACTAACACTCTATATGTTTTTTTGGATTCGCTCATACGTGCTACATATCCTGCCCATCTCAAACGTCTGGATTTAATGTTCCTACTTTGTCAGGTGAAGAATACAATGCGTGCAGTTCTGTGGTCGTGCCAGAGAATCAGTCCTATTCCGAGGCTTATGCTGTGGTTTCGTAATAAGCTGTTTTTTACGGTGATGGGTTGTTAGCCCTTCGCCCAACTCCCAATCTGGAGGACCACCCCTTATCGGCTGTCTTTGACTGCTTATTCAATATATTCACAGTTATTCTCCTGAGCAAGATTGAAAGTAAGCCATAAGTAAGTAGTTCGCGAATGACGTAATAACTTTTTCCAGTTTTACGTGCTCATGTAACATTCTGACGTTTGTTAATATCGCGGTTAAGATGTTACGCTTCAGGCCAGAAGGATGTGGGTTCGATTTCCGATAGAGTTAAGGATCGTATCCATTTACTCCTTCTGACAGCAGTGTAACCCCAGATAAATTGCTATGACAAATGAAATAAACAGCAATTCAAGCTATTTTTCAGTCAGTTTTAATGCGAATTGACCTTATTCAGTGTTACTATGAATGTAATACAGATTGTTACTCAGCTCTAACAGAAATTAGAACCAATAGTACTTCTTTGGGGGGGGGTTAAGGCGAGAAGCACGTAAGATTGGTATTCCTACTGCTGTTAATGCCAATAAAATTGTCTGCAGAGAAGGGAACAACCTCCAGCTAACTTCTAGGACTTCATGATCTGTAATAAGGATAACAATAACACAAAACTTTATGTAATACAGATAAATCCCATACTTGAAGCACCTACAGGAGTACCCCGAATCGAAAATTTCGGAAATACTGTGTGTTTTTCTGGACATAGGATATAGGAATTTAACATTAACATAAAAATCCTGTGCATAAAAACAATGAAGAAATAACTTAATCAGTAGGTCATATTTATAAATTAGCAGGCTTTGATAATTGGTGAAACAAGAGAACATCAGGCTTTGACTTAGCAACCATTATTAAGGGTTTTGTACGATCGTGTATTTTATTGTTAGGTCTTGAAATTTAGAATTACCACACAGAAACTTGTTCCTAGGGCAACTATTCTTCTTAACATAAAACTATACTGAAATAGACCATTACAGTACAGTTTTTTAAAGGCTTTGGAGTAACATTGCTCTAAGTTTTCAATGCAAAATGTACTGTATTTACAATTTTAAAAATATGATCTTGTAAAATACGCGTTTGTGAAGTGTATTACAAAATCTCGGAAACTCGCTCTGCTTGTTTTTCAAACTTTTCCTCGATTTTGTAAAAAGCAGTTCTTAACCTTGTATCGTAGTATACAATTTCTTGTTCTATAAACTGTCAAAGCCTGTTAATTTCTAAACATGGTTCACTGATTTAGTTATTTATTTATTCCTTTTGTCTATAACTGGTATCTGAGGCGTTCAGAAGTCAACATGACTAACTCCACTTTTGGTTATTTCAGAGTTTATAAGTTGGCAATGTATTAAATTGACCATATTTTCAGTGGTCAATGTGATTTGCTCCATAGTTCAGTAAAAAGCCCACAGACTGCAGTATTCTTCTTGGCTATATCACAGAATTAATAGTGTGTGTTTAACTTTAACCTTGAATATCTCAAAATATTTGGAAAACGAGTTAATCATGTTGACTTCTGAGTTCTAAACTAGTCTTTTTTTCTTCATCCTTAGTAACCTAAATAATTATTTTATTAACAGCACTGGATTAAAAGTTTTTAACTCACTGTTGTGAATTAAAAACTTCTTCCATGGCAACCAACAAATTAGCAACCATAAAGTCTATTCATTCATTCATTCATTCATTCATTCATTCATTCATTCATTCATAACTTCTTCACAAACAGCACATTAAAGAAAAGGCGTACAATTTAAGATTGGATTTAGATACCAAGAATGAAATCTGTGGCTGGGAGGAAGGTCTTAAGTAAAAGTTTTAAACTTTTCAGGAGAGCAGTAGAAAGATTGAAATTGGTGTCAATTATAGAGTTTTTTTATTAAGAGGTTTTTCCTGGATATTATTTGTTTATATTTCTTCTAAAATAGGTAATGTTGCTCATTTAACAATTTTCTTGATTATTTCCAAAAATATCCGCACTTAAGCCCTTAGAACCCAAACTGAGAAGCAGGGAGTATTTAAACATAAGACCTTTTCCATGTCAAAATAAATGAGAAATGTAAATTATTAGGAATGCAAAATGGGTCTTAAACAATTATAGGACTGTTTACCTGGTGCTTAAAGTTTTAAAAGGAAAGGGCATCAGAATGTGATAAAATGGCTAAAATACAAGTTAGACCTTTTTAATAGGGAAGCATGGAAATTAAACATGTGATGGTTTGTAAGGAATAAAGTATTAAATATTCTTAAGTCCTTTATTCTGTGTGTGCCCGATTCAAAAAGTACTTAGGACATTTGGTAGCGCTCTATAAATCCAATCAGGAGTCTTATTTGACTTTAGCCGTTTTACCAGATTGTAGAGAATTGTTTCCGCTTTCAGAATATAGCCTATAAAAATCTCATTTTCACAAAAAATTGACTTAAGACCTTTTTGCTCCCGGCCACAGAAATATAGATACCAGTAATGGATAAAATATTGTATAGCGCACGAGAGTAAACAGATATGACGCACTCGTGCAAATTATCACCCTCGACTTTGCCTCGGGCGCTAAACTTCCTCCTCGCGCATAAAATCCAATTTTACTCTCTTATACAGGGACATCATTTTATTTTTACTTCAATTTTTATTGTACCTGAGTTTTTGAATGTACTTCACTCCCACCCCTCTACTAATGAAGTTCAACCGTCCTCCACACAGATCCAAGACCGCATATAATACAGTCATAGTAGCCTTACAGTCATAGTAAACAGTACGTTCCAAAAATATGTTCGCGTTTTCCAGTGACGAAAAAGCTTTCAATAGTACATCATTTTCCATTTGCCTACGTCGCATCCCGGTTTCTCTCACCTGCTCCTATTCGTCTCTCTGTAAATGCTAGTGGCTGGGCTGTCTTAGCTATTTTCTGAGAACATTAATTTCTGTTAGGAATTGAACGTCTACGTAATATTATACCCATACAATTGTTTAAAATAACTTAAATAAAAGGGCCTCGTTAAATAATTAACTGTCACGTGATTTCCTCCCTTTCTACGACGCTGCGACGTAACCACTTGGACGGACAGTAGATAGCATGTCTGAGTAATTTTATCTTTTCGGATCGGCCAGAAGTGAAGACTGAATTTACAATATGCAAGGTCTCTTTTATAGAGTAGGTACAGAATTATTTCAACGTGAGCTACTGATACGAAGTACGAACCTGGGAATTGGAATTACGTACAATAGTCTATAGTGCGATAATATGCAAAAAACTGAAGCCTGTATCGAAATGAACGGCCACCATTTTCAAAAATGTGCTTAAATATCCATATTATGATTATTGTTCAATTTAACTTCATTCTCTATAGTGTACGCTAATGTGCTGTAGACAGTATAATATACACTGCATAATGAATACGTCCGCATGGAAAGCTCAGTTCGTGAGTAAAAACACTCATTATTAATACTGTACTGTATTTTGATTAAATAAAAACCTAATAAAAATTATCAAATTCAAAATCGCGATATTTCCTAGTTTACCTAAATGGATGAACTACTTTTCTTCCCTCCTATACCTAGTAAAGAGATTTGTTTGTATATTACGCCAGTATCACCGAACTCCAGTTGTGGAAGGAGGTAGCAAACGGTGTTTCCGGTTCTTAATCGTTGATCCAAAGGTATAGCCAGGTTAATATTAGAAATGTTAGTAAAAATAAAATGATGTCCATACCCAGAAAAGCACACGATATATATTTATGTTTCGTTTTTGAAATGCAAGTCCGTGTGTGTGCGTTTGAAATTGAAGATTTCTTTTATATTTCGGCTAAAACACAGTGAGTGGTGGAAAATGTGTTACGAAATGATGTATTTCTTACTCATGCTCCTATAAACAGACACATATAAGTCAAGACAAAGACTTCCTGTCTTCTTCCAAGGCAGGAACCAGAAGAAAGACAGTGATGTAAAAGCGAGTTGGACAACTCAGGGTACGAAACTATCTCCGTATGAAATCTGTCATAGCGGCTGAGGCGTTGCGTGTGGCCCACTGCTTGTACGAAATCAACGTTGCTTGCAGTCTAAGTGAAGTTGTTCCACTTTCGTGCCATTCTTCACCTGTAATAACTGTACTTTATTAGTACTGTCAGACATCCGAAAGCCGCAAAATCAAACCAATTATCAGTCTGAGCTGTCATATTTCCGACGACTTCCGAAGGGACATTCGAAAAAAAACCTTTGTCGGAAAAAACCTGACTTTCCAATGCTCTAGCTTTCTAATTCATTGGGACATAGCGGATTTTAAAAATTAAAAATAAATAAATAATAAATACCTACACAGAAAGATGTACAGGGACATCATTTTATTTTTACTTCAATTTTTATCGTACCTGAGTTCTTGAATGTACTTCACTCCCACCCCTTCTACTAATGAAGTTCCAAGTGTTCTCCACACAGAACCAAGGTAGCATATAGTAAGCAGTACTGAGTTAGTGAGTATGGTACGTTACAGAAATATGTTTGCGTTTTCCAGTGACGAAAGAGCTTTCAATATCGAATCATATTTTCGCACAGGTACTGTCGTCCGTTTGCCTACGTCGCATCCCGATTTCCCCCATCCACTTCTGCTCGCCCCCTCTATAAAGGCTAGAGGCTGGGCTGTCTTAGCTCTTTTCTGAAAACATTAATTTCTGTTAGGAATTGGACGTCTACGTAATATTATACAACTGTTTAAAATAACTTAAATAAAAGGGCCTCGTTAAGTAATTAACTGTCACGTGATTTCTCCCCTTTCTACGATCCTGTGATAAAACCACTTGAACGGACAGTAGATAGGATGTCGAGTAATTTTATCTGTGCGGTCGGGCAGAAGTGAAGATTGAATTTACAGTACGTAAGGTACTCTTTTATAGAGTAGGTACAGAATTATTCCAACATGAGTTACTAGTACGAAGGACGAAACTGATAATTGGAATTAGATGCAATAGTCTATAGTGTGATAATATGTACAAAAGAACTGAAGCCTGTATCGAAATGAACGGCCACACATTTTCAAAAAATGTGTTTAAATATCCATATTATGATTATTTTTCAATTTAACTTCATTCTCTATATTGTACGCTAATGTGCTGTAGACAGTATAATATACACTGCATAATGAATACGTTCGCATGGATAACTCAGTTCGTGAGTAAAAACACGTATTGTTAATACTGTACTGCATTTTGATTAAACAAAAATCTAATGAAAATTATCAAACTCAAATTGCGATATTTCCTAGTTTACGTAAATGGATGAACAACTTTTCTTCCCTCCTATACCTAGTAAAGTGATTTGTTTGTATTTTACGCCAATATCATTGAACTCCAGTCGTGGAAGGGGGTTCTGGTTCTCGAGCGTTAATCCAAAGGTATAGCCAGGTTATATTAAAATTGTTAGTAAAAATAAAATGATGTCCCTGTATGTGTATTAACTTCTTACTTTAACATACATAAATTTCATTATCATACTTATATTCAGTTAAGAGTAAATTAAAAAGAAAGTCTCTCCTGAAAAATTATTATTTTTTGACTTATGTGCCTTTTCCCGCCGACCAAAGAATTTAAAAATAATCAAAAAGTTTCTCAGTGTATTTCACATTCGTTTCAACTTCTGACGCTTCTTTCAAGAAAAGAGAATTAAATTCGGTCTGTGCGTCTCTCAAAGAGCCTATTTTAGTGGCCTTAAATATAAGGGCCGTATTCATAGTCATTCCTAGCGCGGGCTTGCGGTGGATGATCAGCGAACTAACGTTTTTCGTATTCATAAACCAGTGTTAGCGATATGATATGATATGAATCCCGTATAAGTAACCAGTCGATAGCCGGGGTTAGTTTAGCACGCTCGTAGCGCGGACTAGCGAAATGTCTATGAATAGCACCCTTAGTTTCTAGAACCTCAAGGCCGCTGTCTGTTTTTTATTTTTTATTTTATTGGGTTATTTTACGACGCTGTATCAACATCTAGGTTGCAAATCAAGCTTTCAGGTATAACTCCCTGTAAAGTTGATTTGAATAATTTCGAGGGAAAAATTGTTCCGGGGCCAGGCATCGAACCCGGGACCTTTGATTTAACGTACCAACGCAATTTTTCCCTCTATATCCACAGACCTCAAAGTGGGCTGACAACTGTCAAGCAACCGACGTTGAGTGCACACTAACTCTGTGTGACTTAAATTGTGGTTTTCTGTTAACGAACAGTGACGTGTATTATGCAAATCAAGCTTTCAGGTATAACTCCCTGTAAAGTTGATTTGAATAATTTCGAGGGAAAAATTGTTCCGGGGCCAGGCATCGAACCCGGGAACATCTAGGTTATTTAGCGTCTGAATGAAATGAAGGTGATAATGCCGGTGAAATGAGTCCGGGGTCCAGCACCGAAAGTTACCGAGCATTTGCTCGTATTGGGTTGAGGGAAAACTCCTGAAAAAACCTCAACCAGGTAACTTGCCCCGACCAGGATTAGAACCCGGGCCACCTGGTTTCGCGGTCAGACGCGCTGACCGTTACTCCACAGGTGTGGACTCTTATCAGTCACGTAACTTCACAGTCTTAACCGTCTCGCCGTGGGAACAAGACACAGTAACGATTTCTTAAAATCAATTTGCAGACGGTTTTGATTACTTTCATTGGCGTCGCTGATGCTGACTTCCACTAACAAGGTCGAAGACCTACGCTAATGAATGTCGTATATCTTACTCTTTCTCCATTGAAGTTCTTGTCAATGCAAAATCTCTAGTCATCTGCCACTTTAATTAATGCCAGTAATAAATAAGCAATTAATTTGTGAATAAAAGGCGTGAAATAGAGATGGATCTTCTCAGACAAAAGAATGTCACATAAATTACCTTCATAGTAATTTGTCTCATTTATGACAACTCATTAATATGAACGTGATTAACTTATTGCATATTGTAAAGAGAACCGTTTAAAAATGCGTATAATAAGTGACTCTAAATCAGCAATGGTCTTTTCTAAGTTACTATAGCATGGTCTCATTCGATTTTGTGCTAATGTATTACAGACTTCTAAGTTGATATTAATATACATGAGCATTCTTACTACATAAAATGTCGGTTCACTAATTGCAATTTATTATTAATTATTTCTTCGCCGTGAAATTGTTTTCATATAAACGGATCATAAAGAAATCAACATTTAATATTGCAATATTAACTAGGGAGAGTTAGGGTAATTTGGGTGCAAAAACAGCCTTTTTTACTTAATATTTGAGGAGAAAAATTCACTCCGGCGCCGGGGATCGAACCCGGGTCCTTGGTTCTACGTACCAAGCGCTGTGACCACTGAGCTACGCCGAATTCAATTCACAGCACCGGATCGAAACGTCAACGTATATGTCTAACTTGGAGTCGGGCCACAAAGGGAAACACCGAAGGAGGAGAGTTCGATCCGGTGCTGTGGATTGAATTCGGCGTAGCTCAGTGGTCAGAGCGCTTGGTACGTAGAACTAAGGACCCGGGTTCGATTCCCGGTGCCGGAGCGAATTTTTCTCCTCAAATATTAATTGTCAATATTACAGATGTTATTCTGTAGGACAAATTAATAAAAATATATCTTTAATAGCCTTTTTTAAGTTTAGAGATCCATAGTCTGTTACTAGAATAAAATGTTCCAGTCAGTTTTTATACGTTAGTACTGTGACCTTCTAGGATGCTTTTATTGTATTTTCAAGTTTCTTAGCCTCTCATCATAAATAACCTCAAGTTAAACTATACTCAATTTACCTCATGGGTTTAGAATTTGGTTGCATTGTTTACCTATTATTGAAGTAAAACATGCATTAAGGTTCTTACAAAATAAAATTTTCCCCACCAGAGGTTAGTGTATGTATCCTAAAGAGAATGCAGAATTTTGATATGCATTTAAAAATTTTCATTAGACCTAACAAGATAATAAAAATTCAGCCGATACTTAAGTTCTTGATAAGGCTTATTTTATAAACTTAAAATATATCCCATCAAAATCATAAATAGAAAATACTTCGAATATTTATTTCTCTTTCAGCAATCCATAATTTGTGTGCATGGCACGATCTGCAACAAAAACTAGATTAGTTGCCAATTAACCTAGAATTATACCCAAATTATCCCACATTTGTAAATTGTAATTTACTAACAAACTATTATTGATATATTAGACCTAGATTAGTTGCCAATTAATCTAGAATTATACCCAAATTACCCCACGTTTGTAAATTGTAATTTACTAACAAACTATTAGTGATATATTAGGCCTAGATTAGTTGTCAATTAATCTAGAATTATACCCAAATTATCCCACATTTGTAAATTGTAATTTACTAACAAACTATTATTGATATATTAGACCTAGATTAGATGCCAATTAATCTATAATTATACCCAAATTACCCCACGTTTGTAAATTGTAATTTACTAACAAACCATTATTGATATATTAGGCCTAGGTACAACATTTGTTACAAACATGTTCTAAACATGTGTAATGTACACATGCATGAATTCCGTTACTGTATCTCAGCTGGTTCCCCAACAATAGCCTATTGCTTTCAATGTAGCGTCATTTCATAGACTGGTAAACAAGAAACAATTTTTTTACCAGGCAGTATCAATGTGATGAACACAAATTTTTAACACTCCATGATAGGCAATTGCTAAATAGAAAAACATATATATTAAATTGGCATTTGTTTGAAGATTAGGTAAAGTTTTATTCAATAAATTGTAACTAGTCAGTAACTCCTGACAAAATACAGGGACATCACTTTATTTTTGCCAACATTTTTAACATTAACCTGACTATACTCGGAAACACTGAGTTTGATGTTACTAGTGCAATATGTAAACAAATCATTTTACTAGATATAGGAGGAGAGAAAAGTAGTGTATCCATTTACGTTTTAGGGAAATACGATATTACGATTTTCAGTTTGATCATCACTTTTACGGAATTTATCAAAATACAGTAGAGTAGTAACATTTTTTTTTCAAAAACTCAACTTTTCAGGCGGCTATGTTCGTTATGTAATGTCTACTTTATTTAGCATATTAATTATTGATGTTATCATACAATATAGAGAGTGCATTTAAATTGAGGGGGTCATAAGTAAAGGGCTGTAAGTGCTTAAATATTTAAGCTTTCGTAAAATCGGTGAAATTTTTTATTTAAATTTTAATGTGTGATGCGATTAAAATATCCCTTCGCCACTAAAATTTTAGATACTTTTGTTTACACTGGATGCACTTAACTCATGTTATTACAAATGTCACTAGCATTCCTTTGCTTCTAGCCACCTCAATTCAAAAAAAGCTAATCTGAATTTTTAAACAAGTTGCTGAAAATGATTGCCGTTCATTACAATGCAGGCTTCAATTCAGTACGCATATTATTAAAAACATTTTGAAGCATATTCTCTGAAATTTAATGTATCGTTTCTTGAATATAATTTTTAGTACGATATTATTAATATAGGTTCCTTCTTCTACAGAAAACGCAATCATATTTCTGAAAGACACTATACACTGCAGTGTTTACTTCACTGCTTGAAGACTTCGAATACAACAGCGGCCGTAAGTTTGTGTGTCTGACGGGAGCAAGGACATTAGTGAAGGGGTGAGAGTGAAGTACATTCAGAAATGCAGGTACAATAAAAATACAAGTAAAAATAAAATGATGTCCCTGTACAACTAACGACTGATTTAGACTTCGATTTAAGCCAAGGGCAACATTTCAGTTTTTGCTTAAAGGGTGGCAAGATTTTCTAGAGAAGACGTTATAGTTGAAGGGTATATCGAATGGCATACTCGCTCCTTACTTACAGTCCACACCTGTAGAGTAACAGCGCGTCTGGCCGCGAAACCAGGTGGCCCGAGTTCGAATCCCGGACGGGGTTTTCCGGGGTTTTCCCTCAATCCAATATGAGCAAATGCTGGGTAACTATCGGTGCTGGACCCCGGACTCATTTCACTGGCATTATCACTTTCATCTCATTCAGACGCTAAATAACCTAAGATGTTGATGCAGCGTCGTGAAAAAAAAAATAGCCATCATTATGATGCTTAAAAATATACTTCTAACGCATTACATTACATATTACACAACCAAATCATTTTTCCGTGCATATTAAGGCAATATAAAATATCCCCCCTCCCTCAGTCTTTGTAGGTATGTCACCATATCCAGTGTTCCTAGTGCTAATGGTGTTCTAATTAGATCATTTTAGACTTAAGATACTATTCACAGATGAGACAACGCAACAACGCAATAGTGGTAGAATAGTAACACAAAAGAGATCTTGATAAAAACTCTCAGATGACTGTTCTCTTCACTATAAACCTATTATAATAAAGTTGTTCGTTTAATAAGAAGCCGTTAACTGAGCTACGTTTGGGCATTCGGAGTGTGGAAACCCCCGGAAGTCGCATTATTCCCGTGCGATACAGCAACAAGCTGCTTCGTAAGTAGGCGTGGCGGATGAACTTTAGCCTCTGCCATTGTGCAACGTGAGACCGCATCCCGGTTTGTGTTTCTCATATCTGAACCCCATTGAACCTGTATGGTCTCAATTGTTAAATCCACCGACTACTTATTAGAAGGTCACGAATAAGAACCAACGTGTGTTTGCAAACAACGGTAAGCTCCAAAAACTGTAGGGACAAAATATTTTTCTATATAGGCTTTCCCAAAATTCGCGCACACAGACTACATCGTGTGATTTCTGGATGAAAATTGAAATGAAAATGATAATGACAAAATTTCATGCATAGAATTTTAATTGCACTATGTGGAAATACTGTATTTTGAAAATGTTAATTAATGTTGTCGTAGCTCAACTATCCGTACGCTGCTTGCAAATTAAACTTTCAAATTCCAATCCATCTCCTTCGTTTATTTCATTTTATTTTTTTCAATTTTCATTTTTTCATTTCATTTATTGTATTTCATTGATTTTACATTAGCATTAAATTTTCAAGATTTGGAACAAATGGGCGAGATGAAGTGATTTTAATATTTTATTTCAATTATGTTTCTGTAATGTTCATGTTATGGTAAATATGATAAAGTGAATTTACATAATACGCGGTTGGTCAATATGGCGGACATCATCGAATATCAGTGTTTTTTATTTTATTGGGTTATTTTACGATGCTGTATCAACATCTAGGTTATTTAGCGTCTGAATGATATGAAGGTGATAATGCCGGTGAAATGAGTCCGGGGTCCAGCACCGAAAGTTACCCAGCATTTGCTCGTATTGGGTTGAGGGAAAACCCCGGAAAAAGCCCCAACCAGGTAACTTACCCCGACCGGGATTCAAACCCGGGCCACCTGGTTTCGCGGCCAGACGCGGTGACCGTTACTCCACAGGTGTGGACAATATCAGTGATAGCTTAATAGATCTGGTTTGTTGAGGTTTTTGGTAGCCTATGCCCTGCATATAGGCCTACGTTTTTTTGTACGTCTTGCATATACGTTTTTTGGTAGGCATACTAACTTGGAAGCCGTTGAAATGGGTATCACCCGCATTCTTAAGTCTGGTTTACAATAAACCGTAAACGGAAACGACAACGAGAACGAGAACGGAAGTAATGTTAAAATAAATGTATTTAAATGTAGCATTCACAACAGTTAATTGTGAATGCACACATTTAAATACATTTATTTTAACATTACTTCCGTTCTCGTTCTCGTTGTCGTTTCCGTTTCCGGTTTATTGTGAACCAGCCTTTAGCATCGAAAACCAGAAACTGTTACCGTCGCGGGATAACTAACCACGCTGAAAGGTGGCTCAAGACCATAGAATCTAAAGGCCTTTATTTCGAAGATTACTTTCTTGTCATAACACACTCCAAGTAAAATTTTTATTCAAAACAGATTACTCAAGAGACAGTATTTGTATTTTTTTGCGTGCTGCATTCAGTGCTTCTAGTGAAGGGATCATTAAGTTAAATAATCGAATTATTACCAAGTAGCAATTTTTTAGTTACAGTGAGAACAATTCGCGTTTACTTTGGCGAGACCAGCTGCTTCATCTAATACAGCAAAATTATCTGTGAATAATCGGAGCAGAACTAGCGACATCTTCCTCAAGGAACCTCTGTTACACACAATCACCTGTACACTCCCGCTACTAGTACTGTGATTTTTATCATTGCTTTCTAATTCGTGTAGGCTACTCTTATCATTCTCTCTTTTTTTTTTATTTTTTTTTTTATTTTTTTTAGGTTATTTTACGACGCTTTGTCAACATCTAAGGTTATTTAGCGTCTGAATGTGATGAAGGTGATAATGCCGGTGAAATGAGTCCGGGGTCCAGCACCGAAAGTTACCCAGCATTTGCTCATATTGGGTTGAGGGAAAACCCCGGAAAAAACCTCAACCAGGTAACTTGCCCCGACCGGGAATCGAACCCGGGCCACCTGGCTTCGCGGCCAGACGAGCTGACCGTTACTCCACTGGTGTGGACATCATTCTCTCAACAACACTAAATTTATATCATGGCCTAAGAAAGCTCAATCTATTGGAGTAATTCTTGTTCAAAATCTGAGTAGATCTAATCATTTCTGTGTAGTGTGAATCGCTATATACCAAAACACAATTATCGTATTTTATACTCCTATTTATATATTTCTTAAGCATAAACTAAAGCACCACTCGTTTAACTCTCATGCGTATATTATTTGTAGTCTATAATAATGCTTACAAGGAGAGGACACGCTCTGTATATCACCGAATGAAATAAGATTGTGTAAGGTGAAAGTAAAAGAAGTACTGTTTAAAGTCATACCTGGTATGGGTGGCCAATGATCCCTCGTTTTGGAAATATTGGCTATTGTTTGTGACATACTTCCGTTAGGTGCCTGATAGGGGAGCACTGGACTGTATAAAAGCGTAGCCCATATGGTTGGGTGCTGAGTAGCCTATAACAACGAAGAGAACGTTTGTTATGTTCACGTTGCAGCAGTATTTTAATTAGAAAATTAAAAAAATTTCGAATTAATCGATTGAAGAAACTTTGGAAACATTAGTTGTCGAGTCACGTATAGAAGGTCTAAAAATCTGGCATCGCTGTCAAGACGGCAGACGGTTTGCGTAGTACACGCAACTGATCAGCTGTTGTGATGTTTACGTAGCATTAGTGTGCAGTTGGACGTACAGCGTATTTTAAACAGTATTCGTAAAATTCGCGATCGAAATGTTGGCATAAAAGTATTATTTCTTCAAAAACCTCGCTAAAACGAGCAAAATGATATTAGACTTTTTTGTTCGTTGTATTTTAAGAAACCACATCCTGCACTTAATGTACTACCTTACCTTCCACCCTATATATACTACGCAAGAGCGCGGTTGTCGTCTGTTGCACGGTCCAAGTTCGATGTAAGCCCGCAGTCGGCTCTACATCAGAGAAAGTCCAAAATATTGGAATGAAATGGAGATGGTGAAAGAGGGGAAGTGTAATTATGATGCAAAATGAATTCGAAGTCCAATGCTAAAACTTATCCAGTAATTCTGCTGCAATTGGTTGAGTAAAACCTCGGAAAGAAACTGAACCACGTAAATTGAAGCAACCAAAATATGAAACCGGGCCCACTCGTTTCACTGTCAGACAAGTTTACCGTTACTACACAGCCGTGGACTTCGAGCGTCTTCTTCTTAAAATAAAACACAAAAAATAAACGTTTGACGCAATTACAGGAATTGTATTAATCAATCCTCAGTACTTTTTGAAACATTTTATATATCTAATGCTCCGTATTTAACAAACACATGATCCTCCTTGTTCTTCAGTACTACGTAATAACATATTTCAGAATATTTATTACAGCTTTCCAATGTTTCGCAGAGAAAGAAAAAGAAAGAAAGAGCGAATCGTCCTCCCCTTCAGTGAGGAAAAAGATGAACAGTGATTAAGAAAATATAATATTAAAACAAAATTGAATTAATAAAATAAAAAAAATGAAACTGTGCGGACTCCATTCTGGGATTTTACGCATACTTTTTTTTATTGGGTTATTTTACGACGGTGTATCAACATCTAGGTTATTTAGCGTCTGAATGAGATGAAGGTGATAATACCGGTGAAATGAGTCCGAGGTCCAGCACCGTTTTACGCATACTAATCTGTGATCAAATTCAATAAGCTTTTCTGACTTATGATACTTATGACATTTTAGGAACCTGGAGGTTCATTGCCGCCCTCACATAAGCCCGCCATCGATCCCTATCCTGAGCAACATTAATCCAGTCTCTACAATCATATTCTACTTCCCTCAAATCCATTTTAATATTATCCTCCTATCTATGTCTCGGCCTCCCCAAAGGTCTTTTTCCTCTCCGGCCTCCCAACTAATACTCTATATACATTTCTGGATTCGCCCATACATGCCCTGCCCATCTCAAACGTCTGGATTTAATGTTCCTAATTATGTCAGGTGAAGAATACAATGCGTGCAGTTCTGCGTTGTGTAACTTTCTCCATTCTCCTGTAACTTCATCTCTCTTACAAGCAAACATGCTGATGGGGGCAGATAAAAAAAATATATTTTTTCTTCTACCATATTAATAATGTCAATAGAAGTGCTTATACAAATTTTGGCCACTCGACCACAATTACGAGGGCGGTAAAAAAAATAATTCGCCAGGGGCCGTTAACAGAAAGAAAACACAATTTCAATGGAAATAATTATTAGAACAGCCACAGCAATTGTTGAGCTATTTTTCAACACAGACTATTCCCCACCGGAATTGAGACATTTGTCATATCATGGGATCAACAGAGAGGTGCAGACTGCTGTCAAACTCTGGTTCCGGTCGCAGGAGGCTAACTTCTACGACACAACGATACAAAAATTGATCTCATAGTATGACAAATGTCTCAATTCCAATGGGGAATATGTTGAAAAATAGCGCAAAAATTTCTGTATCTATTTCAAGAAATCTTTTCATGCAATTGTTCTTTTTTCTGTAAACGGCCCCAGGGAAAATCCACTTTCTGGACAGCCTCGTAATTGCGGTTCAAAATTTGTATAAGCACTTCTTTTCACATTATTAACATGGTGCAAGAAAAAAATTAAACTTTTTTATCTGCCCCCCCACCAGAATGTTTGCTTGTTAGCCCCAAATATTCTCAAACACCCTTAACCCCTGTTCCCCTCTTAAAGTGAGAGTTCAAGTTTCACAACCATATAGACACAAATTGTAATAAATGCGTATAGAAATCTAATGACGACGCCGGTTTAAAAACAAGATTTATTTAAATAAAGCGACGATAGGTGTGTTGTAATCTGCTCGTCAAACACTGTAACTTATTATCTTTTCATTAAAATACCTCTTTCTCCGTTCGAGACCTCTCCTTGTGTTATACGAAAGAAAATGAAGTATTTCTAGACACTTCTCTGATTTGCTGTTAAAACTATTTCCGATAATAAACACCATATCTTACCATTCTAGTGTCCACTAGACCAGAACTGCCGCACAGCTAACACAGATCAAGAACTCCAAAAGCAATTGTGTATATATTGAAAACTCCATGTAAAGTTTCTTTCAGCGAGAATGCCTCAATGTTACAACTCGGTAATTTCACGCACGAGAGAACATACGTATGTAGTTCAGTAGCAATTACCTATAGAAATTACATAGGCTGCATAATAGCATGATGGTCGGTCTTATCGGTTTTCAAATAAATGAAGTTGATCTAAGCATGGCCAGAAAGCTTATTTCGAAATCAAGACATTAAATTGATGTCTGATAATGAAAACGTCCTATGTCCCTTCTTGGTATGGGCCTATTTGTTTTTTTTATACCTAAATATGCTATTATCTTACACTGGATAATTCTATCATATTGAAACATGTGGTTTCCATGGTAATGGCATGATGTGATCGGAAAAGAGCTTTGGACTAAATTACGACAAAAACTTCTGTAAGAACTAGTTTCCACGCCCGAGGAGGGTATGTTAACCTCATAGCACAAATTTAAGTATTTTACTGTGTTCTGGGAGGAAAGGAACTGGCCACCCTACCCCCATTATCTCCTGGCCTAGTTGCCTCATAAGTAGTGCCTTTTTGGTATCACCTTATGAGGTTCAGACCTGTCTTTGGGCAGTTGATTAAATAACTTTGTTCTGGAACGAGTAAGGAACATGTCTGCAACTTAAAAGTTTGTCTTGCAATATGTACAATTTATTATTATTATTATTATTATTATTATTATTATTATTATTATAAGTACAACTATTACAATAGCCGCCAAGGTGGTCTAGTGGCTAGAGCGCTGGATTTATTATCCTGTGGACCAGGTTCGATTCCCGGTGTAGAAACCGTTCCACCGTAGTTGAGCATAGCCTAGTCAACTCGCGCAGGTTATGTGGGCAACAGCACGTGAAAATCTTATGTAGTAGACGCATTTTCGTCCAAAATCATGTTTCAACAACCGTGGAACGGCTTCTATCCCGATTTATAACTTGTGTTGGGCAAGCCCGTGGTCCAGGTAAAACGAATATTCTCTTGGAAGCTCCGGTTCCCCTGTACCATCCCAAAAAATCTCCATCATCTCATCTCATCTCATCGTGGTGTAGCATCCCAAAAAATCTCCATCACCTCATCTCATCTCATCGTGGGTGTAGCATCCCAAAAAATCTCCATCTCATCGTGGGTGTAGCATCCCAAAAAATCTCCATCATCTCATCGTGGGTGTAGCATCCCAAAAAATCTCCATCATCTCATCTCATCTCATCTCATCGTGGGTGTAGCATCCCAAAAAATCTCCATCATCTCATCTCATCGTGGGTGTAGCATCCCAAAAAATCTCCATCATCTCATCTCATCGTGGGTGTAACATCCCAAAAAATCTCCATCATCTCATCTCATCGTGGGTGTAGCATCCCAAAAAATCCCCATCATCTCATCTCATCTCATCGTGGGTGTAGCATCCCAAAAAATCTCCATCATCTCATCTCATCGTGGGTGTAGCGTAGACCAGCCTCCTATGACGCCCCTGGGCAACGACTCTCAGTAAATTATTGGTCTACGCAATTGGCTATATAAGGGTGAATGACAAAAAGTCAAGTAGCCTTCGATAACAAAAAGAAATATATTGACAATATATTGGGAAATACAACAGAAATATCACTAGATCTACTCATATTCACTAAATATTAACCCTAAAATCTAACTTACCCATCATTTCATTGACGACTTTGAAGTGGTCCGAGAATACACTGATCTATGGAACGGGGATCCTCATTGTTGATTAGTTTGAGAATCACTGTCTCAGGACGAAGAATATCTACGTGAAACTCAGGACTAGGCTACATCGTATTACTTGCTCATGAGCCCAACTCCAAGGTTCTTCTATCCGTAGAAATCCCTACAATGGGCACTAAAACCCGACTGTTCAGGTGTAGCACAAAATGCATTCAGCTATCAGGAAGTCTGCACGGCACTCGCCATTAGGAATACTGTTAATACATAACTGCGCTTGTTCCTATAGATAGCGACAGAGGCAGTGTTGTTCTTCCGCAGCCGTCTAAACAAACTCCTCATCTAAGAACTCATAAATCGGCTAATTCATATCCAACAATTGCACGTTTATTTCCACTAATGCAGGCTCATAAGCGCATGCTATCGATAGAAACAACAGCTGCGGTTAAGAAGAATCTGTGAGGCAATATGATGGAGCACTTTAAGAGGGTTATACGACTCTCACCTTTTTTATTTCTTCACGAGACTCTCCGTGTTGATGGCCACATAAAGTGCATTTGTGTATTATGTATGCAACTGTTTGAAACTACAACTTTACGATACTAAGAAATTTACCATACTATTTCCTAGTCTTACTTTTCCAAACTACAGGGTATCCAAAATTATTTTACTCGTATAATATTTAAATACATCGAAACTAAGAAACAGATGACAATATAATTTTTTTGTAAATCCCTCAACTCTCAAAGATGTACACCGTGCCCCAAAAGCCATGGTAGGGTTTCAAAACGATTATAATACTTACTTACAAATGGCTTTTAAAAACCCGCAGGTTCATTGCCGTCTTCACATAAGCCCACCATCGGCCCCTATCCTGTGCAAGATTAATCCAGTCTCTATCATCATATCCCACCTCCCTCAAATCCATTTTAATATTATCCTCCCATCTACGTCTCGGCTTCCCCAAAGATCTTTTTCCCTCCGGCCTCCCAATTAACACGCTACATGCATTTCTGGATTCGCCCATACGTGTTACATTCCCTGTCTATCTCAAACATCTCGATTTAATGTTCCTAATTATGTCAGGTGAAGAATACAATGCGTGCAGTTCTGAGTTGTGTAACTTTCTCCACTCTCCTGTAACTTCATTCCTCTTAGCCCCAAATATTTTCCTAAGAACCTTATTCTAAAACACACTTAATATCAGTTCCTCTCTCAAAGACAGAGTCCAAGTTTCACAACCATACAGAACAACCGGTAATATAACTGTTTTATAAATTCGAACGTTCAGATTTTTTACAGCAGACTAGATGACGAAAGCTTCTCAACCGAATAATAACAGGCATTTCCCATATTTAGCCTATTCTGCGTTTAATTTCCGCCAGAGTGCCATTTATATTTGTTATTGTTGCTACAAGATATTTGAAATTTTCCATCTCTTCGAAGGATAAATCTGCAATTTTTATATTTCCATTTCGTACATTATTCTGGTCACGAGACAATCATATACTTAGTCTTTTCGGAATTTACTTCCAAACTTATCGCTTTACTTCCTTCAAGTAAAATTTCCGTGTTTTCCCTAATCGTTTGTGAATTTTCTCCTAACATATTCACGTCATCCGCATAGACAAGGAGCTGATGTAACACGTTCAATTCCAAACCCTGTCTGTTTTCCTGAACTTTCCTAATGGCATATTCTAGAGAGAAGTTAAAAAGTAGAGGTGATAGTGCATCTCCTTGCTTTAACCCACAATGAAATGGAAAAGCCTTAGATAGAAACTGGTCTATACGGACTCTGCTGTACGTTTCATTGAGACACGTTTTAATTAACCGAACTTTTTTCTTGGCAATACCAAATTCAATAAGGATATTATATAAAACTTTTCTCTTAACAGAGTCATATGAAATGAAACGTAACGACACATGGAACAGAAAAACTAACTCATCAAGTTTTCCTGTGGTTTAGCGAAAGAAACACAAATTACCGATTTTTTAAATTAAAAATGTCCGTAAGCCTTTGTAACTATAATAAAGAATCCTCCTCTTTTAGCAGGAGATCACACTTTTTCATTGGTTGCGTGTTAGAATTTTTATATATTTACAATAACAAAATTGTTTACAAGTCTAGCTGGACTTAATAAAAAATGAGTCCGACGTCCAACGCCCGAAAGTTACCCAGCAATTCTGCTTCAAGTGGTTGAGAGAAAACCTCGGAAAAACTCCTAACCAAGTAACTGTACCCTGTTAATCACATAACCAGGAAGGCCCGCAATACAGCCTACTTATGAGATGTCTAGTGCGTGATTAAGTGTTATCACAGTCTAGTATATACAGTCACGAAGCTTGAGTTGTTGAGGGTGCTAGAAACAATAGACTGTGCAGGTACTATTTCGCATTATCTGTAATGAGGCGATAGTAGCGATCCTAGTGGTTAGCAACAACCTATGGATGCATATTTACTACGTACTGAGCTTCGTGACTGTATATATACTAGACTGTGATGTTATTCTTTCCCCTATCCCCAGTAGCGAGTAAGACGGAAAAGGAGGAGGTTATAGAGACAAAGAAAGAAGTAGTAGGTTATTTTACGACGCTTTATCAACATCTTTGGTTATTTAGCGTCTGAATGAGATGAAGGTGATAATGCCGGTGAAATGAGTCCGGGGTCCAACACCGAAAGTTACCCAGCATTTGCTCGTATTGGGTTAAGGGAAAACCCCAGGAAAAACCTCAACCAGGTAACTTGCCCCGACCGGGATTCGAACCCGGGGCACCTGGTTTCGCGGCCAGACGCGCTGACCGTTACTCCACAGGTGTGGACACAAAGAAAGAAAGAAAGAAAGAAAGAAAGAAAGAAAGAAGAGTTAATTAGCAAAAACACACTGTACACTACTATGAAAATATAGAAAGGTGTAGAAATAAAAATGTATTATGTCAAATTTCATACATAGGTCCTTTAATAGGTCTATTCATTGCACTGAATTATGTAACTTTTCGTTCTGAGAATGAATTCTAAAATGTTACATTTGTTCGGATCAAAATTCTGTACATTTAAAGGACAAAACTACTGTAAAATGCTTTCAATCCTATATTGTCACAATACACTGCTCTCTTAAATTGACTGAGCATATTGAGAATTAAATCAATGACTTTCCCAAAACACGCTACGAAATATTTCATATAAAACAATTTTTATCTCGAAAAGGAAGCAAAACCGAGAAAAATTGTACTAAAATATTGTTTGAAATATCTCAAAGAATAATCCTCTGTACTTAATTATATTACTTTCAGTTCACCCTGTATAAAGTTCCTTACGCAAAGAGATTATTCAGACACGAGATAAAATGAAATGCAAGGAATGGAGTAATTATGAATAAGGCTTATAAAAATCGAAGCAATTTTAGGATACCCTGTTCTACAGTCGCCTTTGTAAGGCTAGCAGGAATCGAAAGCTGTTCCCGATAAAGGTCGTCAGATGATAGAGCTACGGTTCGACCAGTGTGAACATTAATGGACAAATGCTACTACTGCTATCGGTTCTGATTTATTTTGACACAAGAATCAGAAACTCTATAAATTTCGGAGCGTCAAACGATTAGATAAATTTGACTGCATCGATCTTGAATTGCAGTCCTTGTTTTGCATGCACACTTGTTTCCGAAACCGGTTATTAGATTTGTTATTGCTTTCATATTCACGCTGAGATATTAGCAGATAATTCCCGCAGGACATGTCCAAGCGAAATGTAGAAAGAAATGTACAGATGATTTGTTTTGCATAGGTATAGTCTGTGTGTAGTGACAATTCAGAAAGTAAATTTTTTTTAGATTTAATACAAAGTAAATTATCACTTCGCTCGAATGTAGTAACGGCTTTTTGAATTTCTAAACAGTAATGAGATTTTATTTAGCAACAATTCCAATATTTCAGAGGTTATTCAACATTGAAATTCAATTCAGGCTAGAAACTACCCACAAAGTTTGCCTGGAGCCTTCTAGGTGCCGTGAATCTACAGCATGGGACCATGGGACCATGGGACCCCCATCTTTATTTCCTTCCCGGAGAATTTTCCTGTAGTATTATTGATTTATGGATTCCCAGTACGATATTTGTTAAGAGTAGTTTTATCAACAGTAATCTCACTAGAGGTTTTGATTTATCTAGAGAAAATAAAAACTCGAGTGGGGTTTAATTGACTATTACACGATTAGAAGAAATGAAGTATTCTAATACAATAAAATATTAATTGACTTACTAAAATTCTATTTTACTAATGTTAGCTTCACCAAAACGTTTGAACGGAGCCGCCATTTTCAGTCAACTATCTATGCGGTAAAAAATGACGATCGCAAACCCTGTTTTATAGTACCGTAAAGAATTTGCAGTTTGAAATGTTGGCAAACAAAGAAACAAATGGTAGGGAGGCCATAAAAACAGAAGAAATTATATAAAGATTAGAAGAAATAAAATACTCTAATACAATAAAATAGGTATTAATTGACTTACTAAAATTATAGTTCACTATGTTAGCTTCACCAAAACGTTTGAACGGAACCGCCATTTTCAGTTGACTATCTATGCTGGAGACAAATGACGATTGCAAAGCATGTTTCATAGTACCGTAAAGAATTTGCATTTTGAAGTGTTGGCAAACAAAGAAACAAATGCTAAGGAAGTGACAAAACAAACAAATGCTGGAGAAGTAATAAAAACAAACAGATGCTAGGGAAGTCATCAAATTGTAGCGATAAACAGCCATGATTGGTTGAAACATATCCTTTCGTACAGTTTTATTGGTCAAAAGTAGTATGACGTAATGAAAGTGTAATAGTCGGTTAAAACTTCTTGTCTTGCGACATATTTTCTGAGAATTATTTAACGGCGCTGTATGAAAGACGTTATTATCTAGTGTTGGTAGAATTTTTGATAGCGAAATGGTTTTGAAGAGTTTAGTTGAGGATTCGCCATGGAACTACCTGATATTCGGCTTACAGTTAGATAAAATCTTGAAAAGACCCAAGCGGAGTTCGAACTCACGCCCGAACGCAATCGCAGATCACAAGTCACACTCATTACTTCAATACTACGCCAATGGAGATACAAAAAGGGGAAAATGCCACACTTTATGTGTAACAGGAAACAGTATCAATTAATGAGGGAGAATAAGCTAAAAGGTACACCAACGCGCGTTCTTCCAAATTGAAGCACTTGGGACTCAACATTTATGTGAGCTCTTAGACTGAAGGCCATCTCTCTCACATCGGCCACACCGTTTCACTTAAAGAATTTAAGTATATGCAGGGAAAAGCCTTAAAAAAGTAAGTGAACTAGCATGAACGTTAGAAGGGGACAATTAAGTCAGTCGCACTGTCATCCGCAACAGTATAATGATGGCAGAAGGGGAAATATGACGAGAATCAATATTGAAAAGAATGCAAGAGAATTTGGAACTGTAAGAAAGAATCTATGTGGGCTCTAAGCCCCTTTGCAGCACAGACAATGAATGACAAAGAAAGAAGGGCGAAATGCGCCAAGAAACAAAACATACGCAATCGCGCATTCTTTTAAGAGAATTTGGGGGCAGAGAAAAACAAATGAAAGCATAGGACGAGTCTAGGGCTCAAGGGGAAAAGGCTCAACTTGCTCAAAAACAAAGTATAAATTAACCAAACATATTTCACACACATAGGCTACATACATATAATCCTCTCACTAAAATTGAGGGCGTAGCTGCAATAAGGGCCCATAGCCCCATAGGCCCTTTTCCCGGAGAATGCATAAATCGATTCTCCGTAGTTTTTTGTTATACCCACAAAGTTTCGTTGAGAAATGTTGAACAGTAATGCTGATAAACCTGTTTATTTTAATATATTTTATATGCCCTGCACTGTTTTTTTAAAATTTCAACTCTATATATCTCAGAACAGCATTTTGGAGTATGGGCCCTTATTGCAGCTACGCCTTCAATTAACTTAAATGTAAGTTAACATAAAACTAATAAAATAATAAACAAAAAAAAAAAAACAGTCATGAAATCAACTGGACTTAAAAATCCCCTCTCACATTACCATCACCATCACCATCATCATCATCACCATCACCATCATATCAAAACTTACTTATTACACCTTTGGGTTATATGATCTGTAACAAGTTCATTGTACAAAGCACTTGTAGTATATACAGAGAGGAAGTGAAATAACACTCCACATTTTCAGAGCGAATAGCTCATTGTTTTTTCACAAATGTTTCACACCCTCTTATTCGGTAATTATTGTGAGTAGGATCATGACTTTTGTCCATATTGATAGAAAATCTAATAAAGAATAATTTTTCCCTCTGACGTATTTCAATAGCGTGAACGGTTTTCATGTAAATTTAATTTAAAAAGCACTCATTCAAGCCACTGATTGTTGCGAACAGATTGCAACGTCGTAGCGACAGAGGGAGATTTCTGTACAGAGACAGACCTGAATTCGTTGATTTCTTACATCTTTATTACTAGAAGAAAGATACTGTGTTAGCGGCGATATTTCCGGAAGTTGCTGAAACTTCCAATTTAATTTTCTAATTAACCGTAATGTAGGTTTTCTATTCATTTAAATGTACAGTATCGCCTTCAATCTACAAGGTTATTTCACTTACATCCTGTATTTACCATTATTTCGCTTTTCCATACCAAAGACAACTTCATATTCCTTTGAATGTAAGTAAAATTTGTTATTCACAAAGACAGCGTTGGGGAAGATTGCATTGGGATGCTTTTACTTCCGGCATTTCACTATTAACAGTCATCCATAAAATTAATAGAATTAATAATATGGGCATCCTGTAATGATCGACTTCATGAGATGGATTCAACCGAACATAGAGATAATTTTCACTCACACACAAACACTGTGTCATGTTTAATTATGAAATTCTGTTGTTTAGAGAACATATTTATATAACGTCCTCTTCAATTCTGCCTTAGACTCTTTACTAGCTAAAAATCAACGTTTTATGATCACATTTTAAGATTTACTTCTCTTTATATTCTTAACTTATACCAAGGAATGCGATAGCGTAGTTTCCTGGCCAATACAGCGAGAGATAACTACTTAAGGAGCCAAAAAAGGAGTAGTTACTAAGGGACAAAATTATCCAATACCTACGGAAGAGACAAATTTCCATTTCTCTAATGAAAATCGAACCCTTGCTCACTTGACTTGCAATCATAAACTCTATCACTTTAGCCGTAGAAGAGAATAGAAGTTACTTATAAAGTAAGTAGTATTACCTATGCTACCTGCTTCAAATGTTTTCTGTTTGAGTTCCCACATAATACGAAATGTTGTGTTAATTTCATCTGAATATAAAGTTGCAGACTTGATGTTTATATTCGGTTCTCTCAGTTTATTTGGATACAGAAATCCCACGTGAATTCCTGAGTGTCTCATATCTGGGTTACTTTTACTGCAGTGTCATGTCCTGCACGTGCATTGAAGTCTCCGCTGCCCACCTGACGCCACTTGCCATTATAGGGGTCATTGTAAACTTTCTGGAGTCAAACCTCGAGATTCACACAACGACCGTTATGACAGAAGACAGGCTGATCTTGCGATTTTACATTCCAGTCACGGCTATCGGCTTTACGTATAGGTAATAATAGTGAAAAGACAATGACTCTTGCCCTGTACATGAAACAGTGGTGATGTGGCAGTTGGCTCAGTCATCCCCATACCCACTTCATAAATTCTTCATTATAATTACAAGAATTTCGTGGAAGAATTTATGTACAAGTTTGAGCATTAACAAATCATCCATAAATTACCCATTAAAGATGTTATTCGTTACGTGTCTTATGAAGAATACATTCACATATTTAATCTATTTAGGCCCGGTTTTATTTATGTATTTATTTACACTGCAAGTGGGCAAGCACCCGGTGGCAGTGGTATACACAATATAAACAATACACAATGAAATTGCAATACAATGCACAATGCAATTGTACAATACACAATACAATTATATACACAATACAATTAACACAAAAATTACAATTAATAATAAAACATAAAATAACCTAATTTTACAATACAACCTACATATGTATAGACCCTACATAAGTTACAATAGTCTTTCACTTTACTCTCATCTCACTCACTGTAGTGGTATTATGACGCATTTCACTGACACTTTAGGACACATTTCACTGACACTATAGAACATATTTCATTGACGCTATAAATTATCACTGATCGGAACTATTCACTGCACTGTAAAACCATAACTTCACTGAATCACCTCGCTTCACTGATACAACAGTTCAAATAAGACAAATAATTACACCCTCATGCATAGTTATAAACAGAATACATTTAAGCTAAAACATTTCAAGCCTAAGGCCCTCTTACATGCTATTTTTAAATAATCTACAATTCAAACGAAGGAAGTAACTCGTCAGGCTAAATAAATACATGTCACCTTAAAAAATTAAATGTTAAATGTCACCTTAATTTTAATTTTCACTTTATACACAACTTTTTAAGCTATTCTCGAATCTCCTTAAGGAAGGACAACCCTCAAAGACCGCTGCAGGTAGGTCATTCCAATCATTTATAGTTCTATTTAAAAATGAGAATTTACCTACATCCGTTTTCTGTTTCCTACATTTAATTTGTTTCCTACATTTGATTAAAAATACGGTTAATCTAAAGATTATGTTAAACCTAAGTTAAACCTAACCATGAGTTTAACTCAACGTGCCGTATTATAGAGTCTCGGTTAAGTTAAACCGTAGTGGAATACGATTGGTATTATTGCTAGGAAAGAAAAGAAGAACATCGCAACTGTTTAATTATATTATTGATTTAAAATAGCCGACGCTCGTTGAGAGTCAACATTAAGAAACATCTTTGTTCTTCGATATCAGAGAGAGTATCATAAGAAAACCTAAAGAGGACCAATACCGCGTACTTCAGTATGCTTGTCAGACTTAACCTCAAATAGTTTCTTACCGCTGACTACCAACATTATACTCCCAAACACAATGCAACCAAACTAAACCTTGCATGACCATCCACGACGTAACTCCATACAGAATCAACTTCAACTGAGTAAGAAGTAATAATATTAGTGTGCGTATTTTATGCGTTGTCTACAATATTTAAGAAACAGAATTCAGTAAAACAAAATTATTTTTACGAGTCTAGTAAAATTAGGTAATATTATTAGTGTGTTTATAAATCAGGTCCCATAGTAAATCTTACCAGGAGACTGTCTGCCACACACAGTACTATGCGCAATAGGTTTATAGTAAGTTTACGGACACCTCCGAAATCTTCCATCGTTTTCAGTATGTCTACTTACTTACTGGCTTTTAAGGAACCCGGAGGTTCATTGCCGCCCTCACATAAGCCCGCCATTGGTCCCTATCCTGAGCAAGATCAATCCAGTCTCTACCATCATAACCCACCTTCCTCAGTATGTCTACTACCGAAGGAAAAATAGCGCAGCACAACTAGTATAACTGATGCAGAGATTCAGTTGAATGTTTTCAAAAATAAAAAAGAAATCAATAATTATCAATATAGAAACAATAATCAACAATATAGAAATTATAATCCACGAAAATATCTACAATAAACAAAACGAAATTATAAATCCATTAACAAAGTTATATAACCAACCAACAAATTTAATTACAATTACAATTATACTTGCTAAAACACATATTTTTACACTTTCTCATTTTTCTGTTGCATGTTGTATCCGAGCTTCAATTTTTCGAAACAAGATTAGGACTAGAACTCATTACAATTGTTTCATACAGCAAACATTGTTATTAAATTATAGATTTTTTGCTTTATATCCTGAAAGGAGCTTTTAAAACATCTTAAAACTGGATACTTCACACAACAGCTTCAGGCCGATTAATCTATTCTAAAATATAGGCCTATACAACAAAAATTAACCAGGGTGAAACAAAAAGCAGTGCAGTGACGTACTGTCTCATTAACTGCCGGCAGTTTTACAGATTCTGTAACAGCTACATTTTAGAAACATGGTTGATTAGTTCTTAACAGTTGGGGTTCATAAAATCCATAATATTATTCCATACACCTATTTCATTTTAATACTGGATTATGAATATCAATTGTAAACAATTTTAACAACATTACTGATAACTCAGACATTTTTCGTCGAAGACCCTGGGTTCCCTATCTCATTGTTTATCTACAACCCTTCTATAACCAGATAATTTTTTGGGGTTGAATTCTAAAACGCACTGTGTGTGTGTGTGTGTGTGTGTATATATATATATATATATATATATATATATATATATATATATATGTGTGTGTGTGTGTGTGTGTGTGTGTTGCTGTTTAGTACAAGAAAACATTAAAAGTTTCATCAGCCGCAGTGAAATTATGCGTATATGTAAATTATATAACTCAGACATTTTTCGTCGGAGACCCTGGGTTCCCTATCTCATTGTTTGTCTACAACCCTTCTATAACCAGATACTTTTTTGGGGTTGAATTATAAAATGCACAGCAGAGTGGAAGTGAAATAGCCTTGCAGATTTGCAGAGCAAACAACTCATGTTTCATGTAACAAAAAACTATAGTATCATATTTATGGAAAGTTCATAGTTTTTTCAGAAAAAAAAATTACCAAATGTTTAACAATCTCTTATTCGGTAACGAGTCTTACTCATTCAAGAGTGGGCTAGTTTATCTTACATTGTATCAACTTGTATTCATTTCAAACTTACTAGCAATAAAATAAATAATAAATAAATAAAATAAATAAATAATGCCAGTAGAATTGTGATTTCTGTCCCTATCGATAGGAAATGTAATAAATAATAATTTATCCTTCTGGAGTATTTCAATAGCATGCACGGTTTTCGTGTAAATTTAATTTAAAAACCCTCCAAATTCAAGGCAAAGGGAAGCGACAACGTCTCGACAGATAGCAACTTACGTACGGAGACTCACCGAGTTCGTTGACCTCTTACATCTGTATCACGAGTAGAGTGTGTTAGCGGCGATGTTGCCGGACTGCTGAAACTTCAAAATTAATTTTCTAATTAACCGTGCATTTAATCACAAAAAGAGGTATTCATTTACGTGCACCCTATCGTCGCTTTCAAGCAGCAAGGTTATTTTGCTTCCACTCTGTATATAGGCCTACATATACAAAGTGAAAGTAATGTGTAACTATACAGATTTTAAGAGGTTTTTCCTTGAATAGAACAAAAATTAAAAAAAAATTCTAATATATTAGTCCCAAATGAATATTATTATTATTATTATTATTATTATTATTATTATTATTATTATTATTATTATTATTATTATTATTATTATTATTATTAAATTCAGATTTTCAATATTAACAAGGTACACCCAACAGCTTAGAAGAAAACTTTAAAAAGACTGACAAATAACAAAATTAATGAGATATCTGGACTTCAGAAGACTTATTTCCTTCGCCTCTTGAGACAGCTTTAAGGAACATAATCATTGTATCTCGGCTAATGAGGAGGACAAAAAATAAATGAGCCATTTAAAAAGCGATATATTACGCATTTCGTAAGGGTGAATGCATTTTAATACATAAAATTGTCTTAGAGTAAAAATAAAAACTCACGAAGTGTAATATTTTAAAACTGGTAGCGTCATCTCTAAAAACATAAGTGGAGACTAGAAACTTCTGCATCGACGTCTTTAATGAAACCTAATTTGCTTCAATTACTAACAGAAAAAAAATGGAGCTGCTTTTTTAATCTTAAGCGTCTACCCACGGAATCAAGTTAAGCGTCATTTTGTAGTTATCTTTTATATCAGTAATCATAGCAGTTAGGCGGGATATTAATTCCGTACGTAAATTTATATGAAGCAAGGAAAGTTTAAAAGCGATTTAAGGTACGGCGTGGCTTCAAGATACTTTGTTTATGTCTGTAGGCATAATTTCACTGCGGTTGCTGAAACTTTTAATGTTTTCTTGTACTAAACAGCAACACATTTCAACACCTTCATTAATTAAAGATCATGATTTAGGAGTTCAGAGATAACACTTTTTCTGCGTTGTAACTATATTCAACTACTGCATCGCCTTTTCCTTGCCTGAAATCAGATTGCAAATCCCGGCGGGTAGAAGTGTGGAAATGAAAAGAAATCACAGTCTAGTATATACAGTCACGAAGCTCAATACGTAGTAAATTTGCATCTATAGTCAGTTGCTAACCACTAGGATCGCTAATATCACCTCATTACAGACAATGCGAAATAGTACCGGCACAGTCTATTGTTCCTAGCACCCTCACAACTTAAGTTTCGTGACTGTATATACTAGACCAGGCTTGCACAAGGTTTGCGCTCTCCGAGCCGGTTCACAACTCTTGAGCGGAATGCAGATATTAGCTGCTCTCTGTATAAGGGTGGACTGGAAGAAGGGGTGGATCTCGTACAAAATATACACGAAAGGAAGTACCATTACAAGTGCTTATGAAATGAATTCCCGTTCAGTGTTTGCAAAACTATCTTGGATTATTATTAATTAATAAACAAATATTTATTTTACAGAAGTAATAGAAATTCTATAGATACTTAAATGTACAATATCATTTTGTTATATCTTTATTTATCACTACATCAAAACGAGGTTTTATGCTGTTGGCAGTTGAAAGGAACAGTAGCCTACTGATCATAATGAAACATCAGTTACAGACGTTCGATGTCTGCCTTTATTAAAGTTAATTATAGGAAACAGTTGCTCACAAATATAAATGTTGAGCGAAACATAGCAATCATTTTCACAGCCAGCCTGTGTAGTCGTGGATATTATTGCTAATGTTTAGTCTTGTAAAACTCAACCAAGCTAGTAGTATTATTCAAACGATCTTTAGCCCTTAGGTCACATTGAAGATCAATAAGTTCGAGCTGTAAATCGTTAAATGTTAAATGTTATGTTCTGTCTTTTAGATTCTCCATACTGTACTGTAGCAGTAGGTAAGCAACGTGAAACATTTACTGAGAATAGGCCTACACACTGCAGTCCACTAGATACCTGAATGGTCGTTTCCCTCTCCTCTACCCACAGCAAGTCTATGTCATTCTGACGTATCTTCCTCTCCGTTTCGGCGAGCGGTAAACACCGCTCTTCCGCTCCGAAGGAGCGCTCGCGCTCGATGAGCGCTGTTTGTGCAGGCCTGTACTAGACTGTGGAGAAATGATAATCCTACTACAACAGGTTTTCTCCATGTATAGATTACAGTACAGCGTCTAGTTTAGCCTCAGTGAAAACGTAAACAAAGTACAGGTAACGTGTGGGGGGGAGGACGAGCCGTACAATAAACACGAGGGATGCACAAGGTTTTAGTTACAACATTTATGGCGGAGCATTAATTGAAATTATATTTTCCAAAAACACACAAAACAAAAGAACACAAATTGCGTAACGTTACCATATACACATTTTAACAAACAAGCAATTATAACGTTGAAATAATTCAGTATAACAAATCAAATTTTGCTACTTATATGATGTTGCTTTCAAGCAGCATTTTTTACGGTCATGAATTTTATTCTCTGTATGAAAACTACAGTATATTGGTCTGAAGTGACAGCACTACTTCCTAAAGGTAATTATCCCTTCTCAAAATTCAATTTATTCAGGCACTGTACCTGTCCACTTCAGACTACTCACTCAACAATACTGCATTTATTTCTGCGTTCTAAACTAAGGAAATCGCAGTTCTTATAGTAGCCATAGATATGAGACACCCTGTTGCAATGCAGTGTTGTTTCGCTTACGCCTTGTCCTTACCCAGCACTGCTATACCTGGTAAGGTTTATCTTGTCTCAGTAGCAATAAAACCAAGTCCCTTCAAATGAGGTTGGAGATTATAGGAGGGTTGTAAATTTTCAGGATTCCTTTCAAAACCTTGTTATTGTACAGGCTACCGGAATTCAATTTCTTGAAAGACAAGCTCAGTGACGGAACTACACAGTACGAAGAGAGATATTTTGCAATTTTATTTTGCGCTACACATTGTATCAACTGCTCCCTTCCGCCACTGGATGGATGGACGGCTACGCTCCACTCCCCCATTGCCATAACAATACAGACGAAGTAAGACATATATTCTTTCTCTCTCTTTTCACAGTGAGACAAGATACATCACACAGACTTTACATGACTCCAGCACTGACCTACCCCATTAATTCCTGGCTTAGTTGCATTAGTGATGCCTTATTGATGTCACTTGTGAGGTTCAAACCTGTCTTCGTACGGTTGACTAAACAACAACAAACATCAGTTATTAGTCGAATAAATGAAGCGTTGGATTCCCATGCTGATAACCCGGTTTCGAATCCCGGTGGTGGTGGACAAAGACGGTGCTTGCGGGTAGGACTTCGCGGCTCTACCGACGTCTCATTATTGTTACATTGATCATCGTCACACTGATTTTGTCCAATAAACGTGATAGAAGTTTGTGCGTTAATCTTGAAAAGTTGGTAGTTGTTTACTGCAACTCAAGTTATGGATGAATAAATACAAGTGAAACAAGTCTATAGAACAGAGAAACTACTTTTCCAGTTACTTATGGTCTTATGGATGTTTACTTCATGAATTATGGGTGATTCAATATAATGTCAATGCCTTTTGTGCGAGATCGTGCATATTTTCTTGGTTTCCGCACAAAACCAATCCGCGGAAAGTCTAAAATTCCACATTCAGTATTCCCAACCGAACACACCTAACAATTTCCCTCTTCTTACCGCTTAAGTGACATATTGATTTTACTGCTTTAGGCTTTTAACATATTATTTTTAGAGACGTTCAATATAGTAATAATTATAAATTGGAAACTTACCACTGCAATTTCACCTAAATTGCACTGTTAATTATTGTTTTTAAAAATGTGAAAAAAATTAAGTAAACTCTACAACTCCACTAAAGTTATTGCATTCGTGATGCAAGTAACATTAAGGAAGCCGTGAAAGAACCAACAAGATTCCAGACTCATCATGGACTGGGGGGAAAAAAAAGACAAACGTATATCACGGCCTGCTGGAGTATAGTAAACATAGAAAACATTTTAAAGCAACAATGTTGAAGATAGATATTTTTGTTTTGCAAATTTGCCGTCATTGAACAGAAACCAAGATGGAGATTTCATTGCAACTAATTATAAATTCCTCTTTCAGGTATGTAATAAATGATCTTCGCACAAAATAATGTACGATACACGAGCGGTATGTTTTCTTTCAATTCTCGGAAATTAAAAAAGCTCAACTACGTTTCGCTTTTTCAAACTTTTCCTCGAACATGAAAACTTCAACATGCCGCTCGTGTAACGCATATTAGCCTACTATTATTGACTTATTTTTGTTGTTTTTAGAGCCTTTTTAGCCGGCTAAAATACCATTTTAGTGCCTTAACTTCCGATGTCTAGTTATTACGCATCGCGCAATGATCCTCTGAGATCCGTACGTTGTTCAGTCTGCTGCATACAGTTTAAGTTTCTGTTCATTCTGTCAGCAGTGTATTAATGAAAATGTATAGATCTAGTAGAATGGCGCCATCATCACACAAAATGGTTAAGAACGACATAGCTAAACTCAATGTTATTCATATTAATAGTCTATTAATGAGCACATGCTGTACCGTAACACAGTTAATATAAGCCTATTAATTGTTAGGCGACAGGTTATGGGTTCATTTTCTGACGAGGTCAATGTGATTATTCGGTAGTATCCAAGGAGGAGTCGCTGTTTTCCCGATCAATAAATTGGAAGATGTAATTGGCATATATGACGTCACTTATGTCCGCACATTTTATTTCAAGAACGAAAAACTGTTAAAAAATTGGCAATTTAATTTACCACCTCAACAAGATTAATAGAATACTAAAGGGTGTACTCTAGTGACTCGATTTAACATAGTGTATAGTAAAACTATTGATAAATGCAGTAGCGTAATTATTCGGATATTTATCATATTAGTTCCTTGTACAATAAATTTAAGTTAATTCGTGATCTACTTTCTATAGTCACTGTAATTAAATTAACAGCAAACTAATGAATTCAGTTACTATTATATACGAGTAATTTTTACTTGGTTATTTAACGACGATGTAGGCTATCAACTATGAAGTTATTTAGCGTCGATGAATTCAGTTACTATTATATACGAGTAATTTTTTACTTGGTTATTTAACGACGTTGTATCAACTATTATTTAGATTCGATGAATTCAGTTACTATTATTTTTACTTGGTTATTTAACGACGCTGTAGGCTATCAACTATGAAGTTATTTAGCGTCGATGAATTCAGTTACTATTATATACGAGTATTTTTTTACTTGGTTATTTAACGACGCTGTATCAACTACGAAGTTATTTAGCGTCGATGAATTCAGTTACTATTATATACGAGTATTTTTTTACTTGGTTATTTAACGACGCTGTATCAACTACGAAGTTATTTAGCGTCGATGAATTCAGTTACTATTATATAAAATTATTTTTACTTGGTTATTTAACGACGCTGTATCAACTACGAAGTTATTTAGCGTCGATGAATTCAGTTACTATTATATACGAGTATTTTTTTACTTGGTTATTTAACGACGCTGTATCAACTACGAAGTTATTTAGCGTCGATGAATTCAGTTACTATTATATAAAATTATTTTTACTTGGTTATTTAACGACGCTGTATCAACTACGAAGTTATTTAGCGTCGATGAATTCAGTTACTATTATATACAATTATTTTTACGTGGTTATTTAACGACGCTGTATCAACTACGAAGTTATTTAGCGTCGATGAATTCAGTTACTATTATATACGAGTATTTTTTTACTTGGTTATTTAACGACGCTGTATCAACTACGAAGTTATTTAGCGTCGATGAATTCAGTTACTATTATATACGAGTATTTTTTTACTTGGTTATTTAACGACGCTGTATCAACTACGAAGTTATTTAGCGTCGATGAATTCAGTCACTATTATATACAATTATTTTTACTTGGTTATTTAACGACGCTGTATCAACTACGAAGTTATTTAGCGTCGATGAATTCAGTTACTATTATATACAATTATTTTTACTTGGTTATTTAACGACGCTGTATCAACTACGGAGTTATTTAGCGTCGATGAATTCAGTTACTATTATATACAATTATTTTTACGTGGTTATTTAACGACGCTGTATCAACTACGAAGTTATTTAGCGTCGATGAATTCAGTTACTATTATATACGAGTATTTTTTTTACTTGGTTATTTAATGACGCTGTATCAACTACGAAGTTATTTAGCGTCGATGAATTCAGTTACTATTATATACAATTATTTTTACGTGGTTATTTAACGACGCTGTATCAACTACGAAGTTATTTAGCGTCGATGAATTCAGTTACTATTATATACGAGTATTTTTTTTACTTGGTTATTTAATGACGCTGTATCAACTACGAAGTTATTTAGCGTCGATGAATTCAGTTACTATTATATACGAGTATTATTTTACTTGGTTATTTAACGACGCTGTATCAACTAGGGAGTTATTTAGCGTCCATGAATTCAGTCACTATTATATACGAGTATTTTTTTACTTGGTTATTTATCGACGCTGTATCAACTAGGAAGTTATTTAGTGTCCATGAATTCAGTTACTATTATATACGAGTATTTTTTACTTGGTTATTTAACGACGCTGTATCAACTACGAAGTTATTTAGCGTCGATGAATTCAGTTACTATTATATACGAGTATTTTTTTACTTGGTTATTTAACGACGCTGTATCAACTAGGGAGTTATTTAGCGTCCATGAATTCAGTCACTATTATATACGAGTATTTTTTACTTGGTTATTTAACGACGCTGTATCAACTACGAAGTTATTTAGCGTCGATGAATTCAGTTACTATTATATACGAGTATTTTTTTACTTGGTTATTTAACGACGCTGTATCAACTACGAAGTTATTTAGCGTCGATGAATTCAGTTACTATTATATACAATTATTTTTACTTGGTTATTTAACGACGCTGTATCAACTACGAAGTTATTTAGCGTCGATGAATTCAGTTACTATTATATACAATTATTTTTACGTGGTTATTTAACGACGCTGTATCAACTACGAAGTTATTTAGCGTCGATGAATTCAGTTACTATTATATACAATTATTTTTACGTGGTTATTTAACGACGCTGTATCAACTACGAAGTTATTTAGCGTCGATGAATTCAGTTACTATTATATACAATTATTTTTACTTGGTTATTTAACGACGCTGTATCAACTACGAAGTTATTTAGCGTCGATGAATTCAGTTACTATTATATACAATTATTTTTACGTGGTTATTTAACGACGCTGTATCAACTACGAAGTTATTTAGCGTCGATGAATTCAGTTACTATTATATACAATTATTTTTACTTGGTTATTTAACGACGCTGTATCAACTACGAAGTTATTTAGCGTCGATGAATTCAGTTACTATTATATACAATTATTTTTACGTGGTTATTTAACGACGCTGTATCAACTACGAAGTTATTTAGCGTCGATGAATTCAGTTACTATTATATACAATTATTTTTACTTGGTTATTTAACGACGCTGTATCAACTACGAAGTTATTTAGCGTCGATGAATTCAGTTACTATTATATACAATTATTTTTACGTGGTTATTTAACGACGCTGTATCAACTACGAAGTTATTTAGCGTCGATGAATTCAGTTACTATTATATACAATTATTTTTACTTGGTTATTTAACGACGCTGTATCAACTACGAAGTTATTTAGCGTCGATGAATTCAGTTACTATTATATACAATTATTTTTACGTGGTTATTTAACGACGCTGTATCAACTACGAAGTTATTTAGCGTCGATGAATTCAGTTACTATTATATACAATTATTTTTACGTGGTTATTTAACGACGCTGTATCAACTACGAGATTATTTAGCGTCGATGGGATTGGTGATAGCGAGATGGTATTTGGGGAGATGAAGCCGAGGATTCGCCATAGATTACCTGACATTTGCCTTACGGTTGGGGAAGACCTCGGAAAAAAAACCAACCAGGTAATCAGCCCAAGCGGGAATCGAACCCACGCCCGAACGCAACTCTGGATCAGCAGGCAAGCGCTTTAGCCGACAGAGCTACGCCGGTACACGAGTATTTTTTTTTTCCTCGCTGTTATTTATACTCTCTTTAACATCTTTGGTCATATCGCGAGTTAATCTTTGGTTGAAATCCGAAGGCCTGTGTACTATTGTTGAGACTGGTTCTATTGTTGTGAACTAGATGGCGACTGTATATATATCACTGAATTGTTATGAATATGATTTCGGTGATTAATGAGGCCGGTGATTTCCAGGGATGTTGTGGCCCGAATTTCATAGCTTAATGTCTATAATAATAGTACATTAAACGAAAGGTCCTAGAATCGTATCCCGTCGCATTCAAAGGTAAGTCATGTATTCTAATTTAATATAAAGTAGTTAGTAGAATGAAGTAGGTAGAGGAAGAAATAGAAAAGTAGAGGAAAATATGTGAAAAAGATGTGCAGAGAAGTGGATAGGTTGGGAGTTTCGGAGGCGGTAGTCCCCGATTAAATTCATATTTTGAAGTATCGGCATCGTGCGTGACGTCATATATTCTGCCATCGATCTCCTATTGGTCTGGAAAAACAGCGACTGATTCTTTGATTTTACTGATTATTCAATTGGCCTAAGGTTATATGAGATGACGTTGCATAGCATGAATAACCTACGTATATCTATAAAGAGCTCAAAGATATATCTTGTGATATGCTAGAAATGAAGGAAACTATGACTTCTAATAAAAATAGAAAAAAGAAAATAATATATACACAATTTATATGATAAACTAAATAAAAATGAGTGTTATTAGTAATAATTTAATTGAGAGAATGAAGGGTTATTTCTAAAGTTTAGATCAAAGTTACTTATGTCCCGCCCACTATAGAGACATAGGCCAATTTTACACATATTTAGTATAACTTGTTGCTTCTTTGACAGGTTAGGTTTGGTTAGTTTAGGTTTTTGTTATAGCCTACCTTGTATATACGATTATAGCGCAACATTGGCAGTGATAAAAGTGAAATATTCATTCAGTGGGCATTGGGTATTCTACATTCACCGAATATTTTTTCAGCATTGTATTTACCTCAAGAAATAATACAAATAAAGTTTTCATCCAAATCGTGCGATCTTACATAATTGCTTAAACAAATTTTTCTCTCCCCTGAAAAATGATGAAAATAGACATCCCATTTTACCTGCCCAAGAGCGAATTATGGGTACAACACTTACATTATGTATATATTACTTACTTTGATGAAGAAATTTCCTAGATTTCACCCAAGAAACTGAAAGCTGGCGCACCGAACGTCCCATCACATCGTTCACCCCCGCACTCAACGGGAACACAAGCTATACTAACATAGACCAGCTGATTTTCATTTCTACATCGACGGTGGAGAAAACCAATACTCATGAAACTAGGTATGGTATACGAAGTCAACGATCTAATACTTGCATAGCACACAAGAATAATATGATTAATAAGTATATAGCTATATTTACAGGACGCTTTTATTGCTAGATTTAAGAGTATTCAGATTTCGGGCGCAGTGAGGTACATAAAATATAAGAAAGACAGAAAATTACAGATCTTTTCCGGTTAAAATGGAATTTTTTACTATATTTAATGAGAAAGCATGTCCCTTGAATAGATTATTGATAGATGTCGATGTAACTTAACAGTCATGGCTTCAATCACTGGTTGTGACATGCTTGGACACATTTCAATATCTTGATAAATCGATATCAGACAAACAAATGCAAGTCGTTTGTGATTTTCATATGAGTTCTCTCAGCCAATCTGCCTCTTGATCAATTTTCTGGTGTCATTCTTTGATTATTTTCTTGCGCATAACGTCCATAACCTCATAACGAACGAATCTGTAACGAATCTGTACACTTTTAAGGGATCTTTTTAAAAGAATAAAGACTTATTTTCGAGAAGAATGCTTAACTTAAACAGTAAAGAAACAGCTTCAATTATTATAAATGATTAAAAATAATATAATAATAATCCGTGGTAGTACAGCCCGTGAAGGGCCTACACCGACCAGCCGGCTGCTGGCCTCACGCCCACATGCCGAAGCAGAGGTGGACGATCATCCAACCAGAATGGAGGTATCGTGTGGTTAGCACGATGATCCTCCCAGCCATTATAGCTAGCTTTCCCAACCGGATTTCGCTACCTATCGTAGCTCCCCAAATGCATCACGATGCTGGGTGGGCACCGGTCCCATACACTGGCCGAAACTTCGTGAGAAAATTTCTTCCCCCATGAGGACTCGAACCAGCGCGCATTCCGTAACGCGAGTCCTAGGCAGGATGCCTTAGACCACGACGACACGGCGCGAGACAAAAATAATATACATAAAATATCATTTCATTCATTCATTCATTCATAATGTTTTGGCCAAGGGTAGGTCTTTCACTGCAAAGCCAGCATTCTCCAATCATTCCTATTTTCCTACTTCTTCTTGGTCTCCTCATACGATTCATGTGTCTTAATATTGTCTATTATCTAATATCTTCTTCTGTCCCGAACTTTTCTTCCGCTCACCATTCCTTCCAGTGTATCCTTCAGAAAGCAGTTTCATCTTAGCCAGTGACCTAGCTAATTTCATTTTTTCTTCCTGAACAGTTTCAGCAATGTTTTTTATTCCTTCACTCTTTCTAGTACAGCTTCTTTTGTTTGCATTTTGTCTTGGGAAAGGTATGCGGGAGCTTCCCGTTGGTTTCCGCACACACTTTCTCATTCGCATCTGTCGGAATTTAGTAGCGTTCAAAAGCAAACTTCCTAAGCATTTTCTTACTGCGTAGAGTAGGTTTAATTTTTATTCAGTTAATAAAAAAATTTTCTCTCTTCTTAATTTTTACAATGACCTGTCTAGCTTTTATTAGTCTGTTAATTCTTTTAGTACTTTGATTTTTATTGTATTTTTAAATTCAATATTAATTGTAATTATAATTGTAATTGTATTCTTTATATTGTAGTTGTAATCCCCCGGTAGAGGGGAAGAGAAGGCCTGATGGCCTTATCTCTACCAGGTTAAATAAATAAATAAATAAATAAATAAATAAATAAATAAATAAATAAATAAATAAATAGATAAATAAAAAGATACCAGGGGGCCCAGCGTGGAGGTGAAGAGAGTATATTTGAGTAATTAGGCCCTTCGAACTTCTCCGAAATTCATCGCAAGGGTTAAATATCAGTTCTATCAGGTTTTTTGACCCGATCAGAGACCGGAAAATCCATACTAGCTTTTGCTCCCCGCCAAAAAATTAGATTTAATTTTAGATTAAGACGAAATGATCCTGAATTAGTATTTATACAACCAAGAATCTAAGTTCAGCTTGACTGAAGAGATTAATTTAATTATTTTTAATTGGTTTGTTTTACGACACTTTATCAACTGCGATGGATATATAGCCTCCGAGTGAAATGAAGGTGATAATGCCAGTGAAATGAGTACAGGGTCCAACGCCTGAAGTTAATGTTATGGTTTATTTAACGACGCTCGCAACTGCAGAGGTTATATCAGCGTCGCCGGATGTGCCGGAATTTTGTCTCGCAGGAGCTCTTTTACATGCCAGTAAATCTACTGACATGAGCCTGTCGCATTTAAGCACACTTAAATGCCATCGACCTGGGCCGGGATCGAACCCGCAACCTTGGGCATAGAAGACCAGCGCTATACCAACTTGCCAACCAGGTCGACCTCGCGCCTGAAGTTACCCAGCATTTTCTCTAAATGGGTTGAGGGAAAGTCCCCGGAAAAAACGTCAATCAGACAACTTGTTTCAAACAGGATTTTGAACAGGGCCCGCCCGTTTCACGATCAGACATGATAACACTAGTATACAGCGATTTTGCTACTGAACTACAACAAATGTACCAACCCTAATTTCAGTGTGCTGATTACAGATCTGAAGTCTGTTTTTTTCTATCACGTCACGAGCTCAGAATATGTGCGTCAGCGAGCTCGGAATATGTGCGTCAGATACGTGTGCAACATCCGACGATATGACCACATATCACCGTCCTTCGTAAGTCTTTCGTGGCTCCGACTTAAAGAACGCAGAACTTTACATTCTTTGTCTTTACTCTTTCGAATTCTGCACACCTTAACACCAAATTACCTTTCGTCTCGTTTCTCTTATCTATACTCTAACCACGACGTAAATACCAGATCATTTATCTGTGGCACGCTAAGTATACCTCTTCATAGAACATCTTGTTATTCATCATCTTTTACAGTATCCGCCTCGCGTCAATGGAATTCCTTGTCACAAAGTATTAGGGACTGCAAGACAATAAACACCTTTAAGAACAGCTTAAAAGATAACCTTATTAGCATTTCACTCCAATCATATTGATTTAAACTATCACTGACTACATTGTTAATTCTTTCTTTTAGACATCATACTGATTGTGCTGTACTTTCAAAATTGTCTCATAATAATCTCTTTCTATTATCTAATATTATTTGAAATATATTAACAACATTCTATGTATTTTAGCTTAATTCTGCTACACAGTTTATTTCAGTGTTTAATTAACAGTTCACAGTATTTTGTTGTTTAATTCGTAAATAACTCTTGTATACATGTAACTCTAATCTAAATCAAATTGTTGAATTCTTTGTAAGTTCATGCATATGTATATACTCTTTTTATTGGTTGAGTGGAAGAGAAGGCCTTACGGCCTTAACTCTGCCAGCTAAAATAAATATCATTATAAATTTCAAAATAATATTTTTAATTTTTAATTTTCACTCTTTTAATACATTTAATCCATTTTCTTTACTTTATTGTGATTTTGCTATGAACAAAAACAAGTGTACCAACCCTAATTTGAGTGTGCTGATTACAGATCTGAAGTCCGTTTTTTTCTATCACGTCACAATTTTAAACTAATAACATTTTAAATTTTTAATTATGCTCTTGAACTCGAAGGTTGGGACACATTTATACTAGTATCAACTAGGTTTTTAGGCAATTATCGAGTTGATAACTATGCTGAGTTAGTATATGATATGCTTAGAGCATTTCAGAATCTAGGTTGTCGCATGTCTAAACGTGCACTTTCTTCATTTACATCTTGACTTTTTTCCATCAAATCTCGGCGCTGTAAGTGACGAACATGGTGAGAGGTTCCATTAGGACATATCAAGGATGGAATCTAGGTACCAGGGTCAATACGGTCCGAGCTGGTTCCTACAGCGATCAACCACATGCTAACATAAGCGGAAAAGCAAAGGTATCAAGCACTTTTAACAGAGTTTTTAGTGATTATTAGATATTGTAAGTGTATATCTTCTTACAAATGTATTTAAAATAATATAATATAACAATTTGCAAATAATATATAAACTAAGCTCAATTTATATCTCTGACTTTACGGTACAGGTATATACTGAATAGTAAGATTTAGAATTATGTTAAAGTCCCATAACTCAAAAACCTGACTTGCTGTGATAAATCTGATTACAGATCAATTTCAGTAAGCCTATAGAATACTTGAAATTTCCGCAGTAGTAAACAAAAATATTCTTTTTTTTTTGTAGATCGTGTAATCGTAACGGTGGACAACTTCATTCTTTAATGTCAGTTTAACTATTTATACAGCTGGACCACAAATGCTTAAAGTCCTACTTTTACTGTCGTAACTGCCCGATTTCTAATAGTATTACATGAAAACGTATGATAAATGCATAATAATTTCAGCACTGTGTTACTACGTATTACCTAGTTCGCAAGCGGTTTATATGTAACAGAGGCAACGGTATAGCATAGCGTCTTAGCACAGTCTACTATATACAGTCGCGAAGCTTGAGGTGATTTTTTGCAAATCTCGCGATAAAGCGCTCCAAGCGGTTAGCAACTAGAAACAATAGACTGTCCACGGTCGACTTTGGATTTAGAGTGGACTGAGTCGTATTTCCATCGAGTGCTAGGTCGTTGCGTATTTCGCATTGATGCTTGTGCAGGGAAGATCTAATGACAAAGAATGAAGCATATCTTTATAATAATATAAAGTTTTGCTCTCTTCATTTCGAAAACACACAATTTATGAATGAAAACAAAAATAAATTAATCTGGAATGCAGTTCCAACTTTATTTGATGTTTCAAATAAACCTGTTATTACGTGCAGCTGAGCAACAAAAACTTTGCACTAATTCTACGTCTGTATCAGCAGATTCCTTGAATAATTGTACATTTTCAGACAACTTAGGCCTACTTTTTTTTCAAAGGATATGTTTTTAATTATAGCTGTTAATTTTGTTGTTATTTTTATTTGTTACTTTACTAGAGACGTAGAAAAAGTAAGTCTGTTACAATAGGATTTATTGATTAGGTTTTATTTCCAATTCTGGTGTGATTACTATTGCTTAACCTCATCTCACTTTGTTAACTACGTAAGCCTACACTACAAGTACCGGTACACGTAAGTTACTCACATTAATTCATATTTCCATCATTATTGTTATTATATTATTGTTGTAAAGGGAAATGCAAATTAATATTTATTGATTTCATAGTTCATTATCGCTATAATCTTGAATGAGTGAAGCGATTATAGTAAATTTCAGTTCGTTTTGCACAAACAAAAATGATATTAACCTATTTCTTACAGGTATCTTCGAGTTTATGGTGGAATTTAATAGACTATACTTCATTAAAATAATAAATGAACTTTTTCCATTTAATATTTCAATAATGGAAGGAAGGTGTTAATTTTTCCAAAAGAACACGACAACGAATGTGTAACATATTTCGTCATCTGCTAGGAGAGATCTGTGATGATGAGGCGATAGTAGCGATACTAGTGGTGGGCAACTACCCATGTTTGCATTTTTACTACATATTGAGCTTCGCGACTGTATATAGTAAACTGTGGTCGTAGGTTGTATCCGTTGGACAAAGGTTTATATTCATAACTTGTTCCACTTACTCGTTTTGAATCTTCTAATACGAGCACATAACCGACTATATTTGAATAGTGAATAAAAAGTCTGGCAGCATACAAAAGCGAAAAGCGTGTAGTTCACTGCAGAAGCAAACAAAATATAGTGTGAGTGTGCGAGGAAAGATTAGGAACCTTCGTCTGAATACTTATCTGTAAGATTGTGTTTGAATCCATGACTCTTTCCCCCCTATAACATCTGTAGTCTGCGGTTAATTTTGTTCACAGAACTAACGTTCTTACCTCTGCTTACGTCACGCCGCAGTGATTCCGACTGCAGCCCAAACCGCAGATTCGCTTCACTTTTTATAAAATGAATTCTCCGTGTGACACATGCGGTTACGGAATAAACTGCTCCGAACTACATTCAATTGTAGAAAGAAAAAGTAACTCCTCCTCGACTATTATGTATGCATTGTATGCTATTAAGAATGAAAAAAAAAAAATTGTCGGTGATTGCCGCGTTACATAAAAATTTGTTTCAAACTGAATGTACTGTACAGGGTGTTTACGGGCTGGTGTTACAAACTTTCAGGGATGATGGGGAAGGGCACATGTATCAATTTGAGATAAGGAACCCTGGTCCGGAAATGACTGAGTCGAAAGTTATAAGCAAAAATAGTTGTGTGGAAATGAAATTGTGATTTCGCACCACGTGCCCTCCTTTCCTTAAACTTTGGAACAGTCATGGAAAGATGGGCCGGATGTCTCCTACGTGGGTACTTGTCCCCCGATACAATCTGTGAGCTTGTCTGCTGTTCCCATTGGCTCATCCGTATTCGAAAATCAGGTTTGCATATTCCACTCTCGTGTACTCCTCCATTTCACTAGAACTGATCGACTGGACACTGCAACTTGCACACATACACTGCTGTCTACAGACGTGCATATCAGGACCGACCATGTCCGTTACACATTACGCTATCTGCATTGCTTTAGTGTAGTTTCTTGTCCCCATCCCTCAGACAGCGCACTGAATGGAATACTTTAAGTAGACAACGTAAACAACGTCAGATGAATACAGTATGTATAAGATGTAAAGATAAATACACATAAATAAGGTGTACAGAGGAATAAAATTATTCCATTTCAACACAACTATTTTTGCTTATAACTTTCGACTCACTAATTTCCGGACCAGTGTTCCTTATCTCAAATTGATACATTTGCCCTTCGCCATCATCCCTGAAAGTTTGTAACACTAGCCCGGAAACATTCTGTATATTCGAAAACATAGGCTAATAATGATCATTAACATTATTAAAGCAGAAGTAGTTTATGAGTTAGTGCAATCGCATTAGGCCTATTACTAGAGATGATAGATTTTACCAACTTAAAGTTAAAAATTTAGCACTTAGAAATCAAATGCACTATTTTGTAGCGTTTTGGGATAGAACGTTTTTTTTTATGGAATATTTGGTGGTAGAAAGTCAATTTTATTTTATTTTTTTTATTTTAGTAGGTTATTTTACGACGCTTTTTAACATCTTAGGTTATTTAGCGTCTGAATGAGATGAAGGTGATAATGCCGGTGAAATGAGTCCGGGGTCCAGCACCGATAGCTACCCAACATTTTCTCATATTGGGTTGAGGGAAAATCCCGAAAAAACCTCAACCAGGTAACTTTCGCCGACCGGGAATCGAATCCGGGCCAACCTGGTTTCGCGGTAGACGCGCTAACCGTTACTCCACAGGTGTGGACTAGAAAGTCAATTTTTTTTAAATTATGGTTTATTTAACGACGCTCGCAACTGCAGAGGTTATATCAGCGTCGCCGGTGTGGCGGAATTTTTGTCATGCAGGAGTTCTTTTACATGCCAGTAAATCTACTGACATGAGCCTGTCACATTTAAACACACTTAAATTCCATCGACCTCGGCCGGGATCGAACCCGCAACCTCGAGCATGGAAGGCCAGCGCTATACCAACTACGCTACCGAGGGCGACCTCAGGAGGATATGGATCGTATGCGGAGACTAAGAGGAAAGCGGAAAAAGGGAAAATTGGAGAATGCTGGGTTTGCAGTGAAAGTGCGTAGAAAACTATGAATAAAAATTGTATTGCATAAATCAAAGTTTAGGAAAGGACGTTTGGCTTGTTCCCTTTTTTTGACGAATGTAATCTACTGTATGACATTATATACGCAATTTTTATTAAAGCATTATAAAACAATTAATAAAGAAATAACATATGTTTCTAATGATGAGTAGCTTGATATCACGGTCTATGAAGAATAGGTTGCTATGACAGCAAATATTGTATCATTGCACGGAAAGTCATTTAATAATATTAGGTTCGTTCCAACAAGCGGTTCATGGATCAGTTCATGTACGGTTCCTGTACCATCTTATGCGCATGCGCTAGTTGAGCATCTGCTATGGGATTGATACTGGACTGGATGCTGTTGGAACGCTTTCGCGGATCCTTATGTACTAATTCCAGAGAAGCTACAACTGTGATCATCTTTGCTAAGAACGGGATGCTTAATTATTATCATTTCGCAGCTAATTCTAATTGCAGAAAATAGAATTTCGATCGTTTTCTTTTAAAAATGACAAAAAGTATGGAAGGCAAGAATTCCGCTAATTCAATGTCGTATACTGGGGGAATCTCATCTAAAAATAGTTCTTTTTTTAATTATTAATTTATGTACGTTATTTATTATACTTTTAATCAAAGCTGCATGTTGAAATTGTAATTAACTGTTTCAATACCCAAATAATTTCCATTCTCTTTCTTTTTGGCGAAAATTTAAATTAAATCTCCAGTTTTATTATTCGTCTGCACTGCCACTTTTCATCTTTAACCTCATTGATGTGAACAGTCGATCATGTCTTTCTTCAGTATCCAGGAGACGTCGGTGAGCTTATGCGCATGCGCGTCTCGCGTACTCTTCCGTACATGCCTCAATCCGCGGACTACTTCTGACCGTTCCGAACCCGTGTCAAAAGCTTGTTGGAACGCCCGACTGCAGTACATGTTTCCGGTTCAGGACTGGTTCGGATTGTGTTGGAGCGCTTTTTCTGTACTGCGCATGCTCACGATGGTTACGGACGGTTCCTGACTGTTGTTGGAACGAACCTATTAATGTTATGAACTTCTGACACAAGTTACGTCTTAGTTGGGATGGTAATATTTTACGGCACTGATGCAATAATGTGGCCAGGGGCGCCGAGAAGGGGGACAAAGGGGGCAAGTGCATATGGGCCCGTGAGCAGTAAGGGCCCGTCAGATTAAGTGAGTCTGATTACCAGTACTTTTTATTATCACGAATAATAATTCGTAGATACATATCGGTACTGTAAAATTTTGTAAGAATATTTGTTACATAAATTTGACATATTAACTAACAATAGTAGAATTAATACAAATTACCACTTCATTATGTAAATGTTTAACATTTATATAATAGAATATCGGTTTCCCACTATAACAATCCTGGACACGACACTTGAGGCCTCCGGGATTTGCCTGAAATACATTCCCGTCGCTTGTACCGAACACGTTCAATTGGCTTGTCTTAACTACCAACCCCTACCGGCCCACGGCAATATGCTAGTGGACTCTCCCAAATCCAAGCCGGAGGATTACGTTTTCTTTTTAGTAGGGCCTACATAGTATGTTTCGTGACGAAACTTTCGTCTTTTTGTTATTTTTCTAGTAAATTCTGTGTTACCAGTGGACAATGGATAAGTAGAAGCATAAGTTGGGAGCTGAGAAGCGCAAGGAGAGACAGAAAAATTTATTGGAGGGTATTAATAAAGGGAGTAGAACTTTGACTTTGGTGTGAAATTGAGCGACCTTGGAAAACAAAAATTAGTAGACAAATTGTGTCATTGAATGTGTTGTTCGAAAACAGGAGCTTTTCCAAAAACAGTAGGTCTTTAAATGTTGATGAGATAATTGAGGATTTTGTATCAATGAAGTCGAGGAGAGTTGTTTGTTGATGTTGGCCTGCAAGTCAGAAATTACACCTATTTAAGAATAGTGTTTCATGAAAACGAAACGAAACAAACGACAACGAAAAGACGAAAGTTTCGTCACGAAACGTACTATGTAGGCCCTACTAAAAAAGAACTTTTTATTTCAGTGGGGCCCGAGCAAAATATTGCACAGGGGCCCATAAATCCTGTCGGCGGCCCTGAATGTGGCATATTGTGTACGATTTTCACTAATGATAAAGACTCTTTATAATGCTGTTGCTCAAAAATATAATTTCATTTCCCCATAATTTCGTTACACCGGTATTTGACTGCGGCACTCACAAACAGCCAGGTATGATCTGCAGTATGGCATCGGGATGTAAACTATGGAGACTCGTGAAGGAAGCGGCCGTGACGTTGTCTGTAGTTTTCATGCGGCTTGTACCTAATTATTATGGCAAGAACATCCTGGAAACTCTCCCGCTAATTGAACAATCGCGTCTTCATTAATCACAGGCACCTTTGTGGCTTATTAGCTGAGGTTCCTCGTCTGAACCATGCATAGCACGTAAACTGAAGGCTCTAGTCCGGAGAAGTAATTAATTGTGAGTCACTCTTTATATCGTAGATCAAAGAGTCGTAAACGGAAAGTAATTAATCATTGCAAGTCTTTATTCTTTTCATTTCGTGTAGAGCTACAAAGACTGTTCAGAGAAGGAAATACGATGATAACAGAAGTATGACACAATAAAGATAAGTCTAAGATGAATCGAATTTCCCTTCTTCCATTCTCCTTTCATACTTGCATTTTCCATTTCTCTTTTATATTGTCAACTTTCTGACTGTACGCCAGTGTTGCCAATTCAGCAGTTTTCCCGCTAAATCTAGCTTTTTTTGGATAATCGTCTCGCGGGTAAAATTATATTATTCCGCTTAGCGGGAATACTAGCGGTTTTTAATCTTTAAAGTTTCTGAAATTAAATTCATATTAGCACTATAAGCGGCTTCCGTAATTGCATTTAATTCATTCAGTGTGTGTTTTGTGAAATAATGGATGTGATAATTCCATATTATATGTTACTGTTAAAACCCGAAATCCGTCAAAACCAGTTTCAACTAGTAAAAATTAGTTTAAGCAAATAAAGATAGATAGAAAGTGAGTAGGTTTTTGTTTGGTAAAAGCCTAAAAAAAACCTAAACAAACTAAACCTAATCTGTCACAGATTCTAGATCTTATGAAAATTCGTTTTCTATCTATATATTTTTTAAAACTAGTTTTTACTAGTTGAAACTGGTTTTGCAGGATTTTGGGTTTTAACGGTAACATATATAGTGCAATAAGAATTTAAATATGTTGTGAGTGTGATAAAAGTGTTCAAAATTGCTTTATAGCGCCACATTGGGAATGATAAAAGTGTGCAATATTCGATACATTGGCGGGTGGATGCTCTATCTTGACCATTATTATTATTATTATTATTATTATTATTATTATTATTATTATTATTATTATTATTATTATTACTGAATAATAAGTATACATTAAAATCTAGAGATATTTGTTAGAAAATCGCGGGTTTTCGAAAGCCATCTAGCGGGATTATACGAACAACTGTTGGCAACACTGCTGTACGCCAGGCATGCCAGAAATCAGACTCTAAGAGTGCTATTCATAGACATTTCGCAGCACGCGCTACGAGCGTACTAAGCTAGCCCCGGCTATCCACTGGTTACTAGTACAGAATTCAAATCATATCCTATCGCGAACACTGGTTTATGAATACGAAAAACTCTGATCATCCACCGGAAGCCCGCGCTAAAAATGTCTATGAATACGAATATGTGCAGTTTTGTGCGCGGATCGCCGGTCTGTGCGGACTGCATCATTCAAGCGTTGCTCTTACCCTTTCTTAGCTGGAGGGGTGTACAGTAATCTATTCTGCGCTTCTAGGGTTGGATTAAATAGGCATTTGGACATTATAAACACACTTAGCAGAAGGAAAAAACACGGTTATTATTAGTGTCTATATTTGACAATTGTAATACAAGAAACTTTAGGCTTACTCAGTTATACTTCACAAAGTAGTGGTTTGTAAAGCATAATCTATTAATATGTTTTTTATATAGTATTTGAAGAAAAAAATATTTCAGTAATTTCGAAACAACGAAAAACGAACAAGTATTTCATTTTACGAAGTAGGTACTAATTATTTTAAAATAATAGACCCTACTTTTTCATTGTTCGTCGAGCATTATTATTTATTGGGACCAATGGTACACAAATGTTGAAGAAAATATTATACTCCCAATTAATTACATGCAGTAGGACATTGTGAAGTTTTTACACTGAAATAATTTCCTTGCTGTATATCAATATAAATTAACATTAATATTAATAAATGATATAAATTAAGCTTAGAATTTAAATTCACATATAGTTTATTTGGAAAACGTTGAGAGCAAGTATCGACAAGTTGGGAGCGTTACTGAAAGAAATTAAAAGTGTAGTTCACAAGCTGTGAAGCGACGATATTCTATTTATGTCAGGTTTAAAGGTTTATTAATGTAAGTATATTAGTATTATATAGTGACGTGAGATGGAAAATTTTTCATTATATATTTTTCCAGAAAATTTTTCCGCCTTGCAAATAGTTGCTTTCTTCGCTCCTTACAACCTCAAGAGCCTCGTATGTATTCCTACTACGAGTATATTCTCATCACTTACCAGCTTATGAAATGAAAGTCGTAAGTCGTCTAATCTTTGATGGCCGTGTTAGTACAGACTCCAAAACAACAACATTGTCAAGTTCGTTTTGCCGTGAGAGTACTGATTAAGAAATAAGCGCTGGCAATATCACATTTTGAGAACTTTACTAATCTGATCTAAACTGTCACCAAGACTATTACCTCGACATGGGCTGATGAAAGCCTTTCATTTAAAATAATTATTGTTGGCGGAGGAAAACATTATAACAATTATGTTATATGATTCGTAATTTCTCTTCTTCGTTATCTGTGAACTTTATTTATCATAACTCATAACTCATTCACAGACACAGCCAAATCAGCACCCATACTGAAACTGCATTACTGAAAGAAAAGCTGATTTGCTGATGCAGGTCTGTATAGCTCTGTCGCGTTCCCCTCCAAGGCGATTAACTCCCTCCAGGTAGGGGAATAGAAAGTGCACATCGCACAGAGGGGTTGGGGACAACTAGCCACAGAAAATTGACCACAGAGGCAACTCGCCACATAATTGAAATTCGTATCAAAATTAAAATTCAAGGCAATACTCAAATTCGCAACAATTTATAATATATTTCTATGGTAACACAAGACAAATCCAGAAGCTGTAAACTACTCGTAATTCGGAACTATGGCGGAAGAAATTCGATTCACAAAATCAGGAGGAGGCTCTGACAAATTAATATAGCTTGGCTACATGTACACGAGACTTAGAGAAAACTAGCCGTACCCGTGCGCTCCGCTGCACCCGATAGAAATAAATATAAAGTAATTACATAATTAAAATAGGACGTTTGATCCAGGGAACATTCGTGTTTGATAGAAGGATAAATCGTTTAATATGTTACTTAATTTAAATTGCATCCAAATAATTAAAATGCGATCATTTTGGTCCAGAGACACTCATTTGGTGCAATCACAATTCCTTTAACATGTTTCTTAATTTTTATTACATGCAACCATAGTTTAATGAAGATAGACATCATTTAGATTTAATGTGTATATTTTATTTTACTTGTTATAGGTTTCCATTGAATTATGGTAATAACTTAATTTTAACCCTTGTTTTCTACGTAGTCAGTAAATGGCGCTTGGTCCACTATGGTTCTGAACCCTTCAAATAACTTAAATTATATTATATTATATTATATTATATTATATTATATTATATTATATTATATTATATTATATTATATTATATTATATTATATTATATTATATCAGAAGTTACTGTAATAACATTATAGCATTATGTCCATCTAGAGAAATTACACTTTCCTATGGTAAAATAATAATTAATTATACAAATCGGTTAATTTAGCTTCCGATATTACTTCATACAAACACAGAAACATTCTCTGTAGGCTATCTTTCATAGCTTTCGATTGTTGTTGTCCAAGGCCCCTTATAGATCGAGTCATTTGTTTTTTATTTCGTTACACGGCCTTAGATGGCAGTTATTTTAATTTTAAAACTCATTTATCTCATTAAATATCAGTCCTATCAAAATTTTTCAAAGAATAAAACTTATCAGAAATCATTTTCAAAGAAACTTTTGTTATGTAACATTTTTCATAAAAATCAATAATAAGCGAGATATTTCGATTTATTTAATTCAGGCCCCCTTATAACCCCCCTTTTAAATATTGTATTTTGAATGCCATATAGCCTAAAATCTAAGTTACAACGAACTTAAATTATATTCCAATTTTCATCGAAATCCGTTCAGCCATTGTCGCGTGAAAAGGTAACAAACATACATACAGACAGACAGACAGACATACAAACAAAAATTTCAAAAAAGCGATTTTCGGTTTCAGGGTGGTTAATTATATATGTTAGGACCAATTATTTTTGGAAAATCGAAAATTACCAGAAAAAATTCGGCTACAGATTTATTATTAGTATAGATAAGAATGGAGTGGTTTGGCGCTGTGACATGCGTGGCGGGTGTAATGCAACAGTCACGTTATGAGAAGATGGAAGCAGTGTCGTCAAATAACCGTCTAAACACAAGAATCATTCTGCAGACTGGGGAAGGATTAAGGCAAAGGAATGTGTAGAGAACATGAAGGCAAGGGCGGGGACTTCCCGAGAACCAACGGCTGTTGTTATTCAAAATGAGTTACAGCGTATTGCAAGCGAAGCCAATGTGAATCTACCGAAGAAACTATCTATTAAAAAAAACTGTGCGCCGTGCCAGGAAGCTGCACCTACCACCTGAACCAAGGAATATTGACGAACTGAACGTTATAGCCGACAGATACATAGAGAGATTGGAAGGTGGTCATTCTCCTACCAAAAAGAAGCGGAAGTACATTGACATGGACAGACGAATATCACGTATAGTTGTCTATTTGTGGCGAATTGTCCCCGTTACCAATTTTCTGTGGCCAATTGTCCTAGTTCCCAATTTTCTGTAGCCAATTGTCCTAGTTCCCAATTTTCTGTGGCCAATTGTCCTAGTTCCCAAATTTCTGTGGCCAATTGTCCTAGTTCCCAATTTCTGTGGCCAATTGTCCTAGTTCCCAATTTTCTGTGACCAATTGTGCTAGTTCCCAATTTTCTGTGGCCAACTGTCCTAGTTCCCAATTTTCTGTAGCCAATTGTCCTAGTTCCCAATTTTCTGTAGCCAATTGTCCTAGTTCCCAATTTTCTGTGGCCAATTGTCCCTGTTACCAATTTTCTGTGGCCAATTGTCCTAGTTCCCAATTTTCTGTGGTCAATTGTCCTAGTTCCCAAATTTCTGTGGCCAATTGTCCTAGTTCCCAATTTCTGTGGCCAATTGTCCTAGTTCCCAATTCTCTGTGACCAATTGTGCTAGTTCCCAATTTTCTGTGGCCAATTGTCCTAGTTCCCAATTTCTGTGGCCAATTGTCCTAGTTCCCAATTTTCTGTGACCAATTGTGCTAGTTCCCAATTTTCTGTGGCCAATTGTGCTAGTTCCCAATTTCTGTGGCCAATTGTCCTAGTTCCCAATTTTCTGTGACCAATTGTGCTAGTTCCCAATTTTCTGTGGCCAACTGTCCTAGTTCCCAATTTCTGTGGCCAATTGTCCTAGTTCCCAATTTTCTGTAGCCAATTGTCCTAGTTCCCAATTTTCTGTGGCCAATTGTCCTAGTTCCCAACTTTCTGTGGCCAATTGTCCTAGTTCCCAATTTCTGTGACCAATTGTCCTAGTTCCCAATTTTCTGTGGCCAATTGTCCTAGTTCCCAACTTTCTGTGGCCAATTGTCCTAGTTCCCAAATTTCTGTGACCAATTGTCCTAGTTCCCAAATTTCTGTGGCCAATTGTCCTAGTTCCCAAATTTCTGTGGCCAATTGTCCTAGTTCCCAAATTTCTGTGGCCAATTGTCCTAGTCCCCAAATTTCTGTGGCCAATTGTCCTAGTTCCCAAATTTCTGTGGCCAATTGTCCGGAACCGCGCAGGGTTTTGGCATGCCTGCTGTACGCGATTAAGCAAAATATTGCGACTTTGCAATACATTCACTTTGATATATTTTAATCAAAAATACACTTTTTCAGTACAACTGATCTCGAAAATTTTGTTTCGCCATATCATATTGTCTATCCGTCTATCTACAGCACTTCTCTCAGCATCAGCTCGCCTCAATCAAGTGTTTACAATGCGGATTCTCAAGTTTATGAAACGTAATATTCGCACATATCAACATCAGATACAAGTCATAATAAAATGTGGACTGATCAGCAGGGCCGGATTTAGGTATAGTGCCGCCCCTAGGCAGTGCTAAAATTTGCCGCCCACCAACTCCCACAAACAGTTTATGAGCTGCTATTATACAGGTCATGTTTAGTTTAAATTAGTTTTAAATGAAATGCTACAATTTAGAAAACAATACATTACTGGAATGAAAATACATTCATCTCACTTGTGAATTACTAACATTTCCTTCGCACTTTCTTCATAAGGAAAGCATTGATGATGTCATCAAAATCGATCTGTCGAAGCACATCAGACTCGATGGAAAGAAATACATTCAAATTTAATCATTTTGAAACAAAATTGATTTATGAAAGGCAGGCTGTGGTTTATTTTTAAGCATTGGTTTTGTTTGTGGTATAATTATTACGAGTATTTCTTACTTCGATAGGAAGTATAAAGTAAATTTAAAAATAAACGCCAATCTTTGCGGAATAAACCTTTCATATCGAATTATACAGTGCACACGTTGGAAAGTGATTAAATAGTATTGTTGACGATATAATATTATATTGGAAATGTGACTGAGAGTTCTGGTTACTATTCATAGCGATAATATAATAAACATACATCCAATTTTATTTTCAACAATGCATTCTTGTTTATACAAGCAGTTAAATTTAAGCAGTTTCATAGTATAATAACGTGATATCGGCATTACACTATAACCACAGTCTAGTATATACACTCACGAAACTATGTAGTAAATATGCATCCATAGATAGTTGCTAACCACTAAGATCGCTAACATCGCCTCATTACAGATAATGCGAAATAGTACAGGCACAGTCTGTTGTTTCTAGCACCATCACAACTCAAGCTTCGTGACTGTATATACTAGACGTTGCTATAGTATGTAGTTGCGTACTTTCATTTTACTCTCGCCATGATCACGACAATGTGATAACCAGGCTTCGAGACTTTGGACCCGATACAATAAGTTTACTGAGCATGTACTATTGGTTGTTGACTCGCTGCAGGTAGATAGAGATGTGTTGAGGTAACAACGTTGCTATTTAGAGTAGAGTATGGTAGTATGGGGAAACACACAAAGTACATTCTGATAGTAATATACATTACACAATGACAATGTCAAAGGAATGTGGAAAGCATTTATTCTCCGTCTTTTATAAGCATTTCTGTTTAATTATACACAGTGTTAATGGTGGAAATAAGCATGTAGCAATTTTAATTTTTTCATTTATCCTATTGGTCGTCTTTAGGAAGTGCAGTTATAGTACCGAAATGCAATGTACTACAAGATACATTTTCAGTGTCTCAAACGTAAATCTTTTTCTGTTATCTGCCAAAGTTTGTACTGTAGAAAGCTGCGTTCTACGTCGCATGACGTGATAAGAGCAAAACGAAAAAACCTAACATCATTGTAGTCTCTAAGAGACAGTCCTTTATTCTCGGGTGTCTCTATGTCCACTAATTTGCTGTTTATGTTACACAATGCTCCATATCCGTTATTTTTACATAAAATTGATTTCCACTTCTGTTTTACACGTTCAGTAACCGGTGTACTTGGTGTCTCATTAATTCTATGCGTCATTTTCTAAATTAATTTGAGGGCTTCCGGCATCTCTTGCTCTGACTTTTCTAACCGTGTAATAGTTTCAGACACAGTCTGTATGAAAACCAAATTATTCGTCAGAACCTTCAATTTCAGAGCGTTTTCCTTTGCGTATTTGTTGGCATTCATTAACAGTACCCCCACCCACTGCACGCTTTACCACTATACTCAGTACGCAGTTATGCGGAATTCCCACTGAAGTGCTCTATCGAGTCCGAAGTCTCGAAGCCTGGTGATAACAAAACATTATCCGACTTCCACAATGTGTTCCAGAACAAACTTCAGAAAAGATTTACCAACAAGTGTTTTAAAAACAAATTTCATTATAAATGAAAATTTAAAAAAAAGAAAGAGAGAGAGAGAGAGAGAATGCCGCCTCCCTGGAAGTTGCCGCCCTAGGCAGTTCCCTAGGCCTAAATCCGGCACTGCTGATCCGAAATCGAATTACTAAAAAATTTCAAATGCTCCACGTGTCTTTTAGAGTCACAATGTTTTTGTAAATCACTACGCTTTTTAATTTTTATGTCCACTTACACACTTTATACCATAATAGGTCTATATTTTCGTCCTTGGTTGAAAAATAATCATATCCGGACTCTTTTACAAGCATAGGCAAATTTACAGATTTGATTGGCGGCACTTTTTAAACAAAAATAGGCATGCGTGTTGAAACAATCTATTAGAATGCAGTAAACAATACAAAACCCGCACTCATCAAACTCCGAAAGAACAGAACTCTTTTAAAATGCAGTTTTTCATTTTGCATACGAACATGAAGGTACATTAGTAAAGTAAACAGCTAACATCATCCTATATCACATATCACCTTCCTTCGCAAGTCTTTCGTGGCTCCGACTTAAAGAACGCAGAACTTTACACTCTTTGTCTTTACTCTTTCGAATTCTGCACACCTTAACATCAAATTACCTTTCTTCTCGTTTCTCTTATCTGTACTCTAACCACGACGTAAATACCAGATCACTTATCTGTGGCACGCTAAGTATACCTCTTCATAGAACATCTTGTTATTCATCGCGTCAATGGAATTCCTTGTCACAAAGTATTAGGAGCTGCAAGACAACAAACATCTTTAAGAACAGCTTAAAAGACAACCTTATTAGCATTTCACTCCAAGCATACTGATTTAAACTATCACTGACTACATTGTTACTTCTTTCTTTAGACATCATCCTGATTGTGCTGTATTTTCAAAATTGTCTCATAATAATCTCTTTCTATTATCTAATATTATTTGAAATATATTAACATTCTATGTATTTTAGTTTAATTCTGCTACACAGTTTATTTCAGTGTTTAATTAATAGTTCATAGTATTTTGTTGTTTAATTCGTAAATAACTCTTGCATACATGTAACTCTCATCTAAATCAAATTGTTGAATTCTTTGTAAGTTCATGCATATGTATATACACTTTTTGCTGGTTGAGTGGAAGAGAAGGCCTTACGGCCTTAACTCTGTCAGCTAAAATAAATCATTATTATTATTATTATTATTATTATTATTATTATTATTATTATTATTATTATTATATCCTGTGTTTCCTAAACCTGCAGCCGCCACTAGGCATTGTTTTGGTATCTCAACGTTATTACCTACTCTTGAGGCAACTAAGCCAGAAGATAATAAGATAGAATGGCCAGGGCGGTAATGATAATAATAATAATAATAATAATAATAATAATAATTATTATTATTATTATTATTATTATTATTATTATTATTATTATTATTATTATTATTATTATTATTATTATTATTATTATGGAAAACCGATAAATATCTGCTTTCCTACTGGGAGTCGAACCCTGAGACCTCCGTGTACGCTATTACTACAAACACAGCATATAAACATTATTTTGAAATGACATTTGTTGTTTATAGACCTACTTATATTTGCAGTAATCGATTACAATTACTACGAAATGTTACTACATTTTATTAAATTTGTGCCGAGATGACGAAAAAACCTTCAAGTAAGGCATTTGTCCGAATGTAATAAATTAAGTTGCAAAGTTACAGTAATGAACGTTGAAATTCAACGGTAAATCCCTAATGGTGAAAATGTTTTATATGCAACCTCATTTTATTATCCTTGATTCATATTATTAGCGGATACAACATGATGTCTTAATAAATAATCTCTTCCAACCAAGTTGCACGCCGAGTTCTGCAAGAAACGCTGGATGTTTCCGCTTCATTACGCATATTATTTACGATTTAATCCCACAAGTAACGCTCATGTAAGCTAAATTAATGTGTATTATCAATTAAAAGCTAAGTGGAAGAATTTTAATACTTTACATGCACAAGACGGTTAAATTCAATGTAATGCATGTCTTACATTAAGCGCACTTCACTGGACTTATTAACCAGGTCTCTATTTTTTTTTATTTTAGCATGAAACGGAGAATATTTATCGTTTCTTCGGTTAAGTACATAATTACATCCAATTCTACATATCATCTCCATATATTAAAATTTAGAACGCAGCTGTGAGAATCAACAACTTCACTTGCTTTTAATTGATTTTGTCCTGCTCTAGAAATTGGAAGTTCCGTGATACGTACAGAAGTGAGCCAAATGTTATTCAGAATATTTCGTTTATATGACGTCATTTCATTTTCGACCAATGAAATGTAATGAAATTTTGAATTCCAACCAATCACACTCACACTTTGCGATAATGTTTGCAGCTAGATTTATCGCTATCAATTTATCGCATGGTCGTTCTTCTGTTTAGTCGTTGTCGCCAACTGTTTCCGCGTAAGTTGATGATCATGAATACATTAAGATGCAACTACACGGTTAAACTCTTCTTTCAACTTTAAAACAATGAATGCAAGATTGATATTTAATATTAATTAATATATTTACGCAGTGAAGACGACATTCAAAACGGCGCACCATGTAGACACAAAATCTTCATGCATCTTAATTGAAAGTATCTTTTAAATTTGATTCTTTCAATATTCTTCCCAGATTGCACGCATACACGATTGGAATATTGAACTGTCTAGATGCAGCTTTAGTTCCGTTACACACTACAGCGAGAATACGTTTGTCGAGCTATAAAAAATGCTTTCTTGTAGCACTGATTGTAACGGTCGAAATAAGGCACAGCTGACATTGGTCCTGTTCCCACAGGTAACTTAACCTATATAACTGTAGCCTATAAAATTTGTACTTTGTGAATGAAATGAAACAATTAATAGAAAGTCAGATGTTCAAATTTATATAACATCATCGCATATCAAACCCAAAGACCTTGCATAAAAAGACCTTTGATAAAAACTGCCTTCCATATGGCGTAATAAAATTCGTGTTTTAATTAGGCCTATCTATACAGAGATGGCTTCACTGTGTAGCAACATGTCTCGCTGTGAATACATAAGCATTGGTATATAGCTGTCCCCACTGTTAGTGTTAAATTAAATTATGATTTCAGCAGATAATGAAAATGTATTTATGTTATAATAATAAGAGAAAAGTGCAGTACATGTAATTAACAGTGTTAAACCTGTATTTCGCTTTTCGCAATTGGCATTACTGAATAATAACATCGAATTTCTTTATTGCAGTAATCGATATATATCTACGAGTATTTCAACTTCACAATGTTTGAATAGGTTAAGTATTCGTTAATATACAATTATTAACATTTTGTGATCGAATTTTAGGGATATAGGCTTCGCTCGTGGATTTATCGGTAAATCTCAGACCTCTCGTGACATTACTACAAATAATTTCCACGCGAACGTCTCTCACCCAATGAACAAGTTTATGGATAGTCAACTAACCAATGAGAATCCTATTGCTGATAGTCAAACGTATGGTGTTATAATAGCTATTTATGCAACAAGTTGCGAAATAATAGCGTTTTAAGCACGAGAAGTGAAGATTGTCAACATGGCGCATGCTTAAAACGCTAGTTTCGCACGTGTTTCATACAATATTTTTAAACAGTCGCCCGAGAATCCCTAATGTATTTATGTTTTAAAGAGAATAAAATTGTTGATTCGTTCTCTCGCAATGACGAACTTCTGATGTTAAAGACGAAAGAGTATTACCACAGTCTAGTATATATACTCACGAAGCTCAATACGTAGTAAACATGCATCCATAGATAGTTGCTAACCACTAGGATCGCTAATATCGCCTTATTACAGACAATGCGAAATAGTACCGGCACAGTCTATTGTTTCTAGCACCCTCACAACTCAAGCTTCGTAACTGTATATACTAGACTGTGGTATTACATTCGTATGGAAAGATATAGACTTCACGGCCTTCGGATATGTAGTAGGCTATTGTTTTGCTGGTTCTTAGGAAGTTGCTTAAGTGGAATTCTGCTTGTCATGTAATTTTGGAACATACAATTATTACAACAAAAGTGATAAGCCTAAATATAATTAGGAAAATGAGTGATTCGGAAGTGAGTAATGTATATATCAAATATTCAAATGTTGTAATTTTCAATTTAAATAGTTGTGTTGTGAATATTTATAATAAATAAATACGTAGTTGGAATTTATGTTTTTAGTATTTCTAAATAGCGCGCTTAAAAGTAGTTTTAGGCATGGAAGTTCACTTTTAAGCACGCTAATTTATGTATGCGGAAATCAATTACTTTTCGATACTAAAATGAGAATCGAAAATTTGTCATTATGAAACGACTGTATAAAAAAATATTTGGTAATAATTTATCTTACGTCCAGATGATCATTCCAAGGAGCTTCCTATTCATATCATCTCTGCTTTCGATTCGATTATTGCTCTCGAAGTTATTAGGCTAGCGATTAGCACAAAGCCACAGTCTAGTATATACAATCACGAAGCTTGAGGTGATTTTTTGCATTTCTCGTGATACAATGCTCCAAGCGGTTAGCAACTGAGAGTACTAGGAACAATACCCCCGTGCGATTGTAGCGATCCTAGTGGCTAGCAACTAAAGTTCAATTGTCATTGGATGCATATTCCCTACGTATTGACCTTCGTGACTGTATGTACTCGTACTAGACTGTGACAAAGCGCTAAGCAAACATAGCAAAATTTGGATGTGGAAATATAGAACGAATATATGAAGTTATAGATGATTTAACACTAACGAACACTAAAAGAAATAATAAATGAGGATAAAAGATTCAGTGCACTGATTGCTGCGGGAGTCAAATTACAGCGAACGACGGATATCTCGCTATAACCTAGAATTCAGCGGTTCCCAAACTTTGTCGACTCTCAAACCACTTTCTGAATTGAACGAATCCCTTATTAATAGGCCCATTTAACAAACTTAAAGTAATTTAAAGTTGCTGTAGTTACGGTAAATAGATCTACTGTCTTCGCGCTACGAGTTGGCGCGTGGAGTGGATAGGCGGGACGGGGGAACTTTACGCTGCACTCTGACCTGAAAACTTCAGTCCACTTACTTGGCTACAAGGGAACGGAGTCAGACATACAGGGACATCACTTTATTTTTACCAACATTTTTAACATTAGCCTGGCTATACTCGGAAACACTGTTACCCCCTTCCATTACAGGAGTTTGGTGTTGCTAGTGCAATATGTAAACAAATCATTTTACTAGCTATAGGAGGAGAGAAAAGTAGTGTATCCATTTATGTTACAGGGAAATACGATATTACGATTTTCAGTTTGTTTATTACTTTTACGATATTTTATCAAAATGCAGTAGAGTAGTAACAGTTTTTTTTTTCACAAACTTAACTCTTTAGGCGGTTGTATTCATTATACAATGGCTACTTTACTCAGCATATTACCGTACTTTCAGTAACTCTAATCTTCACTTCTGCTCAGTCCACACAGATCAAGTTATTCAGTCATGCTACACACCGTACCTGTGCGAAATAAGCAGGGCCAGGTGTTTTTGGGGATCGCGAAAATCACGACATAATAGATATACAATAGATTTTTACTAATTTTTACGAATTAAGTGATTCTGATTAATAATATGCGGATAAAACAATCGCGACAAATCGCGAAATAGGGTTCTAATAGCGAAATATGAACACATTCGCGAATTATTATTATTCCGTCGTTTTATGGCGAATTTCATATTCCGAGTTCTTTTTTAGGACTTTTCTTCTTTTGAATTTGTTATACATTCAAGTAGGCTACATTACATGATATTCTAGGTATTCTGATTACATTAGTGAACTCAAAAGACGGAGAATTCAACATTTCACCAATAATTTGAAAGTGTTAATTTGAGGGCTGTAAGTTTTTTTTTTTTTTTCGTGTTTAATGAATGTGTGTTAAATACAGTCTCAATCCAACAAATATTGTCTATTGGCCATATCGTACCTTTACAGAATCCAACTAACCTTTAATATTAATTATTTGGAAAGTAATATTCATACTGAGTTAATACTCCAAATTCAAAATAATTGTATTTTCCAAAATTTCCATTAATACCTGCCAAGAGTACAAATCAATCTCCAACAATCTCCGCCGACACCAATATTAAAAAACACAAATGATAACATTAATCTCCATAAATGCCTGCCCCTGGAAATAAGCTTCAATAATACAGGCTGTTTCTTCTATAGAAAACGCAACCATATTTCTGAAACACACTATACTCTGTACTATTTACTTCACTACATTGTCTATTGGCCATATCGCACCTTTACAGAATCCAACTAACCTTTAATATTAATTATTTGGAAAGTAATATTCATACTGAGTTAATACTCCAAATTCAAAATAATTGTATTTTCCAAAATTTCCATTAATACCTGCCAAGAGTACAAATCAATCTCCAACAATCTCCGCCGACACCAATATTAAAAAACACAAATGATAACATTAATCTCCATAAATGCCTGCCCCTGGAAATAAGCTTCAATAATACAGGCTCTTTCTTCTATAGACAACGCAACCATATTTCTGAAACACACTATACTCTGTACTATTTACTTCACTGCTAGCAGACTTCGAATTCAAGAGCGGTCGTAAGTTTGTGTCTCTCACGGGAGCAAGAACATTAGTGAAAGGGGTGGAAGTCAAGTACATTCAGAAACGCAGGTACAATAAGAATGCAAGTAAAAATAAAGTGATGTCCCTGTATAAGATTCCGCATATTCAGTGTTGTTGTCGCTATTACTATCATCACATTTTTTTTTAAATTGTTGGACTATCATATGTCCATGATAATCAACTGTTGCTGTTCCCGCCTTTTATATTAACTCGCATCTCTCGACAAGCAAAGAGCTCCGTCCGGATAGACAACAATGAGTCTGTTGGACTCATTTACAGTAGTCAAAATTCCCGTAACATTTTTTAACCTGTCAGTACTTGGGAAACGTTAGGTGTCTATCCGTATCTCGTCCATGTACAAAATCGGTTTACCCTCTTCCCTAACCTTTTCTATTTTCTGTAGATATCTTCACCTCAAATTTATAGTGTTTTCCCCTTCAATTAAACATTTTCTTCTCAATGTACACTTCTTCCACTCGAAACCCCTTTTCCTTCAGTATTCGTCTTAATGTTGCCTTCCATTTGAAATAAATTCTCTCTTGTAATACGGGAAAAAGTTTCTTGCAGCTTGGTACTACCCTTTTTTTACTTGACCGTTTAACGACACTATATCAACTGCTAGATTATTTAGCGTCGATAGAATTGGTGATAGCGAGATGGTATTTGGCGAAAGAGGCCGAGGATTCGCCATTGATTATCTGACATTCGCCTCGCCTTCCTGTTGGGAAAAACCTCGGAAAACCCCAACCAGCTAGTCAGCCGAAGCGGGAATCGAACCCACATCCGAGCGCAACTCTGGATCAGCAGGCAAATGCACTATCTCCTGAGCTGCGCCGGTGGCCATCTTTCTTGTTTATCAACCTCCGGTCAAAGTCATCTACATTTGCGTTTCAGTAATCTGGACGTTTCTGTCCCCATTCCCCAAGTGTCGACAACGCACTTTCTTCTGTGCAGTCTTTCATTTCAATCATTATACGCTGTATCGTTCTGGTGGCTAGATTACAGTACTTTTCTGCCTTTGCTGTTGAATTCTTTAGAGGAATGCGAAAGCATTGTTGTTCTTTCACAGAATTATTTTACATTTGAAATAATATTTCTTTCTTCGCTATAGATTGTCAATCCTTGTTTCCTCTTTGTCGACATATTTACCATTAATAAATCAAAAACTGCTAGCTATATAAGCCTAAACTAAAAGTATACAATAACATAAATTCCATTAACTGTATTATTATCAAGATTATTAACACTAAAAGCAAACGATAACTGAAGCAATGCAAAGACTTGCGGTATATTGAAAACAATCGTCCTGCTGAAACTAAAAAAACAACACAATAAAACGCCACTATTATTCCACAAGTCGCAAACACTCTCAGACACGTGTAGTAGATGTTTGTAAAACAGGAATATTGTTGTGAACAGCGCAGTGCGCATGCGCGACGGTTTCTCCTCCGCCCAGTCTAAGTACTTCAGGCGACTTCTCCTGGCGTGACAACAGTACCTTAGAAGTCCCCATTTAAGTTGTGTGGGTATAAAGGGAAGAATTGTGACGGTGTGGTGTATGGTTCCTGGGGTAGCTCAGTCGTAGAGCATTCACGCGCTAAGCGAAGGGTCCCGAGATCAATGCCCGGCCCCAGAACAATTTTTACCTTGAAATTATTCAAGCCTGTTCACAGGAAGCTTCTACCTGAAAGTCAGATTTGCATATCAATTCACTGTTTGCCGAAAAGTTTTGATTTCAGGAAACATTGTACATGAGTTTGAGATTTTGAATGTTTTTGCTGTGCACTACACAAATGATTTAAGTAAGCAAATCCATACTTACTCCAAACCTCATTTTTGTTAGAAAACAATTAGCATGGCCAGCAAAATAACCTGTTTGAAATTTCACAATCCGCTAACCATCCTACATTTTCATATTGTGAAATAGAAAAATGTCTAGTGTACTGCCCGCTTTTTGTTTTATATTGTTGCACTAAATTTGGAAGTGACGGGGAAGGTCTACCTTATTCACTATATGTAATTATTTCTCTTCTAGTGGGCGAGAAAAGAATGATTTTTGCAAAAGATACTTTACAGTATACATTTTCAAGTGCTATCATCATTAAATAAGTAATTTAAATTGTTCACCTGCGCGGGCACAGCTATGAACCCTAATAAAACCTAAACACAGTAAATTCACTCACACACATCAAACACAATATTTTATCATTCTACAATTAACAAGTTGAACTGCCTGTATACAGAACGACCTGCGAGCTCGAGAGAAGCGCGTATCCCCACCACTCCACCATGCGCGCGCAGAGAATTATAGCAGTAACTCTCAACCGAGGATGTTCTTTTGTACGAGCTGGACAACCAAACCAGACCTCATTCCACTTCGTCAGTCAGAGCGTACGTTATAAAACGAAAGCCGTTCTAAAATGGTAATAAATTAAAAATTGTCTTGAACTATATATGTCAACTTCCAATGAAATTACCACGCATTTAAATTGTGATAAATTAAAATTATTGTTGCATTATATAAAACAACTTAAAATAAAAAAAATTAGATTACCGAATTTACAGGGTGTCCAGCGCACACCTTAAACATCCGCATTATACGCTCCTGGCATTAAGATGAATCAAGACCTACTTAAGAAGTACTCAAACTCAAGAAAGACTGTGTAATTTAAGTTTGTTGTCAACCGAAAAGGAGTTAGTGCACAAAATGAAGAACAAAGACTCATTTTATAATGTTGTGATTGAAAAGTTCGCATCATAAGAAAGAAGAATACAACTAATGTTTAAATGAAAGAGGTACGTATTTGAATTACTAAATCCATGGAAGTGTTATTAATTGGGGGCGGATGTTGATGAAAAGTCATCTTATTAATATTCGCATTATAACGATTACATTTATCTTTTGAAGAGGTGGAAATATTCAAATACCTGGGAGCAACAGTAGCAAATATACAGACGTGGACAAATTATTAGCAAAATTGAAGATTTGTATTATATATTTTTACAAAATATGATTCTTCAATTTAGACTACAGTTGACATTTTTGTGTATTTCTAAATAATTAGCCAAATTGAAGATTTGTATTGTATATTTTTCAAAATTTAACTCTTCAATTTGGACTACATTTAATATTTTTGCATATTTACAAATTATTAGCAAAACTGAAGGTTTTTATTGTATATTTTTACAAAATTCGATTCTTCAATTTGGACTACAGTTGACATTTTGGATATTTCCAAATTATTAGCAAAACTGAAGATTTTTTTTTTTATATTTTTACAAAATTTGGCTCTTCAATGCAGTTGACATTTTTGCTAATTTATAAATTATTAGCTAAATTGAAGATTTTTATTATATATTTTTACAAAACTTGACTCTTCAATTTAAACTACAGTTGACATTTTTGCATATTTCTGTCTACTGTAATGATGGAAATATGCAAAATTGTCAACTGTAGTTTAAATTGAAAAGTCAAATTTTGTAAACAGAATTATCATAAAAATCGTCAATTTTGTTAATAATTTGTCCACGTCTGTAAATGATACTCGGGAGGAAATTAAACACAGAATAAATATGGGAAATGCCTGTTATTATTCGGTTGAGAAGATTTTATCATCCAGTCTGCTGTCAAAAAATCTGAAAGTTAGAATTTATAAAACAGTTATATTACCAGTTGTTCTTTATGGTTGTGAAACTTGGACTCTCACTTTGAGAGAGGAACACAGGTTAAGGGTGTTTGAGAATAAGGTGCTTAGGAAAATATTTGGGGCTAAGAGGGATGAAGTTACAGGAGAATGGAGAAAGTTACACAACACAGAACTGCACGTATTGTATTCTTCACCTGACATAATTAGGAACACTAAATCCAGACGTTTGAGATGGGCAGGGCATGTAGCACGTATGGGCGAATCCAGAAATGCATATAGTATTAATTGGGAGGCCGGAGGGAAAAAGACCTTTGGGGAGGCCAGACGTAGATGGGAGGATAATATTAAAATGGATTTGAGGGAGGTGGGATACGATGATAGAGACTGGATTAATCTTGCTCTGAATAGGGACCAATGGCGGGCTTATGTGAGGGCGGCAATGAACCTCCGGGTTGCTTAAAAGCCAGTAAGTAAGTAAGTATGTAAGTATTAACAACATTAAGTACCGGTAATGAAAAAAAAGTTTTAATAAGGTTTTCAATTATTTGCAAAAAGGTTATTTACATTTGGCTGCATTGTTGAAAGTGATATCTTATCAAACATAATAATATGAGTATTTTATTTAGGCCTACTTTATTTTTAGGTAAACTGTTTTAATGCATTATGTTAATATTGGAGATCCTAATTTTTTTAGTTCATTGGTGTGGTATGAATTAGCGCTGTATAACTATTACTGTATTGCTGGGGCAATATGGAGGAAACAGCGGGCTCTTCAGATGTCCCTAATTTCTCGGACTATAACTATGAATAATCGAAGGGCACAGACCCAAAGGCGACCAACTCACAATTTTGTATTGTTCATTATTAAGCCTTTTTCCAAAACTATACATTGTTGTTATAGATTAGTGATATGTTTTTGTATTTATTCAATGTAAAGAAATTAAAGTAAATCGTGAAACCAATCATTTTTATCAGGATCCTCTTAATTTAAACTCTCATTTACTCATTTTGTAATTGTGGGTTAGTCGCCTTTGGCTTTGAGCCCTTCAATCACATTATATATTTTGTAATAACTTTAAAAAAATTAAATTTGGCAATACCAGAATAGATGTTTACTTGAATAATGGTTTGAAATTAAGTATGCAGAAACAATAATGAATGAGTAAAATAAAAACAACACATTATATGCTGTTTAATTGATTCCATTTGTTTGTTTACAAAGCTTCACAAGAGCTTCCATTCAGAGCAAACAATGAAACCAAGGATAGTGACAATCGAGAAAACTATGTAGAACTGTTACGTAATTGGCTCAAAAGAATAAATGCTTATCAGATCAGTTAGAAACAGTTTTTCGAGATGTTTCAAGTGATATATTCTACAAGGCTCGAATTAAGAAAAAATGTCCTCACTGGATTCAAACTACAGACTGTTATCTATCAGAAGAGGTGTATTGTGTATGAAAGTTTTTAGATTTTTCAATAATATTTTATACATACAGTATAATAAAACAGGATTCCTTTGATTGAGGTTCTGACTGATACGTACATCTATTATCAGGCAGTAGGCCTATATCTCACTTGACGAAATGTATAAGAGAAAGAACAATATTGTTTGTATGCATCTCAAGTCTAACTAGTGTAATATGTAGCTAGTCGGCAATGTATGCAATAGAGAGGGAAAGGAACTGGCCACCTTACCCCATTATCTCCTGGCCTAGTTGCTTCACAAGTGATATCACTTGTGAGGTTCAGACCTGTCTTCGGGCAGTTGACTGAGCAACAACAATAAAATAGGTTTACGGTGCGCAAACTCAGGAAATAATGTCCTCACTGGCTTCGAACTACTACTAATTACACGGTATTTATAATTTTTCAAACCTCAAACTCAGGAAATTACGTCGTCGGCGATTCCATAGATGAACCTTAAACACTACAACATAACTGTCGCCATTTGAAGAGTCCACTGCAAGAATGATGGATGTCACTTTCTTGTCGAAAATGAACCAAGACTGTCAATGCATAGCTTAAGACATATAGAATATACATAGAGAGTTATATGGCATTAACATTGATAGTCATTGTTCAGTAATGATCGGAAAATCTCAGTTAAGTTTTGAGCGCTAATCATTTCAAACTTTCAATTGCTTCTCCTGCAAAATGTATTCCAAATGACATCCATCATTCTTGCAGTGGACTCTTCTTCATTTGTTATGTTCGGATATTGTGAAAGTGTTTATTTGTGTATGCCTACCTACTTCACTTTATGTGATTCGGTTTAAAAAGTAGGTACGCCAACGGCACGTGGTGTTCCCAAGCGATCACTCATCCAAGTACTGACCATGCTGAAAGTTGCTTGACTTCGGTGATTTGACGAGAGCTTGTATTTTCAACATGGTCTGGCCACTATCGCTAGAGGGACACAAAGTGCAGTTTCTCCCATATATGGTTAGATAATTTAAATCAGTCTCATTTGGTATAGAAATATATAAGCTAACTATCATACGAAATAAAAATACTGTGTATATATAAACAAATTTTCAAAACTTGTACACTTTTTATCTCTTACGCATGACACGCGTAGCCTAATATTACTATATTAAACTGAAGTGTGTCCAAATAGAGCGGTCAGGGTGGTCGCCTTTTGTGGTGTGTGTCATTGGTTAATAGGTGGTAATTCGAAATTTCTGAAGCACCCAGGGTTTCGTGCACTTATTTAGTGTTTGTCAATGACAGATAACACAAGCCGAGGAAGGCCAGGCGTTACGTCAGCCCATGACCTTTTTTGTTGTTTATGGTGAAAGACTGTCCGAATGATGGGGAAAATAGAACTGGTCGATGATTGGAATTTGAAAACTAGTGAAGGTCGAAGTTATTATTTTCTCTAGGAACTTCCTTAAAGCCATTTGTAAGTGAGTAATTTTGTTAATAGCTCAGAAACTAATTGACTCACAAAAATGAAACTTCACCACATCGTTATCTATCACAGTGGTATTTAATCTTTCTTGCTACCGTACCTCCTAATTATTTTCTAACAAAAGACATTATTATTATTATTATTATTATTATTATTATTATTATTATTACTATTATTATACCTAATTTAATTTGAAAATATCAGCCAACAGGAAAACGTTCGTCTGTCTGGAAGAATTCTAGATTAACAATGAAACCGGAACAGGCCACTGGGCCTAAATTCCTGATTTGTTTGATGATAATGATGATGATGATGATGATGATTATTATTATACCCAATTTAATTTCAAAATATCAGCCAACAGGAAAACGGTCGTCTGCTTGGAAGAATTCTAGATGAACAATGAGATCGGAACAGGACACTGGGCCTAAATTCCTGATTTGTTTGATGATAATGATGATGATGATAACGATTATTATTATTATTATTATTATTAATATTATTATTATTATTATACCCAACTTAATTTCAAAACATCAGCTAACAGGAAAACGGTAGTCTGCCTGGAAGAATTCTGGATGGACAATGACATCGGAGCAGGCCACTGGGCCTAAATTCCTGATTTATTTGATGGTAATGATGATGATAATGATAATGATAATGATAATGTTTATTATTATTATTATACCCAATTTAATTTTAAAATATGAGCCAATAGAAAAACGGACCCATGTTGGCCACTTCGAAGAATTCTAGATGAACAATGAGACTGGAACAGGCCACTGCGGTCTAAATCTTTGATTTGTTTGATGTTAATGATTATTATTATTATTATTATTATTATTATTATTATACCCAATTTAATTTTTAAATATGAGCCAATAGAAAAACGGACCCATGTTGGCCACTTCGAAGAATTCTAGATGAACAATGAGACTGGAACAGGCCACTGCGGCCTAAATCCTTGATTTGTTTGATGTTAATGATTATTATTATTATTATTATTATTATTATTATTATTATTATTATTATTATTATTATTATTATTATTATTAGTATTATTATTATTATTATACCCAATTTAATTTTAAAATATGAGCCAATAGAAAAACGGACCCATGTTGGCCACTTCGAAGAATTCTAGATGAACAATGAGACTGGAACAGGCCACTGCGGCCTAAATCCTTGATTTGTTTGATGTTAATGATTACTATTATTATTATTATTATTATTATTATTATTATTATTATACCCAATTTAATTTTAAAATATGAGCCAATAGAAAAACAGACCCATGTTGGCCACTTCGAAGAATTCTAGATGAACAATGAGACTGGAACAGGCCACTGCGGCCTAAATCCTTGATTTGTTTGATGTTAATGATTATTATTATTATTATTATTATTATTATTATTATTATTATTATTATTATTATTATTATACCCAATGGACAATGGAAGTTGGCCGCATCTCCCGAGACCTCAACCGCCGGTCCAATTCTGCCCAAAGGTGCTCAATGGGATTGAGATCAGGACTCTGTGCAGGCCAGTCCAACCGGTGAACATTATTGTCTGCATACCATTGCATAGTAGCCGCCGAAACGTGGGGCCAGCTTCATTGTCCAACTTATTGCCATGTTGCAAGAGGAATGGCGACGCATTCCAGTGGATACCCTACACAAACTACACGGCCTACTTGATGAAAGGCCACCGCACTGAATGTGGCAACGCCGCTACAATGCATTTGTGGGGGCCGACATCTGTCACATTATAGTCTGCTTGAATGTAAAATGTTTCTAAATTCTATCATGAAATAAAAGTAGATTCTCAAACTTTGTTGGATATGTATTCATAAAACATTAACCATGTTGTATCAGTGAGCAAATTAAAGACGATTCCAGCATATAGCCTACTTAATATCTCACAATTAAGGAAATAATTCAGTTTTTAACGCCATGTAGACACGATAATACGTTTCATTATTATTGTCCGAAATAATTTTATGAGCTTTACAAATAATAATAATAATAATAATAATAATAATAATAATAATAATAATAATAATAATCATCATCATCATCATGATAATAATGATAATACAAAATTGAGGTAACACAAGTCATTTTCTTGCGGGTCAGAAGACTGAACTTAAAACATAACATTAATTAATTAAAAAAGACATTATCCGTAATTGTTACATTTTTATTTAATAGGGTTCGGAAACTCATTCCATCAAGAACTGATGGAAAAACTATTTTGGGCAACTACTAAAATGTACATAGGCCAAATAGAAATTAATGGGAAGAAATTCAAATAGAATCTACTGAGTCATTTATATTCGAACTCACACTTTCTAAAGTCGAAACTGCAATGAAAAACCTGAAAAAGTACAAGTTTTCAGCTATAGATCAAATTCCAGCAGAATTAATACAAGAGGGCGGTAGCGCATTATCTAGCGAAATTTATATGCTTGTATTAACTATTTTGGAAAAAGACATTGTACCAGAATAATGAAAGGAGTCCATAATTGTACCTATCTTTATAAAAGGGGAAAAGACTTACTGCAGTAACTTTCGAGGAATTTCACTTTTGTTGACTTCGTACAAAATGTTGTCCAATATTCTTTAGAGAAGATTAACTCCTTACTTAGATTAAATTAATGGGGATCATAAGTGCAGTTTTATGAGTAATATGTCGACTATAATTGACCATATTTTTTGTATTCGACAGATACTGGAGAAAAAATGGGAGTACTGTATAAGGGTAAAGTACATCAATTATTCATGGATTTCAAAAAGGCATATGACTCGGTTAAGAGAGAAGTGTTATATAATATTCTTATTGAATTTGGTATTCCAAAGAAACTAGTTTGATTAATTAAAATGTGTCTCAGTGAAACGTACAGCAGAGTCCGTATAGGCCAGTTTCTGTCGGATGCTTTTCGAATTCACTGTGGGCTAAAGCAAGGAGATGCACTATCACCTTTACGTTTTAACTTTGCTCCAGATTATGCCATTAAAAAGTCCAGGATAACAGAGAGGGTTTAGAATTGAACTGGTTACATAAACTGCTTCCTTATGCGGATGACGTGAATATGTTAGGAGAAAATTTACAAGCTATTAGAGAAAACAAGGACATTTTACTTGAAGCAAGTAAAGAGACAGATTTGGAAGTAAATCCCGAAAAGACAAAGTATATGATTATGTCTCGTGACCAGATATTATACGAAATGAAAATATAAAAATTGGAAATTTATCCCTCAAAGAGGTGGAAAAATTCAAATATCTTGGAGCAGCAGTAACAATTATAAATGACATTCGGGAGGAAATTAAACACAGAATAAATATGGGAAATGCCTAATATTATTCGGTCGATTGAGAGGCTTTTGTAATCAGTATGTTCTCAAAAATCTGAAAGTTAGAATTTATACCGGTTTTTACCAGTTGTTCTGTATGTTTGTGAAACTTGGACTCTCATTTTGAGAGAGGAACAGAGATTAAGGGTATTTGAGAATAAGGTGCTTAGAAAATTATTTGAGGATAATAGAGATGAAGTTACAAGAGAATGGAGAAAGTTACACAATGTAGAACTGTACGCATTGTATTCTTCATATTCGTATTAGGAATATTAAATTCATACGTTTGAGATGGGCAGGACATGTAGTACGTATGGACGAATCCAGAAATGCATATAGAGTATTAATTGGGATGCCGGAGGGAAAAACACTTTGGGGAGGCCGAGACATAGAGGGGAGGATAATATAAACTGTATTTGGGGAGGTGGGATATGATGGTAGAATCTGGATTAATCTTGCACAGCATAGGGACCGATGGCGGGCTTATGTGAGGGCGGCAATGAACCTCCGGGTTCCTTAAGAGCCATTTGTAAGTAAGTAAGAAAGTAAGGGTTCTGAAATTTATCATGGAATTCTACACAATATTTGTAATTTTCCCTCTTTGCCAGAGCAGCTAGTACTTGCAAGATCATTTTAAATTTTGCAGTACGCCTAATTGTTGAGTAGTAGGCTACGACAGATATTATTTGTTTACAAATATCGAACACTGGTTTGCCACAAGGGCAGACATCTGTAACTAATGTACTAAGATTTTCATCCTCATGTGATCCTTGTTCCACCAATTTAACTACACCTACCTTTCGTTAAAATATCAACATGTCTGAAATGACAAAGAATTATGTATGTGAAATTATCTCTACATACATAGCTACTTCAGGTAAAGATTAATATTACTGATGACAGTGATATCTTCTGTAAGCAGTCTTCCAATCTGCCACAAATCTGAGCCCCCATGTAACGTTGCCGCAATTACAACGCGGTGGCCTTCCAATCAAGTAGGCCGTACACAAACTAGTGGAGAGCATGCCTCGAAAAATCGAAAAATCGATGGAGAATTGGGAGGAAAATTTAAAAGGTACGCAAAACGCGTCCTTGCAAGGGGTCGGGGGCTGTACAAAACTAAATATGTGAGCTCCAAGCCTGTTGGCCACTAGTCTCACTCCGGGTTACGCTGCTCCCCTGAGGGAGCTCTAGAAAATTTTGAAGGGGAAGCCGAAATTGGACGTAACCTCTTAGGTACCACATACGCGGGGGGGGGGGGGGACTGACTTTGATCAATTGATCACGGAACGGGGCGAGGAGTTGGTTGGTGTTTGCCTTTAGAATAGCAAGACGCCGTCATCTGTTATTCGATGACAAAGCACGTGAAGGCCGTCGGAAGAAGCGCCGTGAAATCTAATCTGCAATTTGAGAGTTCCCTGTCCTTTCAATTTGCGACTTATTGAGTTACCTCGTATATTTAATAGACTATTTATATTATCCGAACTAGGGCATACATCGTTTATAATAAGAGTGGAATGTATATGGGGAAGGGCATATAGGTCCGTGGCCCATTTCTTATAGGGCTCATCCCGACATTTGTCTTACGCCTGAGGAAAACCACGGAATACCTTAGGCGAGATGAGTTGTCTCATGTATAAGAGACTAGCCAATTTGGCTATTATGTAGGAGGTGATTGCTGTCATGAGCCTTGTTGAATCGTCTCAATTTTGAGACAAGCCATTTGGCTATATGATGGCTCAATTACGAAGAGGGGGAGAGATGTAATTAGTTGATTAATTTAAAGTCATTAGGGAGATTAATGGGGATATGAGTGCAGGTCCGTGGCCCATTTCTTTTAGGGCTCATCCCGACATTTGTCTTAGCGCCTTAGGAAAACCACGGAAAAACCTTAGGCAGGATGAGTTGTCTCAATATCAGAGACTAGCCAGTTGGCTCTTAGGTTGAATGACTCTATGAATCGATGGATATATACTAGCCAATTGGCTCTATGATACTTCCATCTATCCACAAAAGTAGATATTGTTAGGGAGGGATTTTGTTTAGCCCAGTTAAGACAAGGTCATTTTAAAGCGGTTGCACTATCCAAGGAGTCTCATGGAGTTGAGTCGTGGCTACCAAAACCTGGGAGTAACGCCAGCCTCCCTGTCCTCCTGTCTCAATAGTATAGCTAATGGACCTGTCTGGTGTCTACGCCGTAACCTAGGATCATATTGGCCGAGGCCAGATATGAGCGGGTTGGGGTTAGCACGAGCTTCCGCATACAGGTTCCTAGCCAGTCGAGCAATGAACTCGTCTATGGTTGGCAACTCTAGTTCATCATGGAACTTTCTTCTCGAGGCGACTCGGGGGAGATGGGTAATGAGTTGAATCACCTGGTTTTGGACAACTTGGAGTTTACGGAGATGGGACACTGCCGCAAACCCCCATGCGGGTGCGGCATAGGTAATGACAGAGCGAATGAGGGCCTTATACATGGTAAGTCCTACCCTCAGGTTGTCAGGAGTTAAGGCCGCCAGAATGGGATAGTGTCTAACTATCAGCCCGTTGGCCTTACGAAGAAGGGATTGGATGTGATCTCGGAAGTTGAGATGAGAAGAGCATGCCTGACAGGGTGGCTGCTGTTATAGCAACAAGAGGTGGTACCACGAGGTTCTAAAGGGGCAAAAACAGTGCCCAATTACTTTTTGGTAGGTAGTGTATTTATTGCATACAAAATCTGATGGTTGTATAAGGGGAACTACCCCTTTATAGGGACTGCATTTAGACTGAATTAATAACTTGTCCCCTATAGAACATATTTCCATGAAACTTTATTCAGTAGTTACATATAGCACATATTTATTGTACACAATATCTGATGGTTGTATAAGGGGAACTACCCCTTTATAGGGACTGCATTTAGACTGAATTAATAACTTGTCCCCTATAGAACATATTTCCATGAAACTTTATTCAGTAGTTACATATAGCACATATTTATTGTACACAATATCTGATGGTTGTATAAGGGGAACTACCCCTTTATAGGGACTGCATTTAGACTGAATTAATAACTTGTCCCCTATAGAACATATTTCCATGAAACTTTATTCAGTAGTTACATATAGCACATATTTATTGTATACAAAATCTGATGGTTGTATAAGGGGAACTACCCCTTTATAGGGACTGCATTTAGACTGAATTAATAACTTGTCCCCTATAGAACATATTTCCATGAAACTTTATTCAGCAGTTACATATAGCACATATTTATTGTATACAAAATCTGATGGTTGTATAAGGAGAACTACCCCTTTATAGGGACTGCATTTAGACTGAATTAATAACTTGTCCCCTATAGAACATATTTCCATGAAACTTTATTCAGTAGTTACATATAGCACATATTTATTGTATACAAAATCTGATGGTTGTATAAGGGGAACTACCCCTTTATAGGGACTGCATTTAGACTGAATTAATAACTTGTCCCCTATAGAACATATTTCTATGAAACTTTATTCAGTAGTTACATATAGCACATATTTATTGTACAAAAAATCGGAATATTATTTTATATAAGGGGAACTAACGGTACCCCTTCATAGGGGTGCATTTAAACAAAATTAATAACTTATGAAACTTTACACCTTTACACAGTAGGTGCAGGTAATATAAGTTATATTTTTCATTTACACAATTTGATTATGATTGTGCAAGAGGAACTTTATAGGGTGTGCATTTAGACAAAGTATAGAGAAATGTAGGTTATTTTAGGGCTAAAACAAAAAATATCATTTTTGATCATTTTACATTTCCTGGATACCTTAAACACTTTGAATAGTAAGTCTGCAAGGCCATGATATTAACTTAGTAGGCAGAGATGAAATAGACGGATTTATAAAGGCAAATGCCGGGTAATCGTTTGGCGAATCCTCGGACCTCACCTCATCATTGTAGAAAATTACTAAATTGTAAAATATTGTAAAAATTTGTAAAAAATTGTAATTGTAATGTTGTAAAATTTTGACTTGTTCCACATCTTAAAGCTTCATTGCTCATGTAAGATCTATGGAATATAATAAATGAATGAATGAACTTGATTTCTAGTAGACATCCCATGAGAAAAAGAAATGTAATTCATTCCAGTGTATTAAAGAACTCATGGAAAATTTAACTACGTACCATATGCTGCGACAAATTTTGTTTGTTTCTGGCGGATATGCAATGAAGTTTTTATAGATTTTTTATAATTTTCCGGAAGAAACTCGAGGGTAACAGAAGGGTACTGAAACCGTTTTCAGGTAGTTGCGTTCAAATGGCTGAAATTCAAAAGAAATTGAGAAAATAGTCATTGAAATATGGAATGTTGAAACTTCACTTTTCCGCAAAACATAGAGCAGTTTTGTATCAAAATGATGTAAGAATGCCTCGAAATTGCAAAAGAAGCTCTTAAATTTATCTATAGCATTTGCATTCTCGTACTTATGCAAAATAAGTTTCTCTTCTATGACTACCACCAAAACAAAAGCTTGAAATCTGTAGTGCTTGGGAAAAGTGACACAAGTCAGTTTCCACAAACCTTTTTTGATAATTTATTGACAACTTACGGAACATCTGTTCGCTTGGAAAAAAATACATAGGTATTCCTCCCATTACAATAATTCATAAAGAAAAAAATCAAATCGACATAAACCAGTGTAAGTTGTCAATAAATTATCAAAAAAGGCTTGTGAAAACTGACTTATGTCACTTTTCCCAAGCACTGCAGAAATTTCCTTGAAATTTAATATATCAATGTGTGTAGGCCTATATCTAACACATGTCCACACCTGTGGAGTAACGGTCAGCGCGTCTGGCTGCGAAACCAGGTGGCCCGGGTTCGAATCCCGGTTGGGGCAAGTTACCTGGTTGAGGTTTTTTCCGGGGTTTTCCCTCAACCCAATACGAGCAAATGCTGGGTAACTTTCGGTGCTGGACCCCGGACTCATTTCACCGGCATTATCACCTTCATATCATTCAGACGCTAAATAACCTAGATGCGTTGATATAGCGTCGTAAAATAACCCAAGAAAATAAAAAATATATCTAACACAGAGTTCAGATCTGGGAGGCTACTTTCTGGAAAACCGCTATATTCACCGCATTCATTATTTATTAATTATTACTTTATAACTTCTAAAATATTTTTTATCTTCAAATTTTTATATTTACGTTTCTATAAACAACATAAATAATGTATGTTAATAAGACGTTTGTTTTCTTTTTTTTTCTTTTGTAAATCGTTTCGCGACTCCCTCTCACCTCTTTACAGGATCCCCCAGGGGGTCGCGACCCCCACTTTGGGAAGCACTGCTCTATGTCATATAATAGTGACTAGGACAGCTTAGCTTTTTATTCTTGAATTGTTTATATTCCATTTTATTTTTTCTATCTTTCATTCATTTTATTTCTCTCAGTCGTCCCTCCATTTTCTTATTTTCCATTTTAAAATTTCTCTTGCCAAATTCTGTACCAAATTTAAACGTGTAGTAACTAACGCAGCTGTCAGGAACCTGTGTGGGAATCACGTGCCTCTTACAGCTCAGTAAGCATGAGAAGGGGGAGTTTCAATTCTAATACAAATGCATGGGAGAATGAGCACATCTCCGTATAATAATGATACATTATTTTGCAGCATTTTCCATCTACGCGACCAGCTTTATGGCAGACTCTTTCAGGGGCGGCTTTAGAGGCAGTGCCATTGTGCCATGGCAGGATGACACTACCAGAACACAAGAGAAAAACGGAGAAATCATATTTTCCGCGCAAAACCGGAGAGATACAAGTTACGCTTGTACAGGGACATCACTTTATTTTTACCAACATTTTTAACATTAACCTGGCTATACTCGGAAACACTGTTGCCCCCTTCCATTACAGGAGTTTGGAGTTACTAGTGCAATATGTGAACAAATCATTTTACTAGCTATAGGAGGAGAGAAAAGTAATGTATCCATTTATGTTGTAGGGAAATACGATATTACGATTTTCAGTTTGATCATCACTTTTACGGAATTTATCAAAATACAGTAGACTAGTAACATTATTTTTTTCAAAAACTAAACTTTTCAGGCGGCTATGTTCGTTATGTAATGTCTACTTTATTTAGCATATTAATTATTGATGTTAACATACAATATAGAGAGTGCATTTAAATTGGGGGGTCATAAGTAAAGGGCTGTAAGTGCCCTTAAGTTACTTTTGAGAAAATGGGGTTTAAATATTTAAGCTTTCGTAAAATCGGTGAAATTTTTTTTAAATTTTAATGTGTGATGCGATTAAAATATCCCTTTGCCACTAAAATTTTAGATACTTTAGCTTACACTGGATGCACTTAACTCATGTTAATACACATGCCACTAGCATTCCTTTGCTTCTAGCCACCTCAATTCAAAAAAGCTAATCTGAATTTTTAAACAAGTTGCTGAAAATGGTTGCCGTTCATTACAATGCAGACTTCAATTCTTTACGCATATTATTAAAAACATTTTGAAGCATATTCTCTGAAATTGAATTTATCGTTTCTTGAATATAATTTTTTAGTACGATATTATTAATATAGGTCCTTTCTACTATAGAAAACGCGATCATATTTATGAAACACACTATACACTGCAGTGTTTACTTCACTGCTTGAAGACTTCGAATGCAACAGCGGCCGTAAGTTTATGTGGCTGACGTTAGCAAGGACATTAGTGAAGGGGTGGGAGTAAAGTACATTCAGAAATGCAGGTACAATAAAAATGCAAGTAAAAATAAAATGATGTCCCTGTACTTGCAAACTCTACCGCCAATATTATCGTTGTTGCCAACCACGATGTAACCAGTGTTTGCAGCATGGATCTGACGGAGGCACTACATCTCATAAGAAATATAATGGGATGCGCGCGCAATGTTCATCTTCTCCCGTCCATTTCAGCATCTAAAACGTGCCAGGCACAGTTTACCGCTTTCGTTTTTAAATGCTTGGGTAGCTGTACCTAGCTGTATACTACCGAAGAGGATTATATTATATACATCTTACATGGGGATGAGTTGTGTGGATATAAAGGGAAGAATTGTGACTGTGCCGTGTATGGTTCCTGGGTTAGTTCAGTCGGTAGAGCATTCGTGCGCTAAGCGAAGGGTCCCGAGATCGATACCCGTCCCCGGAACAATTTTTCCCTTGAAATTGTTCAAGTGAATTGATAGTTTACTTGAAGATCAACGAAGAACTGATACCAATAAATACGACGAAAAGGTAAAGAAAAATAGAGACGTATTAATACGAATCATTGACGCTATTTGTCTTCTAGCTAACCAGGAGCTCCCTCTACGGGGACATGACGAATCAGTTAGTTCTTTGAACAAGGGAAATGTTTTAGAATTTTTGAATGTGTTAAAAAATATGGTTTACTTTTAGAAAACTATCTAAATTCTTCCACACTGTTTCCAGGAACTTCTCCATTGATTCAAAATGATACCATAAAAGCTATTACTGATGTATAAAAAGAATAAATAAAAAATGGAATTAACTCAGTTTCATTTGTAGCTATAATATTTGATGAAACTTCTAATATTGAGAACAAATCTCAACTATCTACAGTTCTCCGCTATGTCTATGTTTGAGTTGCACAATGGGCAGTTAGGGGACTGATATATTCCTATTCTATGCAGGCGTTTGGCCAAACAATCATGGCCTGTTGCCAATCTAAATGCAGCTACAGACGATTTTCGTAGTAAATCGGGAATTAACTGTGGATTATGATACAGAGAGTTCCATTTTTTCCCTTGAGATTGTGTTATCAAATTTTGTTTGTTGAAGTCTAAGTATGTAGATTTAATAAATCTTTTCACAGAGTAATACGTAGATTTAGTAATAGGTCTGTAAGTAGCAGTGCTGCCCTTCTTTGCTAAAGCATCCGCATTCTCATTTCCCAGGATTCCACAATGGGATGGTATCCATTGGAATACAATTCTTTTATTGAGTGATATTAATTGAGAGAGCATTTTGGTTATTTCTACTGTTTGAGATGAAGGTGTGTGTTTAGAGACTATTGATAGAATAGCTGCTTTGGAGTCTGACAATATAACTGAATTCTTAAATTTATTGATGTGGCATAGAAGATTCCTGAGACATTCACTTATTGCAATGATTTCTCCATCAAAACTTGTTGTTCCATACCCAAGAGATCTATAAAGCGAGAAGAGACAGCACGTAAGACCTGCACCGGCATCTTGTTCTCTGGAGATCAAGGATATTGTAGTTGTTAGTGCTGATAGAACAGCAGATGGTTTATTTACTCACGTAACACGAGTAGTTAATGAATTTGAAATTTCTACTGAACTCGTGCGACTATAGACCAATTGTATATTTTTAACAATCTCAAAATCTGTGCTTCAGTGGCTGGCCAGGATAATATCTTTGAAAAATATTGGAGTGCAAGAGGTCAAATCACTTTATTGTTAAACGCCTGGCATTAGAAAACAACAACATATTTTTTATTGATTGATTGACATATTTTTAACAGAACATCCATTCTCCAGGTTCAGCACACGCCACTGTATACAACTCCAGAAACTCAAATATTTGGTCATTATTTCATTTACTATTATTTCCTATTATTTGTACGTTCCCAGTAGAACAGAAAAACAATCAGCTGTTAATTTAACGCTATTAAAACAGCTGTTAATTTAAATTCCCGCGCTTTTTCTTTAATTCAAGTTACCAAGTGACGTTCTCACTCTTCAAGTTGTTTCAAGTGTCCTTTCAAGTCAAGTAAAAAGCAGAAAGGGATTCAACTTCACTTGAAATTTGAATTCAAGCTAGTACTTGGCTTCAACTTGAAACATAGTTCACACTTTTCAAGTTCGTTGAATCAAGTGGCTTGAATTCAAGTTGCTTCAAAAGTATGAACTTTAGTATAGTCAGTCGGCAGGGTTTGGGAATGCACCTAGCTTGAGGGATAGCGCAATACATCTTGAAAGGTCGCAGTACAGGGTCACAGTACCCCCTTCCAGAAATTGCATTCCATTCCATAATTATATGTGTCCATTATGAACTCCATGTATCTGATTAAACTTCAGCACGCTGGTTTCACTTGCTTTATTTTACAAATCTATATATATATATAAAATTTGAACTGGTAATGGAAATTACGGGAAAACGGCTGAACATATTTTAATAAACGACCCCTCATTTTGAAGCTTGGAACTCAAAGTTTTTCGGAAAAATAGTAGTTTTCAGTGAAATGTCAATTTTTAAACATAATTTTCCTGTTTTCCAAAATCCATCTGTCGTCAGTTTTGAGAACTAGCTAATTGCATTCACGGTCCACTTGATGCTCGCTTCGCTTCTCCTTCGAAGGGAACATCAAGTCGGCCGTGTTGCATTTCAGAATAAAACAAAACACACACTACAGTAAACAATATTACACCAAGGCCATGATCTGCAAGAATGCTGACATATTTAGAGCTCAACTTAAATTGGTTATTAAAAACTTAACTTACTAAAAATAATTTACAGGTTCGATTCTGTGGTGTGTACTTTTCTGGGTACAGCTGTGTATTGGATATTAAAAACTACAAAACTTGTGGTGGTTTGATGACATTATTACCATTATAAATGAAATATTATTGTAGTTAATGTGACCATTTTTCATTAATTATACATATTATTGCTATATTGATGATATGAAAGCGAAACGTTTTGGGGTTATATAAGTAGATGTAAAGAATAACTTAAATTAGATTTTAATTTCTATATTTTACTGAGTGGCGGCTATATAGTATATGTTACTGAAAGCTATAAAACTTACGTAAGATAATAATATTATTAAAAATCAAATATTTTTATAGTTATTAATAAAGTGGGGTTGGGTCTTTTTCATATATTTAATGGCGGTGTGGTTCTCTTCAGTATTGGCTCGAGAGAGAGTATCTTTCATTATTATGGAAGCAAATAACTTTCTGAATGTCTGGTATTCTTCATTGAAAATAAATCTGAATGAACTTAGTTTGCAGCATTTGCTGCACAAGCCACTAGTATTAATTTAATTCCAGTACTGGTAAGGTGGAAGACTTAAGGGGTTAGGTACAGCTTACAGCAGTAAATATTTTGGAAATACGTATTCAACATTTTTTCCTCCATTACTGTATCTTGTACAGTAATGAAAATTGGTAGGTGTAAAACACTGTCCTTCTGCTATGTGAAAAAAAAAATATATATTTTTACGATTTAAAAAAAATTTTATATATATATATTTTTTTTTCTAAATTCAAAGTTCTCTGTGCAGTAATGAAGCGTTTCCCTCATAACTGATAAACTTGTTAACTTTTGTGCGAGATCGTGCTTATTTGCTTGTTTTCCGCACAGAACCAATACGCGGTAAGTGTGAAATACCACATTCAGTATTCCCAACGTAACACACATAGCAATTTCCCTCTTCTTACCGCTTAAGCGCGACATTCATTTTACTGCTTTAGGCTTTTAACATATTATTTTTAGAGACGTTTAACATAGTAATAATTATAAATTGGAAACTTACCTCTGCAATTTCACCTAAATTGCAATGTTAATTATTGATTTTAAATATTTGCAAAAATTAAGTAAAGTCTACTACTCCACGAAACTTATTGCATTCCTGATACAAGTAACATTAAGGAAGCCGTGAAAAAATCAACAAGATTCCAGATGCCGATGTTATTACTGCAATATGTTATATAAATAATATTGTTAAAATATTAAAATGAAAAATAAATCATTACATAACCTTACAGTTTGTTTTAAATTCGCACTTATAGACTGGGGGAAAAAAAAGACAGACGTATATCACGGCCTGCTGGAGTATAGTAAACACAGAAAACATTTTATAGCAACAATGTTGAAGATAGATATTTTGGTTTTCCGAAGTTACCGTCATTAAACAGAAACCAACATGGAGATTTCATTGCAACTAATTAGAAATTCGTCTTTCAGGTATGTAATAAACGATCTTCGCACAAAATAATGTACGATACACGAGCGGTATGTTTGTTTTCATGTTCTCGGAAATTAAAAAAGCTCAACTACGTTTCGCTTTTTCAATCTTTTCCTCGACCATGAAAACGTCAACATACCGCTCTTGTAACATATTACTATTTCATGCTCTCTCTCTTTTATTTTATTGCTGAAGCTCATGTTTACAGTATCATGCTCTTTCAACTACGAGTACATTCCTTAATAAACCATTTTTTTAAATTTTGTGTTAGATATTTGACAATTTTTTAAAATGGGTTTATTTTTTATTAGACAATCTATCAAAGGCAGAGAAGCGATTTTGCATCATATTGTATATATGACATGCATAAATACACACAAAAAATTTAATCACAGAATGTTGGATACTTTTTGAGTTATGAGGGAAACGCTTCATCACTGCACAGTGAACTTTGAATTTTGAAAAAAATTATAAATAATTTTTTTAATCGTAAAGATATGTTTATCTTATAGCATAAGGACAGTCTTTTACACATACTAATTTCCTTTATTGTACAAAATAGAGCAATGGAGGAAAAAACATATTGAATATTTCCAAAATTTTACTCCTTTAAGCTGTACCTAACCCCTTAAGCTATATTTTTTTTTATCTTCCAGTACATATACTCTCTCTTTGGGACACTTCACAACATTTATCCTTGTAAAAGTTCTGAAGACGAGGTTCGACCCAGAGTTGAGGATGACTCTGTCAGGCAGAGAGAGAGAGAGAGAGAGGAAAGTTGAGACAGAAGAGCGGTGTTTGAGACCGAATGCAGTAGTTGTTTTGCACTAACCTGTTCTGGAAAGAACGTGAATAGGTTCCTTTGAAACAAGTACATACAAAAACTGAAATAAAAAGCATTTCCATCATTGTGTAGCTTGCCTCGTGTATGCAACATACGGAAAGTGAGTTCGTAACTTGTTGTGGAAACCCGGTTTAATGAACTCAACGCAATTGAAGCAAAACTAAAGAAAAATGTGTCACTTTCTCCTAACACCGTAGAAGGCCAAGGTCTGCACATGCGTAGTCTTGTAAATAAATAAGATGCAAGCCTAGCGCGTGCGCTTTCTTCCAGGATGTGTACGAAAAAGAAACTTCAGAGCAAGTTTATTAATATGAGGCGCATCCAGAAAGTAAGTTTCCCTATTTAAAAAAAAAAGAACATACTTTCAGGAAAACATTTATTGGCAACAGGTACAGCAATGTTTCAGCTATTTTTCAACATAGCCACCATCAGAATTGAGACACTTGTATCGTGAGATCAACTTTTGTATCCCTCTGTCGTAGAACTCTGCCGCCTGTGAATGGAACCAGCGTGTGACAGACATCTTCAGCTCTTCGTCGTTGCCAAAAAAGCTCACCAGAGGACAGGAATTTCTTGAGAGAGAGAGAGAGAGGGAGGGAGGGAGGGAGAGGGAGAGAGAGAGGGAGAGGGAGGGAGAGAGAGAGCTGCCGATGAATTTCAATTGGCGCAATGCTTTGTGCATTAAAGAACTTTATCACCGACCTAACCTCGCAGGCGGCGGGAGAAGGAATGAGAGCTTCCATTTCGGACCACTGCTGCCACGCTACTGGCACCAGGCGGGACCTGTCCGGCTGGCATATTATTCATACGTCATAGATCTGTTACGCATGCGCAATTGACGCGGCTAATTACGTTTACTTTCAAGGGGAAAAAATCGGGAAACTTACTTTCTGGATACGCCTCGTATTACCTGTACTCGGATCAAATTTCATGTTATTTCATCATTCCTCAGTAAAAATGAGATTTTGTTGTTTAAAATATTTATAGTCTAAGTCAGCGTTTCTCAAACTTTTTTGAAGTGAGGACCACTTCTTTAAGTCAGAACAGTTCTACGGACCACCTTACTCTTGTTCCCTTCGAAAGCAAATTTACCATTTTTGTAGCATATTTTCATACCAGTATAAAATTTTAAAATAGATTGCATTAATTAAAATTAATTAAATTAAATTAATTTTACTGTTGTCACGCCAGGAGAAGGCGGCTGAAGTACTTAGACGGGGCGGAGGGGAAACAGTCGCGCATGCGCACCGCGCTGTTCACTGCAATATTCCTGTTTCACAAACATCTACTGCACGTGTCTATGAATCTTTGCGACTTTGTGAAAATAATAGTGGGGTTTTTACTGTAGTGTTTTATTAGTTTCAACAAGAAAATTGTTTTCAGTATACCACAAATCTTGTATTGCTTTAGTTATCCTTTGCTTTTCGTGTTAATAGTGTTGATAATAATATAGTTAATAGAATTTATGTTATTGTATACTGTTATTTAGGTTTATAGCAGTTTTTTTTTTATTGTAAATATGTCGACAAAGAGGAAACAAGGATTGACAATCTATAGAGAAGAAAGGAATATTATTAGAAGTGCAAAATAATTCTGTGATGAAGAAGAAGAACAACAGTGCCTTTGCATTCCTCTTACGAAACCTACAGCAAAGGTAGAAAAGTACTCTAATCTATCCACAAGAACAATACAGCGTATAAGGAATGAAATGAAAGACTGCACAGAAGAAAGTGCGTTGTCGACACCTGAGGGAGAAAAAAAATGTAAACGTCCAGACTACCGAAACGCAAATGTAGATAACTTCGACGGGAGATTGACAAAAAAGATATAATTGAGAATTTTTATTTGAAAAAGAAATAGGCCACCGGCGTAGCTCAGGAGGTAGCGCGTTTGCCTGCTGATCTGCAGTTGTGCTCGGGAGTGAGTTCGATTCCCGTTTGCGCTGACTACCTGGTTGGGTTTTTCCGAGGTTTTCCCAAGCGGAAGGCGAATGTCAGGTAATCTATGGCGAATCCTTGGTTTCATTTCGCCAAATACCATCTCACCATCATCAATTCAATCGACACTGAGGAAGCTAGTAGTTATTACAGTGTCGTTAAATAACAAGTAAAAAAAATAGTATCAAGCTGCAACAAACGTCTATCCTTTTACAAGAGAAAATTGATTTGAAATGAAAGACAACATTAAGGCGAATACTGAAGAAAAAGGATTTCAGGTGGAAGAAGTGTGCAGCAAAAAAAATTGAGGAAAACACTGTAAATTAGAATACGTGAAGATATCTACAGCAAATAAGAAAGCTTAGGAAAGTGGAAAAACCGATTTTGTATCTGGACGAAATGCGGATAGATAGGCCTACCAATTTAACGTTTCCCAAGTTCTGGCACGATAAAAATGTTACTGGAGTTTTGACTACCGTAAATGTGTCCAGAACACTCATTGTTGTTCATCAGGATGGGGGCGGTGGGGCTAATGGCTTTGTTGAGAGATTCGAATTAATATACACGGCTGGAACATAAACAGACGATTATCATGGACAGATCATACTCCAGCAATTTTGAAAAATGTGATAATGATAGTCATAGCGACAGCACCAAAGATGCGGAATCTTTTATGTCTGACTCCGTTCCCGTGTAGCCAAGTAAGTGGACGAAGTTTTCAGGTCAGAGTGTAGCATGAAGTTCCCCCGTCCCGCCTATCTACTCCCCGCGCCAACTCGTAGCGCGAAGACAGTATATTAATATTAACCAATTAAGCTAATGTTAATAGAAGAAAATTCATTTTTGTTTCTTTAATAATTCAAGGCTATTAGACTTTGGATAATCTTTAATTTATTAACTAAAAAAAAATAAATAAATGTTGGTAATCACATTAATGAGATAGATGAGTCTGCCGATTCTTGCACAGTTGTTCTATATTTGAACGTATGCTGGTAAGCTTAAGTCGGAGATCGCCACATAAATCGAATCGATTTCGGTAGCCTACTTTGTTTTTATTGGAGTTAGTGATGAAAACTCTTTCTCACAGAGATACGTAGAAGCAAACTGAATTATAATCTCTAAAGCACCATTGTACAGTTCACTGTGTTCTCTTTTCACTTGTGATGAGGTCCAGAAATTAACCATACCTTCCGCTTGAAATTTCATTTTAAGTCTGGTCTCATTCGAGAGTTCAATTAACTGTTCTCTTTCACTCAATGAAAGGGATCACGAACCCATGAAAATTCGTCATATTTACTCGGAAAACAAGTTTCAAATTGTGACCTCAGAGTTGTATCATTGGTGTACGACGTACAGTACGTGACCATTTCAATGTGCAGACTGGGTGACGGCAAAGCAATTAGGAAAGTCATAAATACATGAAAAGGTTCGGTCCTCTGTTATGAATTTGGGTGGTTCCTGGCTGGGTTACAGAGTCGGCGCCAGATGTGCAGGGAAACGATGGCGAGAAACGCCACATTCATAGTGTTTTAAATCCCTCTTTTGTTGTTGAGATTAGAGTGGGAAGTCAGTAAACGGACAGGGTAATAAATTTCATAAAATGTCAGTACAGGGAGGAAAAGTGAAAGGCGATTGTCATGTATCATTTCCAAACTCTGAGATTTTCAGCTATAGTTATAGCTACACAATTCGTTTGAATTTTATTTTTTCTTCTGCCTTTTTTAAAGGACCACAAGGGCAGACCTCGAGGACCACAAGTGGTCCGCGGACCATAGTAGTTATATTTTTGTCCGCCGATATGGATTTGTGGGTGGCGTAATCGATTCCCAAAAAAGCTGTGCGCGGTGTGGAAGAAGTTGCATATCTATTCTAAGGAACTGGATGCTGTTCCTAGCCTTGTACTCGTTTGTGACATCTCGCCGAAGTCCGTGCATCGTGCTGACAACAAGGTTATAGAGCAGGCCTGGGTGATTTATGCGTTAGCTTGAGCGATCTTCAGATAGCGGTCTCCTTCTTCTCCCACAATATTGTGTTCATCGTGGACATAAGAATCTAACAGTGACGTGCAATGTGTAAGCTACAATTTTATTTGTTGTAAACAGAAAATCAAATATAGTGTTTATGTACATATGTATATCACCGAACCTCTGCACTGTTTATCGTCCCTATCCACCTGGTTTCTTTGTGAGCTCGAAGGCCTCAGAGAAAGGCTTACCCCCAGTCTTGTTATAGAGCAGTGATGTCAATTGATGCCCACAGGAGCAAGCGCGCGCTTTAGAGCTCAGGAGAGCCTGAGCGTTTTACAGCGGAAAGGAAAGAGACAGACGAAAGAGGTAGTATATACCGCTTGGTCGAGCTATATTCAGGGATGGCCAGCACTGATTCAATACATAAAGGGATGAGAACTTATTAAAACTGTATCCATGTTAATTTTTAGATTTGTCTGAGAAGTGTAAGTGCATTATAAGAATGTAAGTTTTAATTTTAATGCTCATTTTTCACGAGTTTAATTATTTTGTTCAAAATAAATATTTTCTCAACTTTCTTTATAGAAAAGTGAAATTTTTAGATATAGGCCTATTTATTTAGTAGCCTTACAGAATGTTTTCGTAAATTTAATATACCGTATATAACTTATTACTGAAGATAGTGTATTGAAAATTTTGAAAATATTCGCATGGAAATTGTTTGTAAGGAAATGAATTAACAAAGCAACTACTGTTACATCATAAGCAAAAGATACGTGCCCATGTGTTGTAAAAATGTCAGCTCTATAGCTTCAGCAGATTTCGAGAAAATAATTTAATATTCTGATGATAGGAAGTTGCTCACCAATATCACCTTAAAAGCATAATGCGATAAGAGTTTTGTTATGGAATATTAGTTTACACTTAAAACATATACAGCACCTAGGTAACTTTGCTTTGTACTGTAATATTGTTTTGATTAGTTTATTGATTATTTTTATAGGGCTAAACGTACCATCAATATCAATGACTTGTCATGTCATACTCAATCTCTCTCTCTCTTTTTTTTAGGGATATCTCTTTATGAATGATGTGTTTCATCCATTTACTACAGTATAGTTGTACTACTACGGAATTTATGTGAATATTCCTTCTTATCTCTTTATTATGTTATTAACATTTAAAATACAACTCCAATATTAAGAAATTGATATTAGTACTTTTGTTTTACAGACAATATAGATAATATCAAACAGAAAGAAGCCATATAAAAATAACGATATAAAATGTCACGTTCCGTTTGAAGTTTGTGCACCACTGTTTTCTTAATCCTACAGGCTGCTTATTCATATACACAACCCTTCCTCTCTCCATACTTAGCGCTTGATGTCCGCGCACGACGTCAAGGTCAGAAAAATGCGCCTGCTTTGACATCACTGTTATGGAGGACTGAAATGTAACTATGTTTAATGTAAGACTGTATAATGGCAAATGAAACAAAGAAAGAAGGAATATTTTTTTTATTTATTTATTGCTACCAAAATCAACTCTCCATTATCAGCCGAAATTCATTTATGGCAGTGGTCGGCAAAGATTACGTCATAAAATACAGCCCGCAAAACACAGCAAAGTGAAAGGTAGGAGGGTGGAGGTAAACGAGGAGAAGGCGGGGAACTCCTTCACTATTGTAAGTTTTCAGCGCGCAGAGATGGACAGTGGACATAAGTTACCCAAACTAAGGAGAAGTTCAAATAATTATCTGATAAATTTACTTTTCATACATCTAGCAGATATATGAAAGAGTTTATGTATGTATGTATTCACACTGCAGTGGGTATATACCCGGTGGAGTGGTAACTAATTACACTCAAATAAGGACAATAATAAACACAATTAATAAAAAATAAAATTAAAAAATAATACTAATAATTAATACTAACAATAATAATAATAATAATAATAATAATAATAATAATAATAATAATAATAATAATAATAATAATAACAGGGAACATCCTAAATTAAATGAAGCACGATCAGTTAAAATAACATTTAAAGTAAATCTATTTGTATCTTAAACCTAAGATCGAACTAAAACCCACGAGTATGTTATGTTCATATCTGCACAAGTCCCTTTCAACAGTACACTCATTTCGCTGGACTGGAACGACGACACATTTCACTGATTCTATCCTGATTTCACTAACACTTCAAAAACATTTCACTGTTCAAATACTTTGCACTACCACTATAAACTATAAAGCTTCACTGACAGGAACACGTTTCACTTACTCAACACACTTCACTGACACAACATAATTCTTCACTGATAGAACACTTCAATAACAAAATATCAATTACACCCTTTATATACTATGTATAATTATCGTCTATTAGTAAAGTCCTTAAGCCTATTTTTAAATACATTTTTGGTTGTTGGTAAAGCCTTTATATATATATATATATATATATATATATATATATATATATATATGTGTGTGTGTGTGTGTGTGTGTGTGTGTGTGTGTGTGTGTGTGTGTGTGTTTCGTTATTCCCATGTGAACGGCGATGTACGCTGTCAAACTGTTCTGACATTGGCAATAAACGATAAATCTGTTACCTAATTTTTATCAATTAATTCAGGGATAATTGTACCCTGAAATAGAAGGGTTGCATGAATATGATATAAATTTTCTAAATAAATTCAGTAATGAATTCTGGCATTTGTAATAATTAGGGGTAAGAATTGTATGCTGTTACATTGCGCTTCATACTCCTCTGACTTCAGGTCCAGTACGTAATTGCGTTGGGGTGGGGGATTTCAGTGTGTTTCGTTCAGCAGTGAACTTCAGTTGATCGGTTACATTACGACCGAATACTGAACAGGCAACATTCAACGTCTTGTAAAGAAGAATAATAGCAAGATGCCGAGGACGAAATTTGTGACTTAATTTCAAATGAGGAAATTTTTAATAATGATCTTGTAGTGTAGTGTGTATATCTTCACAGCACTTCTTTACATGTAATGGTGTACCTCACATTTCTGTATCCGGTGCCACCATTAACATATTATTACAATAACACATTATTTGCAGTACACGTCTACACACATACTCCCAATTACGCAATGTACCTTTTTTGATACTTGGTCAATCTCCCCTTCAGTATTTCCCTACATTTCATTTGCTATTCTCTATTTGTTCAATAATCCTAATCTATCTAATATTATATACCCTCCTTATCCTCTAACTACTATTCACTAAAATCTCAATTTCAATTTTTCTCTATAAATTATCATATTGGACTATTTGCCTTTTTTTTTTTTTTTTTGACCTTTTATTCAATTACTGTTCCAACATTCAAATGTTAGTACTAAATTTTATGCTGCTCACTTGTTCATTTCTCTAAACCCTTTCTCACTATTTTCACTCATTCCTAATTGCGCTCACTTTCACTTTCTCACTATTCTGCTTACACCTAATCCTTTGTCACTATTCTCACTTCCTATAAATACTTATATTTTATTTTACACATCTGCTTATGCACTTTCTCTCTCCCCTATACTTCTCGATCTTTTCCAGTTTCACTATACTTGCACTTTATGATCACAACCCCACTTTTTTTCTACACATATCAAATATCTCTGCTAAATCCTCAACTGTCGCAAATTCTGACCTTTCTTTACTGTTCGCCTCTGCCTTATTTCTGACTTTGTCTTTCTTTCTATTTATTTCTTCTTCTATTCCTCTTTTATTTCCCCCCCCCCACGCTTTCACTTTCACATACTAGATTTCCACTTACACTCGCACCCTTATTCTTTTCACTACTTTCTTCCCTATTACTTCCTGACTCTTGGTTTCTCTTTTTATCACAGCTCGCCTTTTTTCTAGTGCCCGTGTTGTTTGTTCTGTTATTGTCAGCATTCCTTCTGGAGTGCGCTAACCTTACCGCCATCGTATGTAGACTAGGAATCCGCTTACATTGCGTGATCACGTTACTGTTTTCTTCTCCTTGCTGCGCCATCATCTTTTCGCTTCCTCGTACGTCAGTATGTGGGTTCCTAAACTCCTTTTAACAAATGATACAGATTTTGAGATAATGCTTGTGTAAAATATTTCAAATACCGCCCCATTGTTCTTCCAGAAGTGGAACGAAGTTTCTCTAGATATAAGGCTGTGTTTTCTAGCAACAGGCAATCATTCTCCTTTGAAAATTTGAAAATGTGGTTTGTTATTCACTGCAACATTATATGAAATGAAAAATTATATAAAACAAAAACGTAATACAGTATAATATTAACATAGTGAAATAATAAGGTTGATATTTGTCAATGTGATATTAAGTGTATTTTCTACAGACAGAAAATAACATGTAGGTAGTCAATGACATTGTGACGAAACTGAACAGTTAGAACACGAAATAGGAAAGAATGTAGCAAACAAGATGAAAAAAAATTGGATAAACATTATGGATATTTAGCTCTATGTAAAGTTTGTGACTTAATTTCAAATGTGGAAATTTATAATAATGATACAGATTTTGAGACAGATAATGCTTATGTAAAATATTTCAAATCTGTCCTTACTGTTTCTGCAGAAGTGAAACGAAGTTTTTCTAGATGTAAGGCTGTGTTTCCTAGTAACAGGTAATCATTTTCATTTAAATTTTGGTTTATTATTCACTGCAACAATATATGAAATTAAAAATTATGTAAAACAAAAACGTAATACACCACCATATTAACATACTTACTTACTTACTTACTGGCTTTTAAGGAACCCGGAGGTTCATTGCCGCCCTCACATAAGCCCGCCATCGGTCCCTATCCTGAGCAAAATTAATCCATTCTCTACCATCATATCCCACCTCCCTCAAATCCATTTTAATATTATCTTTCCATCTACGTCTCGGTCTCTCTAAAGGTCTTTTTCCCTCCGGCCTCCCAACTAACACTCTATATGCATTTCTGGATTCGCCCATACGTGCTACATGCCCTGCCCATCTCAAACGTCGGATTAAATGTTCCTAATTATGTCAGGTGAAGAATACAATGCGTGCAGTTCTGTGTTGTGTAACTTTCTCAATTCTCCTGTAACTTCATCCCTCTCAGCCCCAAATATTTTCCTAAGAACCTTATTCTCAAACACCCTTAACCTATGTTCCTCTCTCAAAGTGAGAGTCCAAGTTTCACAACCATAAAGAACAACCGGAAATATAACTGTTTTATAAATTGTAACTTTCAGATATTTGACAGCAGACTGGATGATAAAAGCTTCTAAATTGAATAATAACAGACATTTCCCATATTTATTCTGTTTAATTTCCTCCCAAGTATCATTTATATTTGTTACTGTTGCTCCCAGGTATTTCAATTTTTCCACCTCTTCAAAAGATAAATTTCCAATTTTTATATTTCCATTTCGTACAATATTCTGGTCACGAGACATAATCATATACTTTGTCTTTTCGGGATTTACTTCCAAACCTATCTCTTTACTTGCTTCCAGTAAAATTCCCGTGTTTTCCCTAATCGTTTGTGGATTTTCTCCTAACATATTCACGTCATCCGCATAGACAAGAAGCTGATGTAACCCGTTCAATTCCAAACCCTCTCTGTTATCCTGGACTTTCCTAATGGCATACTCTAGAGCAAAGTTAAAAAGTAAAGGTGATAGTGCATCTCCTTGCTTTAGCCCACAGTGAATTGGAAACGCATCTGACAGAAACTGACCTATACATACTCTACTGTACTTTTCACTGAGACACATTTTAATTAATGGAACTAGTTTCTTGGGAATACCAAATTCAATAAGAATATCATATAAAACTTCTCTCTTAACCGAGTCGTATGCCTTTTTGAAATCTATGAATAACTGATGCACTGTACCCTTATACTCCCATTTTTTCTCCATTATCTGTCGAATACAAAATATCTGGTCAATTGTTGATCTATTACGCCTAAAACCACATTGATGATCCCCAATAATTTCATCTACATATGGAGTTAATCTTCTCAAAAGAATATTGGACAAAATTTTGTACGACGTCAACAAAAGTGATATTTCTCGAAAGTTACTACAGTTAGTTTTGTCCCCCTTCTTAAATATAGGTACGATAATGGACTCCTTCCATTGTTCTGGTACAATTTCCTTTTCCCAAATAGCAAGTACAAGCTTATAAATTTCGTTAGATAATGCGCTTCCACCCTCTTGTATTAATTCTGCTGGAATTTGATCGATACCTGGAGACATAATTTTTCAGATTTTCTATCGCAATTTCGACTTCAGAAAGTGTGGGTTCGGGTATAAATGGCTCAGCAGTTTGTATTTCAATTTCGTCCCGATCATTTCTATTTGGCCTATGTATATTTAGTAGTTGTCCAATATAGTTTTTCTTATTAACATAGTGAAATAAAAAGGCTGATACTTGTCAATGTTATATTAGGTGTATTTTCAACAGACAGAAAATATAATGTCTTTAAAATAGTGAAATTTTTCTTTAACAATGAAAATGATGTCTTTAAATTTTTCTTTAGGACATAGTTGTGTTTCGAAGTAAAAGGAATGGCTTTCAACCATCCAAATGCTGAGGACTAACTTACCGTGATGATAAGCACGAGTTCAAACGAACGAAAGACACTGCGTTAACCCACCCCAACTCTGAGACGTATTCATAGTTAGAGGCGCACGAAACGCACTGGTAGTATAATGACATATATTTCTCAGATCTAGTAATAATCATACCTGTTCTTTCATGAAATCAGCTATCAGACTGTGCTTGTCAAAAACAAGCCAGTTCACACTGATCTTGTCGTGTTTACTTTTTTTTTTTTAGTTCATTCAGACATTGTTCTTAACACCTTAGAGTAAATACTGGACAACCACAGAGAATATGATAGGGGGTTATAGCAAATACCTTACTATAATAACACCGGACAGCTAGCAGTTTTGCGTGCGAACGACGCTGGTGCTGCTATCTACCTGCCGGTGTGGAGATACTCGCGAAACAAGCTGTAATCAACTGCAATATATATATTGTTGCTGGGCTAGTTAATAGTTTTATTAATTAATGCTGTGTTAAAATATCAGGGTGTATGTGTGCTGTTTATTTATTGTGACAATTGCAACATTACAAATTGCTCCAAATTGTACTTTCGATTTCCGACAGTTCATAAAACGTGAGCCAACAAAATTCGTTATTAGGCCTAATGCCTTTGTCTCTGTGTTGATAGAACAATAATTTTTTTTATTTGGTTATTTTACGACGCTGTATCAACATCTAGGTTATTTAGCGTCTGAATGAAATGAAGGTGATAATGCCGGTGAAACGAGTCCGGGGTCCAGCACCGAAAGTTACCCAGCATTTGCTCGTATTGGGTTGGGAGAAAACCCCGGAAAAAACCTCAACCAGGTAACTTGTCCCGACCGGGATTCGAACCCTGGCCATCTGGTTTCGCAGCCAGACGCGCTGACCGTTACTCCACGGGTGTGGACCGATAGAACAATAAAAATTAGCTTTTTCTTATTTAGGCCTAATAAATGAATATAAGTTAAAATATATTGGAAATTTTAAGATTTTAGCAAATTAAGTTTTATTGTTGTCTACATGCCTTTATTAATAATTATTACAAGCATCAGAATACTACCATTTTTATTTTTGCAGTTGTCAGCAATGGGTATATAAAGCATTATTGTAAATTCATTCCTAATGTAAGAACTGATTTTGTCTCAGTAAAGCAAAGAAAATTAATAATTACAGAAAGTAATATGAAGTGTGCAATATTCTCATAATATGCAGCTCTGATACAAGGTAAAAATTTTACATTAAATACTATTCAACATTTCTTAAGTGTTTAGTATATTATTCCACATTACTAACTTACGTTTTAAACAATAGTCCGAATCCCGCTATGTTAATATTTGTACGATATGTATATGTGGATCTAATTCCATCCCCCTCCGCTAGATGTCAGGTCCGCGATATTTCGCACTCACGCCAATGCTACTAGTATACAGCTGTCCGGTATTAATAGGCTATATAAGGTATTTGCTTATACTGTATTCAGAAGTATATAACAGTCAAGGCACAACCGGACACAACTTCGATAATAACCAGATTTGGCCTGCATAAAAGAGGTTAATAACGGATGCTCATATAAATACTAAGGAAAAAAAACACCTCTAGCTATAATATGTTAAGATAGCTGACTGTGAATTAGAATTAGATCCGAATAAAAACAGTTTTTGTTTTTGCAAAGTAGCTACTTGTAAAAGCAACGATGATAAACATATTCATTTAAGAGAATTCTGACTTGTTTACAAGCTGTTCAGGTTCTTAAGAGTTTTCTTCAAGCTCCTTGACCACTAGAACTGACTCTAAGGGTTTCTATAGTGACCGAAAGGCTCTCCATTAAAGCCACATCAATTTGAGCCATTAACTTTCCGGTTATAAAAACACTGTCTTCGTTTTTGACTCCAGGCGCCTATGTATACGCGACAATTACATTGCAGCGATTCACAGGTTGACGACCTTATGGTGTTTTTCTGCACGTGTTGGCAGATGTTGAGATAAGCAGAAAGTATTTTATTGAATTATTCATGGAAGTTACCCTCCTGGGTGGGATTACAACTCTCTTATCTGCAAATCAGGATCTCACTACATAGTGTTATTTATTTTTATCTGCTTCTGTATCCTGAACCTGTGTTCTCTGTTTCATAAATATTAATTTGTCATATGACATGTGACAACTCAATGACAAACAATTCTACATTACACATTTTTATTTCGTAAAATATATTTCTTGTCGCAAGAACAGCTGACGATTTCATAAATTTTCACGACAATATTTTAACTTTCTATTTCATAAAACGTATTACTCGACAGGTGCCATTTCCCAAAATTGTCATTTTTTTATGCTTTTCTTTTATGAAATAACTAATTGTCGATTATTCAATTCGCAGATACTGCCCGTGCCTCACGTCCTAAGTCGAGAGCTCCCTAGTGCCTATAACCACGCCTCTTAGGTCTGCTCGGACCGTCACGGCAGCTGCAGCGTGGCGGCACAGTAGCGTATTACATGTTATGAAAACATTATCCTATGCCACTGCAGGGGTCTTTACTGTTTATAATACTGGATACTCTAATCGTGGTTACCACTATCGCTATTATCTCTGATGGCGATTTCCGAAATAATAATAATAATAATAATAATAATAATAATAATAATAATAATGATAATAATAATAATAATAATAATAATAATAATAATAATAATAATAATAATAATATTCCAAGAATATGCGTAATAATAATATTCCAATAATAATAATAATAATAATAATAATAATAATAATAATAATGTTTATTGAACATCTAAAACGGAATAGTAATATACGTTACAAGAGCGGTATGTTGACGTTTTCATGTTCGAGGAAAAGACTGAAAAAGCGAAACGTAGTTGAGCTTCTTTAATTTCCGAGAACATGAAAACAAACATACCGCTCGTGTATCGTACATTATTTTGTGCGAAGATCGTTTATTACATATCTGAAAGACGAATTTCTAATTAGTTGCAATGAAATCTCCATTTTGGTTTCTGTTTAATGACGGCAACCTCGGAAAGCCAAAATATCTTTCTTCAACATTGTTGCTATAAAATGTTTTCTGTGTTTGCTATACTTCAGCAGGCCGTGATATACGTCTGTCTTTTTTTCCCCCAGTCTATAAATGCGAACTTAAAACAAACGGTAAGGTTATGTAATGATTTATTTTTCATTTTAATATTTTAACAATATTATTTATATAACATATTGCAGTAATAACATCGGCATCTGGAATCTTGTTCATTTTTTCACGGCTTCCTTAATGTTACTTGTATCAGGAATGCAATAAGTTTCGTGGAGTAGTAGACTTTACTTAATTTTTGCAAATATTTAAAAACAATAATTGACATTGAAATTTAGGTGAAATTGCAGTGGTAAGTTTCCAATTTATAATTATTACTATGTTAAACGTCTCTAAAAATAATACTCGTATGTTAAAAGCCTAAAGCAGTAAAATGAATGTCGCGCTTAAGCGGTAAGAAGAGGGAAATTGTTATATGTGTTACGTTGGGAATACTGAATGTGGTATTTCACACTTAACGCGTATTGGTTCTGTAGCGGAAAACAAGCAAATACGCACGATCTCGCACAAAATAATACTTATCACTTTCATCACTGGATTCTCTGCGTATGTGTCACTAAAACAAAATGCCGAAAAGACAAAATGCAGAAGTACAGTAGAAATGAGACTACAACTTTCCGCCATAAAACCAGATTACAGGCTTAAAAAAGCAAATGCACTCGTCCCACTGAACAGAATTATTGAGATACTAGCCTTCACTAGTCTCTTAATTATTAAATACCAATAAAATATCACAAGTATTCCGCAGTTACACTTTAGATTAAAAGGAATTTTGCGATGGAAAAAGTTTGAGAAACACTGCCATATAGGAAAGAGTTTACGGATGTAAACGTAACAACCGTAATCGCGATTAGGTCGATAATCTCGAGTAGAGACTGTAGTTTACCACTGGTATTAGTGTTTAGTTATAGGAATTGATGAGTAGGACATAATTTGTTTTGTAAGGGGATAGCCTGCCTATATATTCGCTTGTCCATGGCTGATCTTGCTCCATATCCGACGAAAGGAATCCTAAAAAGTCCGATGTGTTGAAAGTAGGGTAGTAGGCACATGCGGTACCCAGGACCTCCCACTCTCCCCTTTGCTTCATGCCCCGCAAAGAAACAGCTCAGGAAGTGAGACACGAGCAGTACACATAATAACTGTCCATTTTGTCATGTTGTTGTGACGGTATGGATGTAATTTATGGTGTCTCAAATTTTGATATACTAAACTCCTGGATACACCTGTGGGTTTTGTTCAACATAGCCAACACTGTTACGGAATTATCATTGCAAGTTACTTTCTTCTTACGTCCTGATTGTTTGCTTTTTGGGAATTCTTTATCACGACGAAGTTTTTATACCAGTCTAACGAAAGTACTTTTAAAAGGCTATCTTCATTCTCCTTAACGTTAAAGATACACTCTGCAACTATCTCGTAAATTTTTTCTGCACTATCTATAAATGAGTATCATATCCACATATTCATCCCTTGAAAACAGTGAAATGCTTTGAAAACATTCTTTTGTTTCCAGAAAAATTTCTATTATTATTATTATTATTATTATTATTATTATTATTATTATTATTATTATTATTACTATTATTACATTGGTGTCTTGGAAAAATAAAAGGAGTCCACACTTGTGGAGTAACGAGGTGGCCGGGTTCGAATCTCGGTGGGGGCAAGTTACATGGTTGAGGTTTTTCCGGGGTTTTCCCTCAACCCAATATGAGCAAATGTTGGATAATTCGGTATTGGACCCACAACTCATTCCACCGGTATTATCACCTTCATTTCATTCAGACGCTAAATAAGATGTTGATATGGCATCGTAAAATAACCCACTAAAAAAATAGAAAGAACTATTATTGTATTACGTTGTTTAGCAATTGTCCGAAGACAGGTCTGAACATCACAAATGATATAAAAGGCACCACTTATGAGGCAACTAGACCAGGATATAATGGGGAAGGGTATATTATATTACATTCTATGATATTGATACGATATGATATGATATGATATGATATGATATGATATGATATGATATGATATGATATGATATGATATGATATGATATGATATGATATGAT